>NC_140588.1:797930060-798357128 GCF_964204655.1 Triturus cristatus | reverse complement strand
GATATTCTGCACACGTGTGCCATAGGATTCCATTATTTGACACCCCCAGATATGTGAAGTAGAATTGTTCACCCGTACCACTCTACGAGGAGGAACAGGTGCTGCATGCTGAAACCTTTAGGACTATGGAGGAAAATATAATTCTATAGCTCAGATTCATAGATGATCTTTTTATTATTTGGAGAAGAAAGAAACTGAGATTATTAAATTAGTAGACATTGTATCAATCGTAATGACTTAAATCTACATTTTAATTGCAATATGAGTAAGACTGAAGCATTGTTCTCGGATGTGAAACTAAAAATACACAATAATCAGATTACTGCATCTATTTTCAGACAAAGTACTGTTGTGTAGTTCCTATAAACCTATATAGGATCTGCCTGTTTAGACAACATACACTGCAGGATTGGTGCCCAGACTGATTCTAGACACCCCTAACGGGTATGTTAGCTATATACCAGCCAGCTCACAGTGCCACTAGAAACCCCTGTTACTAAGGAGAGAATAGTTCTTGGCAACTATCGAACATGACAACCCTGATCCCTCAGGACCGTGGAAACAGTGCTACTTATCACTCAGTCATTCGTGCTCACTTTGTTTCAGAGAGATACACAGAATAAACGGTGGGGATGTTTCTCAAAAAGCATTTATTGAACCAGCGCCATTATAGTGTAAAATAGGTGTGCTGAAACAACCATTAGACAGTAACAGATGTAAATGATTATAAGCACTAACAGAGTAAAAGGATGGTTCATTTCTACCATCGTGCTAAAACAATTAATACAGGAAAGTATATAAAATACATGACAGTAAAATGCGTACTCCTATGATGTGACCCTAACTAGATGTACCTAAGTGGACCTAGCATTTATGTGGTTGTAAAAGCCAAGAACCCATCTAGGATAAAGTCAATCCCATTACTTGAAGTGAGAGACTGTGGGACCCCGTCTTGGTCTTGAGATGATCACCCCACAAGTGATGTCAGACCACTGCGAGCTGGAGTGTCTGCGTGCAGGAGCGTCAGCGTCTCGCGCAAGTCTGTCAGCATGGAAGTCCTTTTCTCCTCTGACTAGCTCAGCAAGAGATGATATAGATATATACCCTAAGTGGTACCCTCAGGGGGTATTTCTTGCTGTGTCATGTCGGACTAGGATGACGGAAGGAAAGGCCCTTGTACATAGTTATTATGGAGAAGATGGTAGGCCTGCTGTCCTGCTGTGATCCCAAGAATCCTCATGCATAATAAATGAGGCTTAAGCTTTTCGTAGAAAACCCCATGTCATCTTTGCATTACCCAACCTAGGTAAAAGGTCAGTACTAAGAACTGTTATCTAGTGTAATGGCAGGAGAAATATAGGTGAAAGTTCGGGTTTCTACCTGAGCCTATATCGGGCACCTGTATGAAACATAACACCCACTCATCCGACTGGACGACATATGAGAAATACTACATGTAAAAATGTACAGAACACCTAAAAAGAAAAATGCATAAAATAATTTTCTTAAAATAAGCTGTAGAAGTCTCTAAAAGAAGTCTCCAAAAGAATCTTCGTATATATGGTTCGAACAACTGAGTGTCTGAAAGCCATGAAGTACTTAAAAAGAGTCTATTGCTAATTTTTCAAATTTTAGGTTGTTTTTGAAAAAGCTAATTTTCCCAGCACACAATGAGCCAAAAACGTTTATGTGTCCTGGCTGGGAGACGCAACATCACTGTTGCTTGCCGACGCAGTCGACGAACTCTGCAACACCTCACAGATCAGGTCAATCGAGCACAGATGAACTTCTGCAGTGCCCACAGCCGATGCTGGGGAATCCTGTTTATTTTTTTTATTTTTTTTAATTGAAATCCATATATTACAAAAATTAGCATCTTAATATTCATACGTCAAAATGTTGAAATTCATACATCAAAATTCATCAATATCATCGGATTCGCAGGAATTAAAAATTTAACATAAACAATTCATCAGAAATTCCTCAAGCTAGTAAATCAGAATCATTTCAAGTCCAATCGCTTAAAATGCCTATTGCCCTAAAATGTCGTCCATTGCCTCGTAGCCCCATCAACTTTAAACATATTCTCATATCTTCCATTCCTAAAAACATAAACCTAGTAACAGTACGTATCAAAAATATAACTTGATCCTAAATAGTTCACTTAAATCCCAAAGACCCTTCTAAGCGGAGTGTAGTGCTACTACCTTTTTCCCCAAAAAAACACCAAATCTGTCGAATTAAGCATCCCCATTAAAAAACCCTGCCCAGATCTTTTCAAACTTTTTCAGCCCACCAGTTCGTAAGGCATATGCTTGTTCGCTTCTTTTGACTTGTTCCATTTTCCAGATCCCTTCATATTTTGATGGTATTAGATCTGATCGCCACCTTTGAAGTAGAAGTGACCTGGCAACTGCCATTCCGATATAAAGAAGTTTGATCATTTTATCAGGTAGTTTGAGATCTGGGTCATAACCAAGGACTATCAGTATCAACAAGGCATTGGGACCACTTGTTAATATACTTTTTGCTGCTAAATAATTAAAAATATTGATCCAAAATTTCTGGATCAGGGGACACTGTGAGATTATGTGCGTCCAATTGGCAGAGGGATGATTGTGGCACCGAAAACACTGCCCTGACTGATTTGGATAGGCCTTGGATATAAAGCTAGGAGTTCTTTACAATAGCCACTTGCTAAAAAATAGCATCTTTTGCCAATTGGCCCCCCTGAGTGTGCTGAAATTTAATTTCTTTATTGTAGACCAGACGTTTGCATTAATTTCCAACTCCTCATATTTTTCCCATTTAATTATGGCCTTAGCTTCCAGATCTATCCCCTTGATTGAGGCAAGACGTTCTTTCCAAACGCCAGTTTTTTTTAAAGCCGTATCTTCTAATAGGTCATAAACTAGACTTTTCTGATTAATAATCTGGACCAAGTCCAGATTACTAAAAAACTTCCTAAGAGCGTTATATGACCCCAGTAGAAGGAAATTACTGGGGATTAAACAAGACATTTCATCCACATTCAACCATCTATCATTCCGCAGGAAATCTGAAAGTTTCCAAAACCCTGCCTTAGTCCAATATTGAATGATCGTAGATGAATCTTTAATTCCTGAAGAGGAAATAAGACCTGCTATAGGAGTTGAACTGTTTATTACCGGGATAGAGTATCTTTTATAAAAAGTCTGCCGTTATTATAAAACCAATGTAAACACTTGTACCGTACTAACTTAGGAGATCTAAAAATTGATAGTGGCAATGGATCTGATTATCTTTACGAATTAAATTCATAAAAAAATGAACAAAGAAACCCGAATGTAATTCCTGCTTAAATCTAGACATATATTGTGCAAATTATGCGTAATAGTATTCCTTCAAATTGAGGAGAGCTAGCCCACCATTTGCCCGCTCGTCATATAAAGTGCTCAGTGCAATTCGGGAGACCTTTTTACCCCAGAGAAATGATGTAAACATAGACTCTAGAATCATAAAAAAGGAATTGACTAAAACACAGGGAATTGCTGAAAAGAGAAAGTTAAAAAGTGGAAGCATAGACATTTTAATCAGTGCCACCCTGCCTAGAATAGATAATGTAAGAGGATGCCATCGGGTAAGCAGATCCTGAACTTTTCGTAGTAATGAAACAAAATTTAAGTCATATAATTCCGAAATCAATGGTGAGAAATAAACCCCTAAATATCTCTTTGGATTTGTGTTCAAGCATGAGATAATGTCGGGGTGCAAATCCCTGGATGCCCCACCACCACAAAGTAAAACTTCATTTTTTTAAAAATTAATTGTATACCATCCAAAGGCCTCATACCGTTAAAAAATCTGGAAGGCCGTTGCCTGCACTTCCTTCTCTGGTTTTAAAATGAGCATAATGTCTTCCGCATATAATTTAATTTTGTCCAGATTTGGAAGCGGGGGGCAGATATCCCTGTTGTTCCTAATGGCTATCGCAAGAGGTTTAATGAAAAAAGCAAATAGGGGATAGCGGACATCCCTGTCTAGTTCCTCTTTTGATTTTAACTTGGCCGGCATTAGCTGCATTAATAATAATATTGGCCTCAGCATTCAGATATAGCTTTTCAATCAACCCTGTAGTTTTGGAGGGAATGCCAAATTTGCCCAGGATACAAAATAAAGATTCCCAGATAGCCAAATCAAATGCCTTTTCGGTGTCTAAAAACAGTGACAAGGCTGGTATTTTCTGGATATCAAAATAATCTAGTGCCTCCACCAAAAAGTGCGTGTTCGTACCAAGTTGCCTTCCACCAATAAAACCATTCTGGTCCTGATGAATTAAATATGAAGCAATTGCCATAAAACGATTAGCTAAAAGTTTTGTAATTATATTGTAGTCAGAGTTTAAGAGCGTAATGGGACGATATGAATTGGGGTCTTCGCTATTTTTACCTTCTTTTTAAAAACTGACTACACTTCCTTCTCTAAATGACAGAGGGATAGGCCCACCCTCAAAAATTGAATTTATGACTAATAATAAAAAGTCCCCAATTACATCTAAGAATGTTTTAAAAAATTCCGCTGGTAGACCATCTGGGCCGCAGGCTTTACCATTTGGAAGATTTTTAATAACCTCCCCTAACTCATCTTTTGTAAATGGGTTCGTCATATGCCCTTTATCCTCCTCAGATAGCCCAGGTACTTCATATTCCTGCAAAAAATCTTCCAATGATGAGATATCAATTGGTAATAGCTGGCTATAGATCTTCCTGTAATGCTGGACCATTATCTCTCCTATTTATCCCGCATCCTCTGTACGGGAACCAGAGGTGAGGCATTTCAGGGCCAATATTTGATTACTTGCGGCCCGCTCCCTAGCCTGCCAAGCCAAAAATCCTCAACTGGGGCATATATACTAGCAAACGTCAGAGCTCGATGGTCCACATTACAAGTGACCAAGCACCATCTTCCACTTTGGCTGCTTGCAAAATTAACCACCTCCACCTGAAGTTGTTTATTAAGAAAAATTGCCGTCCCCCTATGTGCTACTGAGGAAGAAGAGACACCCCTAAAAGCTGCCCAGGCTCTGAACATTGCAAACTCAGAGATTTTCCCCGCTGGTATATGGGTTTCTTGTATTAAAATGACCAAGGGATTCTCTGTTTTAATCCAAGCCTCAATGGCCCGCATTTTCCTTTTATTATTAAGGCCATTCACATTAAACAACACTACTTTCACTAGTTCTTTATTACCCATTACGTAAAAAGAGTAGGTTTCTGAATGTCTCCATGTTCAAAGAATATTCCTTTTACAAACTCTGAAAAAAGCCTCCAACCCATATCTAACAGAGGTGATGGATTCTCCTTTCTTGCTCTCACATAACAATCAACAAATGAGTATGAACTTAAAATATGGATTTCATTCTTTCCCCCATGCTCCCAACCCATCCTTGACCCATTGTCGCCCGAGCAGATGGCCGCCCCTCCTCAGAGGCCGACAACATGTCCCACCCACCCAACAACAGGCACGCTGACTTGGTGCCTAGTGCAGCTGAATGACACACTCCCCCTACCCTTACTTCCCCTTCCTACACTGCAAAAACTAAAGTTAAACTGCCTTGTATATCATTAACCTTCTACGCCTTATGCTAACACCTTATCTTTTCACTTGCGATTCTCATTTGACCAAGCCAAGAAAAAAAAGAAAAATTGCAATAAAACAGTCCTCAAGGGATGAATAGCCCATTCCCAACCCAAAGATATATACCCCCAGCCTTTAAAACAAATACTGGCTTCAAGCCACTAGGGTTTATTCGCTGAAATCTCTTGTAGTAAACACTGTGCCTCTACGACATTACCGAAAATATGAAATTTGCCCTTAATTAGCACTTTCAGCTTACTCTGCTGAGTTATCACGGCTTGTGCCCCTTGAGCTTTAAACAAATGAAGCATTTTGACAAATTCTTTCCACCTTTTTTCTGCGGAGGCTGTCATGTCTGAAAAAATACGACACACTGGCACCTCTGCTGAAGAAAACTGTCTTCTGGGGGAACTTTGCATTAGAGGGGAGATGTGCGGGGACCCGATGAGCTCTCATTATTGATGAGAGCTGGGGAATCCTGTTTGATCTCCATAACTGTGCCCGAAGAGGAGCCGGTCTCCACTCCAACAGAAGCTGAAGCATCCTGTGAAGGCTCTAAGAATGCCAACATCAATATTGGAATACGCTGAGGATACTGCAATATGTGGTCCGTTAACAGGTCCAGCAAAGCATCCACGCCCGGTGGCGCAACCGATGAAAGTGTTAGACAGAGATCCAACATGCATTCTTGTCCACAGAATAGGCAGCGGAAGACAGGCAGAACACAGTCAAATCCAGACTGGTCGAAATCATAGGAACCAAGACTCGCTTAGTTCCCGAAGGCGAGGTGTGCCCAGATGGAGTACCATGCGATCACGGTATTGGCGCTCCAAGAGTGTGCTTTCCATCTCCTTGGTGCCTTGGGCATCCATTGCGTAGCAGAAAAATGACAATCAGGATACCTGCTATGAGGAACAGGATCAGCGGAAGCCCTCCAAAAACGCTTCAGAATACGGAGTGTATGAACTTGAGAGCAAGCATCAGACATGAGGATGGTTTGACATCAGCCTGGCACATCCTAAGACTAAGACCCTAATGTTTGTATAGCCGCATGAAGATGTTATTGAGAATCATATATGTATCTCTTACAGAAAACATCTTCATGTTTGAGAACACACTATATCGCCAACTGCAGGAAAAAGCAAGGGGCATCTGTTTTGCCCCCAGGTATGTTACTCTGCATATGGGCTTGTGGGAGGAACAGGTGCTGCATGCTGAACCCTATGGGATTATGGAGGAAAATATAATTCTATGGCTAAGATTCAAAGATAATCTTTTTATTATTTGGAGAAGAAAGAAACTGAGATTATTAAATTAGTAGACATTGTATCAATCATAATGGCTTAAACTTACATTTTAATTGCAATATGAGTAAGAC
Organism: Triturus cristatus; assembly: GCF_964204655.1. Classification (NCBI taxonomy): domain Eukaryota; kingdom Metazoa; phylum Chordata; class Amphibia; order Caudata; family Salamandridae; genus Triturus; species Triturus cristatus. The sequence goes on along the minus strand of NC_140588.1, from coordinate 798,350,134 downwards.
TGAGGAAATATCCTTTTCTCCTCTGACTATCTCAGCAGAAGATGATATAGATATATACCCAAAGTGGTTCCCTAAGGGGATATACCTTGCTGTGTCATGTCGGACTAGGATGACGGAAGGAATGACCCTTGTACATAGTTATTATGCAGGAGGTGGTAGGCCTGCTGTCCTGCTGTGATTCCAAGAATCCTCATGCATAATGAATGAGGTTAAGCTTTTCGGAGAAAACCCCATGTCATCTTTTCATTACCCAAACTAGGTAAAAGATCAGTACTAAGAACCGTTATGTAGTGTAATGGCAGGGGAAATATATATTCTTTCTTGTCCTCGATCTTTTCTCTGACCAGATCCCCGACTGGTCTTACCGTGACTGATTTGACTTCCCCAGTGGCGATGCGTTTTACTTGCACGTTGCTTAGTAGTGCTCTGGATTTGTTCAGATCCTGTGAAACAGCCAAACGTTTATTGATGTCAAATGGTTTCTCATCTGCCACTGTGCCTTCACAATCGAGATCAGGTACCCACATTCTCATCCCAAATAGGACCTCATAAGGAGCGACACCCACTAGAGAACTTCTTGGCATGTTGTTGAGGGCTCGCTGTACCCCATATAAGTGATTGACCCAACTACCACCCAAACCTAATACTCTTACTGTTAAAGATTGCTTTAAGTCGCAGTTTTTCCTCTCCACGACGGAATTTCCCTCGCGATCGTATGGAGAGGATTACCGCAATGCTACACTCAAACCTTCCATGGCTTCCTTGTAAGCCCCAGAGCTAAATGTGGGGCCATGGTCAGAATCAAATGTGCCAACTGCGTATGTTCCTATAAAGACTTGTAAATCTTTTCTAACAGTTCAAGAGTCAGGCGCTGAGGCCATAGCCGTAGGAATCTAGAGAATGAATCCACTGCCATCAAGATATAGCGTCTTGACACCCTCACGGGTGAGTAGCGCGCTTTATAAATCCCTGATTGATTGATTGATTGACTTGTAAGCCCCATTTGATGGTAAAGGCTGCAGTGGTCCAAATAGACACACGTGAGTGGTCTATCTGATATTAATAATGGTGTCTGTGCTGGATGTGCTACGGTGGAACCCTTCATATGATGGCAGATGTCGAAATGTAAGACAACATTCTTTGTCTGTTTAGTTAACCCTGGCCACCAATAGCGCTATTTCAATAATGAAACCATTGCGGTAATCCCTGCTTGTGCAGAACCTAAACCCTCATGTGCAGCTAGTATTAAATCTAATCTGTGATCCATATTTGGTATTACTCTATCCCCCACTCCTGGAATTTGAGTATACTGAATGTTGTTTGCATCTAACTTGTAGGAGTGGAAAGCCTTTTGGTAAGGCTTAGCCGTTTTTGCGTGAAGCAATCACAGCAACCAGGTCATCACACATCAATTGTGCAACTACATGAGGAGACATGTGCAATATCACAGCCTGACACACCTAGGCCCTGCACATGAAAGTCTGCAATGACAATGACTTGATGTACAGCCTTGTGCGAGTCGGAGACCTCCATTCCTTTCGTGTGCGCCTCCTATCACCAGTGTAAGCGTGTAAAACGCACTGTACACACGCTCTGAGAGCGTGTGCATGGCCCGTATCACTATAGCAGTGGTGCCGTAGGAGTACGCGTGGTACGGACCGTACACACGCTCTCAGAGCGTGTGTACGGTCCGTATCACTACAGTAGTGGTGCCATAGGAGTACACGTAGTACGGACCGTACACACGCTCTCAGAGCGTGTGTACGGTCTGTATCACTATAGTAGTGGTGCCGTAGGAGTACGCGTGGTACGGACTGTACACACACGCGTACTCCTACGGCACCACTACTATAGTGATATGCACCGTACCCACGCTATGGATGTGTGAGTACGGTGCGTATCACTATTGAAGTGGTGCCGTACGTGTACGGGTACGTGTGAAACGCACCGTACATGTTTTTTGGATTAAAAAATTACATAGGGGACAAGTATTAGGCCCACAATGCATGCTGGTTGTCATGGATACAGAGATTTCAGTTGCAATGTGGCCATCATGTGGGCTTGAAAAGTCAGTTGGCACAAAAATTACAATGTTGCAAAGTGGTGTTTGCCTTGCTATGATGCTCAAAATTTGAAACATGCTAATTCGTGTCATTGGTGTAAGTTTAAAGGGATTGCAGGAAACGTCGGATGCAAATGAGTCTGACCAATCACTCTGTACTCCTGTAAATGAAAGCCCCCAGCAAGACAGATATAAGTCAGCCAGAACCCATGAGAGGGCACTTGCCTGCACTACTTTCCTGTCGACCACACTGCTGCTGTCTGTGCATCCTCTGGCACCATGTCGCGTACTGTGGAGAGGGCCCAGCCATTCACACTTGAGGAGAATGAGGCATTGCTGAATGTCCTCCTCCCACAGTACCCCAGCCTGTATGGGAGACCAGGGGTGCAGGTGAGTGCTGACTCCATTACCTTTGACTGTGCACCTTTTTTGTGACAGTCACTTCTGGCATTGTGTCCAGGTGTGACAGACATGCAATGTGGTTTAGAGTGGGTCCCAGGGGGGGGGTAAAGGCGTATGTCTCTCATGCAGAGTATGATGTAGTTCCTGTGTGCACTCCTCACTTGTATTGTGCTTACTGTGACATTCACTGCATAGTGCATGACACATTCAGCCTGGCAAATCCTTGGTGGCATTTTCTGGCTATTGTCCTGAGGTGATTCAGTGTTCCCCCCGGTGTGACAGGTGACTGTACCCACAGATGTGTATGAGTTGAGTGGAGCTGTGGTGAGAGTGTCCAAGTGATGTGTACGCCCTCCTGGACATTGATGTGTGTGAAGGTTCCTTGTCATGTGGGTGAATGTCTATGTGAAGTGTTGCACCACAGCTGCATGGATGAGGCAACAGCTCTACCCATCTGATGTGAGAAGTAAGCCGTGCTGTGTGTCTGACTTGCTGAGCTAGCCCAACACATGTGACACCCCACAGGCAAGTGGCACATGTGCAGAGTGAGGTTTGTATCCGCTGTTGCCAATGGCAGGTGATTGATCTGTGCCTGTGTGTGTCTGTGTACTCTGCTGGGGTTACGTCAATGGCCTGGGGCATGTAACTGCTTTGAGATGCTGTCCATCAGCCTGGTGTTGCATGTGATGCACAGTGTGTGCCATGATCAGGGAGTGTGTCGCACCCCTCCTGCCACCTGTGTTTTCTCAATGCCATGTAGTGCATTGGGGCTTCCACAGAGGCCAATGTCTATATGAGTAAGGTGCTATTCCTTGGCAGCATCCTATGCCCTGTTCAACATATCAAAGATGTTCAAATGTGTGTCTCTGTGACATGGAGCAGGTGTAGTGATGTTGTCTCACTTTGTCATCCTCACAGGTAACTGCCTACGAGAAGGGGGGGATCTGGAAGGAGATCGTTAGGGCCGTGAGAACGGCGGGGGGTCACAGTCGGCGCCTAGCCCAAATCCGAAAACAATGGCAGGACATCCGGTGCTGGACCCGGCGGATCGCCCGGGTCCAGCTGGGGCTCTCACCTCAACCCCCCACGGCGGGCGCCGACGCCTGACCACCCACTTTATGCGTCTCCTGGCGGTGGTCTTCCCTGACCTGGATAGGCAGTTACAGGAGAGACAGCAGCAAGGAGGGGGTAGGTACATGTCTGTTGGTTGTGTTGTGTGTCCCCAGCTTTTGGAAGTGCTCTGTAGCCTGGATAAACTGTCAGGGTTTATGTGCAGTGCATATTCTGTTCCCCAAAGTCAACCGGTCCTCTTATTCGTCCCTTCCCCTCCTTGACATGTTTCCTCTGGTCTGTGTGTAATCACAATTGCACATGGTCATCTAGGCTGCCAGTTAATCCAAGAGCACATTGCTTTCTGCATCATGTGTGAGGGTGGTCTGTGACATGTGTTGGTACCTTGCCTGTGCCCTGTCCTGTTCACTCTGTTGGGGTCCATATTTGTTGGCACTGATGATGAGTCTCAACATGGGAGTGTGAGGTTTCAAATGAACACGCTTGCAGCAGGCATGTCAATGTTGTGACCTCAGACATGATGTGCATGAGTGGGAGATATGCATAGTGCCAGCACGGTTGCTCATGTTACAGTCAGATCATTCCAGGAACAAGAAGGAGTGTGCCCACTACAGTCCGCTGAGACACCCTTGCCTCGTAATCATGTGTGTCATCCAACACTGTGTCCATTCTCAGTGTGTTCAGCATATGTTTGCCTCTGTGGCATTGTTCCATGGCCTCATTTGTATTTATCCAAAGTGTGCTACATGTGTCCACTGGACAGGGAGACCCCATTTGGCTTGTGCATACTCACACTGGGCAGTGCCTGTGTGTCTATTCACAACTATCTGTCGATGGTTGTTTGTCACAAATATGTGTTGGCAGCCTCACGAGGTGATGTGGAGTACATTTGGGAATTCTTGCAGCACATTTTTGTAAACCCGGATTAAGAGGTGTCACTTCTTGATCGGTCTCAATCACATTGTCTCAGGTATGGGGGATTTGTGCGGGCGAGGCCTACATGGCCAAACCTTATGTCTCCTTGCCAGGTCTGACCTGTGTGTGATAATTGGCTGGACAGAGACTCAACGTGCAGTGACCCAGTGATGTTGTGCAGGGTTTAATGTTTGTGCTTTGCAGCATGTGTCAATTGTTTAAATACATGATTCCTGCTCATACATTTTTGGCACCAGTGTGTGGTCCAGATGCTACGTAGTTTGGTGTTTGTGTGCTGACATCTGTGTGGACATTCTGGCTTGCCATGAGGGTGTCTCCTCAGTGCAGGTATGCCTTTTTACGACACAATTGCAGGCCCATTAGCTTATGCATTGTCCTGGGTTTGGATATGTGTGCCACTCCACATGACAGGCAGCGGGTCAGATGTGTTGCCAACTGTGTCATCAGGTAACGGATGGCCATGTGACAACTGACATAATTCAAGTTGTTAGTCATGTTTTAAATGCTTTAGTTTGATGTTTTGTTGTTAAGAACAATAATGTGCCTGCATGACAGATGTCTCCCAAGGAAGTGCACAACAAACCACCTTTACACTTTCAGGGAACACGCTGGCACATTTTAAAAGAAGGCACTGTTCTAATGAGACTGTTTTTCAGATTATACATATACATGTTCCCCCAGTGTTGTGAAATTTGGGTAAGTCCTTGTTTGTTGGTGATACCAACTTACGAGTGTCAGGTCATCAAGACCTCCGTGGGCCCATGTATATGTACTTTCTGCAACACCATTTATTTCTAACAGTGGCTTCTTTAAAGAAGGCTGCCAGCTTCTTCAATGACTGGGTAAATGTAGTTTTGTGTGCAACTCCTTGGGAGCCATCTTTTATGGAGGCACATGTGTGTTCTGTTCACAAAATGGCACATTCCCACATTCTGAACATGTTGATTGTGTAAAGTATTGTGATTCCCAAGGGACCAATGTTTTTTCGTTTTGTGTTCCAAAGTACTTACAGGTCTCGGAGTGTGGGGACACCTTTGGTATTGAGGTGTGTTACTTTGCCTTGGGTGCACCACTACTGTTTATTTCAGGGTAAACAAGAGGTGGCATGACTTCATTGTATTGCTGTGCTCACCTGTTCCCAGACACTAGCTCCTCAGTGTATTTCTCATTCAAGTTTTGGGCTGGTGTGTCCTATTTTTCCTTGTGTCCAAGTGGCATGGTGGGTCTACCAACTGGGGAGTACAGGGCTTACATATGTGCGGAGTAATCTAGCTGTTACTCATGATGCATTGCCTGATACGCACTGTGACCTATTGGTTTTGTACTCATGTGTCAGATATATACAGGTCACTGATGTTTATCTGTATCTTCACCTTGCCCACAGCATCATCATTGGAAACCGAGGGAGACACCTGCACGGACCTGGATGAGGGACCCAGCACCAGTGCCACCAGTGCTGGCGAGTCTGCGGGAGCCAGTGGCACGGAGGGCGAGTGGAGTCAGTCGGAGGACCTGTCTTGTGGCGATTCCAAATACGATGCAGACGGGTCCAAGGCTGACCTCATCGAGGGGGCGGAGGCTGCTACAACACCTGGCAGCAGCCCAACATCTGTCCCCGCCTCCTCCATTCCCATCACCGCCCTCCCAGCTGCTCTGGTCCCTTCTGTCCATGCAGGGCCCCACCATGTCTCCTTCGGGACAGGCACCGCACCCCCTGCCCCTGTCACCCCTGCTGCCCTCAGTGCAGAGTCTGTGGACATACTGCGGCAGTTGCAGGTTGGGCAGGCATCGGTGCTGACTGTCCTCCATGGCCACACCACACTGCTGACACAGATGGTGTCGTTCATGGAGGGCATGTCAGCAACGATGTCTGAACAACGCAGGTTTCTGCGGTCCATGGACTCTTCCCTGATGGCAGCAGTGACTCTCCTGCAGTGCTTCATCCCCCCCCAGCCCCATCCACACTTCCCTCTCCCATACCTGTCCCATACACACCCAGACATTCCCAAGCAAGCACCCCACCAGACACAGGCAGCACACCACCAAGTAAGGGCAAGCGCACACCTCCTGGCACGCACACTCAGGGGGATATAGGTACACCCACTGGGTCTGGGGCAAAAAGACATACACGCAGCCACAGTCTGAGTCCGCATGCCTCACAACCCAGTCCCTCCAAAAGCATTCCCCTTGGCTCCCCTGCCAAACTGACACCCAAAGAGGTCGACATGGGTGAGCTGCCCATCACCCCCACTGTGACACCACCCCGCAAGCGGGCGAGGAAGTCCCCGGCCAGGGTAGTCGAGTCCCCCCTCTGTCCACCCCCTCTCCCAAGAGCGCTGCACCCCATCCCTCGGCCACCCCCCCTCCGTTAGCCCTGGGGTTTCTTCCGGTGCAGGGGTTACCCTGGACGCCCTGGCAGCAGTGTGCAGCGCTGAGCTCACCTCCACCTTTGGCGCTGCCCCACCCCCTGTGGTGGAGACGCCCATCCCTGCACCCACCACACCTACCCTTCCCCCTCCTGTCCCTGCGGTGCCTGGTCCTTCCCCATATGATGCCCCCCCTGGTCGACGAACCTGAGGGTTCCACTGTGCAGGCAAGCTAGGGGAGACGCGTGCCCATGTGTCCCCCCAAGGACTTCTATTATGGACTGGCCATTGGCCTTTGTATATAGTGTGATTTCATATTTTCTTTTTTATGCTGAATAAAGCATTTTATTTTTACTTTGAACACTATTGCAATTCAGGTATTGATGTTGGTGCTGAGGCTCCAGGAGTTGGTGTTGTGGTAATGTGTTATGGTTCTGAGAAATGTTCTAGTCTGATGGTCATGAGGTGGACCATGGTATCTGCGTGCCATCACAAGGTCTCTGCAAATAATAATTGGTAGTGTGTGTTATTTTGGTTTGGAGACATTGTCCCAAGGAGTGTTCCTTCCTCTGTGGCACCTGACATCTTCCCTGCAAAGAGTTGCACAATTGTTGTGCTGACCTGCGTCTACATTTCTTATATTGGTGATGGATCCCTTCAACTATGGACATGCCTGCTCAGCAATGTCTCCGGCTGCATCGTCTGTGCTATCCTTGGTAGTCACTGTACTTGTGTATTGAGTATGTTGAAATGCCTTCATGGAGAAATTCTCCCTTTTCAGCACTATGCATGTGTGTACTCCCGGCCTAGCACACATATGGTACTTGTTCTCCAGGGTATTTGGGCACCTGACTCACAATTGTGGGCATTGTATCTGTGGGAACTCCACCATATTCCTTCCATGAGAGACAACGTCTTGGTGGCTGGCCCAGCACCTGTACATTCCTATCAGTCCTGGGATGTGTGTGACAGTGTGTGTTCCCTTTGGCTCTCTTAGTTTAGTAAGCAGTGACAGGACTATACAGTCTTGTGGCATGATCTCAGTGTGTGTATTGTGCTGCATCCGCCAGGGGTGGGTATGGATGTGTTATTTGTCCTCACACCCACATGTGGTGTGTCATGCAGTGGGGGAAAGACATCCATCCTCCTGGGAGTGGGACACTGCTGTCAGTGATGTGTTGTTATGGCACTATCATCATTGTCCAAAGTTAGGGATGCGTACATACACCCATGGAGTTGTGGTCATCTGATAATGATGTACACCCCCCATGTCTCTGTCCACTGCTGGGAGTCGTCTGCACCCACCCCTCATATTGCAGGCCACTGCTGGTAGTCATTTACACCCACCCCTCACATGTCTGTCCACTGCTGGTAGTGATATGCACCCACCCCCATGTCTCTGTCCACTGCTGGGAGTCCTCTGCACCCACCCATATATGTCTGTCCACTGCTGGGAGTCCTCTGCACCCACCCCTCACATGTCTGTCCACTGCTGGGAGTGATATGCACCCACCCCCATGTATCTGTCCACTGCTGGGGGTCCCCTGCACCCACCCCATGTCTTTGTCCACTGCTGGGAGTCCTCTGCACCCACCCCTCACATGTCTGTCCACTGCTGGGAGTGATATGCACACACCCCTCATATTGCAGGCCACTGTTGGTGGTCATATACACCCACCCCTCACATGTCTGTCAACTGCTGGAAGTGATATGCACCCACCCTCATGTCTCTGTCCACTGCTGGGAGTCCTCTGCACCCACTCCCATGTCTCTGTCCACTGCTGGGAGTCCTCTGCACCCACCCCTCACATGTCTGTCCACTGCTGGGAGTGATATGCACCCACCCCTCATATTGCAGGCCTCTGCTGGTGGTCATATACACCCACCCCTCACATGTCTGTCCACTGCTTGGAGTGATATGCACCCACCCCCATGTCTCTGTCCACTGCTGGGAGTCCTCTGCACCCACCCCCATGTCTCTGTCCACTGCTGGGAGTCCTCTGCACCCACCCCCATGTCTCTGTCCACTGCTGGGAGTCCTCTGCACCCACCCATATATGTCTGTCCACTGCTGGGAGTCCTCTGCACCCACCCCTCACATGTCTGTCCACTGCTGGGAGTGATATGCACCCACCCCTCATATTGCAGGCCACTGCTGTTAGTCATATACACCCACCCCTCACATGTCTGTCCACTGCTGGGAGTGATATGCACCCACCCCCATGTCTCTGTCCACTGCTGGGAGTCCTCTGCACCCACCCCCATGTCTCTGTCCACTGCTGGGAGTCCTCTGCACCCACCCAAATATGTGTGTCCACTGCTGGTAGTCATATACACCCACCCCTCACATGTCTGTCCACTGCTGGGAGTGATATGCACCCACCCCCATGTCTCTGTCCACTGCTGGGAGTCATCTGCACCCACCCTCATGTCTCTGTCCACTTCTGTTGTTGATATGCACCCACCCCATGTCTCTGTCCACTTCTGGGAGTCCTCTGCACCCACACACATATGTCTGTCCACTGCTGGGAGTCCTCTGCACCCACCCCTCACTTGTCTTTCCACTGCTGGGAATCCTATGCAGCCACCCACCCACCCACCCACCCCCTTGGTGCAGTACACTGCTGTCCTGGGCCTACACACACACCAATATAAAGGTAATATGCTGCACCAGGCCGTAGCCAACATCCGTGGCGTGTGTACGCCTTGTATCCCAAATGTACTGGTGCCGTAGGGGTACGAGTGATACGGACCGTACCCCCGCATTCATAGGGTGTGTACGGTCCGTACCACGCGTACCCCTAAGGCCCCAATCCAATAGTGATATGGCCTGTACCCACGCTATGTATGTGTGGGTGCGGTCCGTATCACTGTAGTAGTGGTGCCGTAGGAGTACGCGTGGTACGGCCCGTACACACGCTCTGAGAGCGTGTGTACGATCCGTACCACGCGTACCCCTACGGCACCACTACAGTAGTATTACAGCCCGTACACACGCTCTGAGAGCGTGTGTACGGTCCGTACCACGCATACCCCTATGGCACCACTACAATAGTGATATGGCCCGAACACTCGCTCTGAGGACATGTGTACGGTCCGTACCACGCGTACCCCTATGGCACCACTACAATGGTTATACAGACCGTACACACGCTCTGAGGGCGTGTGTACGGTCCGTACCACGCGTACTCCTACGGCACCACTACAATAGGGATACAGACCGTACACAAGCTCCTTTCTGATGTGAAGACGATATTAGAATCCCCTTTCGGCTATCTCTGATTACTTAAGGCGAGCTTACCATAGCCGTTCTCTCTGACCTCACTTAACATGGCGGAGTCAGCAAATCATACTAAGAGTTAATATTGAGTCGACCATACGGAGATCGTCATAACGATCAACAACCAGAGAAAACTATAGCCAAGTGTCCTGGGCTACAGTCGAATTATGACATGTTCTATCTACTTTTAAATATCAGAAACATTTAACGAAGACGTATCAATCTTCATTGCAACGGTACAAGAATCAGGACGAATCCTCACGTCAGAAATAGCATCTTCCAACACTTATTGGGATAATGATTACGGATCTCGTATAGGTTCTTTCTGAATCTATGAGCGCTTTTCTGAGGATCAATCAAAACGTCTTAAATAAGCTCCACTCGCAAGATCAATATTCAAATCTACTCCAAACATTTTACAAACAAAGCCCTGAGGAAGTCACTCTATGTGACGAAACACGTGTCGGCTGCCATTCATTTGGATCAAGACTTGGAGACTATAGGTCTCTCTCTCATGATTAGAACTTAATGTATCAGGGAACCTAGATTTGTACTCATGATTGCGATTTCATTTTTTTGCAAAATTCTTAATTAAATTATCCTTTGCTATATATTATTGTGAGGACCTTTCTGTTCTGTAGCCAGTATCTTATTATGAATAATCTGTCTTATGTTCCTATGGCTAGTAACCAACACGAATATTAATTGAGGAAAAATATTTTTTGAGTGCCGGGATAACGTCGTTTAAAACAAGCTCTGAGGGCGTGTGTACGGTCCGTACCACGCGTACCCCTAGGGCACCACTACAATAGGGATACGGACCATATACACGCTCTGAGGGCATGTGTACGGTCCATACCACGCGTACCCCTAAGACACCACTACAAATGGATACGGACCGTACACATGCTCTGAGAGCGTGTGTACGGTCCGTACCACGCGTACCCCTGAGGAAATATGAATTTTTATGATCAATTGTGTCCCCTATCTTAGACCCCAACGGCTCCATGTACATGCTACAAGTACATGTATGTTCCCTCCACTTCAAGCTATGAAGACGCAAATACAATTGTGTCCAACGTCAACATGTCCTCTTTCAGATCCGCCCTGAATGGGTCGAATATTCCGTTCCTAAGTATGCCTTGCCACCGTCTTTATATGGTGTACTTTTCACGTTTTTCAGCTCTGGCAAGTTAGGCCCTGAATTCTGCCATCGAGCCTTTTCCTGCCTTCTGCCTCTGAATGCTCCAGCCTGGACCTGCATCTGTATCAATGACCTTTGTCTTACTTCCTGCGCGGCTAACGGTGCCTGGCCCGGCCTGTTGCCTGCCAAAACTGTATTCAGCCTTCAAGTTATCTGCTCCGCTCCTCGAGAAATGCATTCCTGTCTAGTAGTTTAGGTAAACATCCTTCCAGCTACAGAGCAAAGGGCCCGGCCTTACTGTCTCCGTGCAAGTAATTCATGGCTTCTGTTGCCATGGTAGGCCCATGCCCCCTCGCATCTCCTGTAGACACGTAGACGCTTATACACGCACTAGCAGTCAGTATAGGATAGCCTCTGCCTGAGAGACCTTTCCTTCCAGATAATACAGTTCCTTAAACACAAGATATTAGATACGATTTGGGATTAGGTTGTTCTGACATCCCAGACTTCTGTCTCCTCATGAAGGGCTAAATGTCAAGTCCCCTTCACCCTTCAGTTACACGTCAGTTACACGTCATGCTCGAGTTGAGCACAAGTAAGGCAAAGTTCCAGTACAATTCCAGCAGATCACGCAACCCCCTCCAGGTATCCACCCACACATGACAAATTACCCATTATCATCAAGTGGACGCCCACATGGACGCCCACCTTCACGCCTACTTACACGCCCACATGCTCTTATCTCATTCTCTCTTGCTCTTTTGCTTACGTACAATTGAGAAATGTATATATACTGTACTCTGTGAATAATGTTTTGAGAATATTGAGAATACTTTTGAGTCCCTTCCAGATCCCTTGTGGTGATGGTAATATTCTCCCTTTGACTCGAGTTATTGGAATAATGCCCTTTTTGAACCTGATACCACAGACTCAGCCTCTTGCTTTATGCATGATCTTATTAATATTCTGAAATTCTGAGAGCGTAATATTTTATTCACGACATAATGGCGCCCGAACAGTTCAATCTCTTTCCCCACACGCCGGAGATGACGGTCCAGTTTTGCCCCCTTCCATAGCCGTGACGGACTTCAAGCGCGCACGTCGCGGGTCTTCCCGCCAACTCCCTCAGGCCAACGAAGGGGACGGACTGCGACCAGGCATCCAGACGAGGCGGTGAGGAACGCAGATTGTCCTACCCAGAGCCCACCTGCGAGAGAGCTGTGTCCGAGGTATACAGAGGCCCACCAGATTCCGAAGTTCCGAAGTATCCACGTCACGAGTCGAGTCGAGTCCAGTCTGGTCTAGTCCAGTCCAGAGTTTCCGAGGCCTTCTGTTCCGTTCCGTGCTTCCCGGTGAGTACCGTTGCTGGGGACGCATCTAGACGTGCACATTGGTTTGTGCCGGTCAAGACGGGTTTGGGTACACAGACCTGGTCTGCACTGTTTTAGCAGTGTATCTGTACTGTTTAGCAGTACATCTAGTATTATGCAGTTAGCTAGTTTTATTCTAATTATCGTTGTTCGTTTTAAAATGTTTTAATGTGTTTTAAATGTCGTGGTATGAGTGATTATTCGATCTTCATTACTGTGTTTATTGTATTAATTGTGTTCAAGTCCGAGTAAGAATCAAGTAGCAAGGTTTAAGATGCCGTTATTCTCAAAATTAAGACAGATAAAAACTAGAAAAGGAATACTCGAGGAAGCCGTTCCCATTCCACCTAGGGACACTCCAGGGTACATTATGTACCATAGACATGGCCGAGATGCCGTATTATATCTCGATTTGTGGGTGGACTACACCAAGGATTTAGCAGAGAATCAGAGATGGCCCGCTGTTGGGACATGGGATGCAGATTGCATCATGAGAGTAGAAGAAGCATTATGGAAAAAGAAAGCCAGACAGTCACAGAAAAATGCCATTGAATTATGGCGTAAAGAATGGCATAGACGCACAGAGAAAGCGCTCAGAAAAGAAGAGAAAAGTAGGGAGGATTCAGACAAAGCCCGAGAAAACGTATTAGTTGAGGAAGGTATCCGAGTAAAAGCAGAACAAGTAGACAGACAACGAAACACTCTTATGAAAGAGAAAATGTAGACCAGCTTGGAAGGATGCCATTGAGTTTTGGCGCAAGGAGTCACATAGGAGGACAGAGTAAGTGTTTCACGAAGCAGAGAGAAGTAGACTGGAGTCTGGAAAAGGCAAGGAAAAGATGTTGCAGGAGGAAGTGGAGCAGGTAAAATGAGCGCAGGCTGACAGAGAAAGAAATACTGACGTTGCTGGTATTTATCCCGTCCTTTCAGAGGACCTAGCAAGAGTGGCCCCAGTAGAAAGACCAGTTGGAGTGCCACCGCAAGTACCCCGATACATATGATAATGATATAGTAGCTCAAGTGTTCTTGAGCCTCCCGCCAAAAGATCAGCGCATGGCTGGTGTTTTCATGGTCCAACATTTGATTACGTTGTTAAAAGGGACTTGAGAGGGGTGTAGCTAGGGTAATAGCAACGCCTGTGATTTGATGACACCCCTAATGTACAAAGTGTTAACGAAAAATAATTAGTGATCCATTAAGGGTTTAGCTTGAGAAAAAGAATTGTGGGTATTTCGAATTTGCAAATTGTTCAAGAATACAGGTTTGTGTTCTTGGTGGTCCAGTGAGCCAATGTGCTGGGTCAAGTCGGTAAGATTATGACCCCCTGAGTGCAAATTGTATGTAAAAATAATTTTTCAATTGGGCGAATTATTGCAGTTTTTATGGAATTGAGTAGTCTTTTTGTCTTTGACAGCTTCAGAGTGAGGAGAAGGTGGGGGCTGTGTAGAGCAGAATGTGATACAGAAATCGGAGACAGATTCTGACCTTGTAGCCAGTGTAGGTGGGGGCCGGTGAGAGGAGCAGAACAAAGGCACTGCTTAGAAAGCTTCTCTGACATCGCATCTGTGTAATGCCTGCAGCCGGAGAGCCTTGGGGGCCAGGAGTAGGAAAAACAAAAAAGTTGGCTGGCAGCCCAGGCTCAGGCCGCGCTGAGGGGCTATTTTTAGCTTCTCTGATAAGACAGGGCAGCTGAGAAATGTAAGTCGAGAAAGATTCCCTTGTTCTATTCTGTGCAAAACCAGTGCCCCGAGGAAATGTCTATGGAGAAGATTTGTTTTATTTTTTAGCAAATGTTATATTGCTTCTGGCCAGAAAGTAAAATGTTGCTCTTGCTTGGAATTTTAAGGGCTATGTGCCTATATAAAAACGATTTTCAAATTCAGACATTTTTGAATTGTGGCCACAAGCTGCCACCAGTTGCATTGGATAAATGATCCAGTGGTTACGGGTCTGTGAGGAAAGATGGGAGATGCATCTTCGACTAGGACATGAGGGTACATTGTGTACAAAGATGCATAGCTCATTTTTATAAAAAAAAGACAGGTTCGTGTGTTCTTCATTTTTGATTATTGTTGCTGATCCTGTGTGTCAGACTTGACACGGTGATTTCAGCTGACAGCTGGTCATCATTGGGATGACCCACTGTCAGATGGGGGTGTATAGGGCAGGTAAATCAGTTATTGATTATAAGCCTGACAAATTAAGCAGGCCAGAATGTTCGCCTCTGAGCTGTAGGTACAGAAATTGGGCGTCGCTGCTCATTTATATATGTTAACGTAATTTGTCTATGCTTTCTGTGCTTGGTATACTGATGGCTTGGCATATGTATTTTATATATGTTTTGTTTTTGTGTTGTATTGACCAGTCTGTTTAGCGTTTAATACAAAGTTCTCCTGTGCAGTATCGAGATGGTCGTGACGACGGCAATCTTTGCACAGCGCTTGGCTGGAACTTGTTCACAATTACTAAATTTCACAGACATGATATTACCATTATCATGCTGTCAAAATAGCAGACAACACGTTATCAGTGTATGTCTAATTGGTGTTGGAGATGAATGAAACAAAAGAAAAAGGCTATGCAAGACTAAAATATTTTTCACATAACTGCCTTTCTCTTATAGACAGGCAGCCTCGGTCATATGTTTCCAGATTGGACATTAAGGAACAATTATGATCTGTACACTCGCATCTTAGCTCTTGAAGAGCCTGTTTTAGAGAAGGACTGCCACCCCAGAGTGACAAATGAGGCTCGGTATTTAGGGTAATGAGAAAATATCTGACAGGATTTCCTTTTTAAAGTTTGCTTTAGTAAGCTCATTCTTGTAAGTGGTGGCCCCAAAAGTTGACTTGTTTTTAAATTAGGCTATTGGGTTTGGGTTTCTGAAGGGAGACGTTTAAATATGAAAGGCGAGAGATGCAGTTTATTGTATAGGTGGAAATTATTGCTGAATGACTGGTTTCTTTAGCAGATAAATTATTAATTATCAACATTAACGACTGTTCTTAAACTTGGTTTTCCGAATATTTAGGTAATTTAGCATTCCTATTAGGGCCTCCTAGCATTAATATTGACTTCAGGTTGGTGTAGGTTCACATAATGGGGACATTTGCATATGAGATGTCATTTGGCCGGCCTATGAGCTCACACAATGAAGTTTGTACATTTGCTGGAGGGATTTCTCTTGAATTTCAACTGCGCTGTGCATCTCCTATAATTTTGCTTACGCCCAGTTGCTACACGCAGGGTTTGGTAGTGTTTGACAGCAGTGGAATCTGTTTCAGATTTCCTCCTGTCAAAAAGGGGGGAAGGAGGAGAATATTGGCTTTCTGCTGGCCCCTGAGGAGGTTCGCTTCCCGCTAGCCCCTCAAGAAATTAGCCCCCTTAGAAATTAAGCCGAGGAAATAGGTATGGTGCTTTCCCCTTTTTCTCATGTTTTATTGTGATCTTTCAGGGGAATTAGTTGTGGGCACCGGAACGTATTCAATTGATTTCTGGTTTTTCACAGCCCAAGACACAAAAGGAGGTACGTGCATTCATTGGCCTCACTTCATATTGCAGGCAGTGGATTCCCCAGTATGCTTACATAGCCAAGCCCCTGATACAGTTAACGACACAGGAGGCAGCTTCTACTAAAGTCCTCCCTTGGACACAAGAACACACTGTGGCATTTGAAGAATTAAAGAGAGCTTTATGTCAAGCACCAGTTTTAGCAAACCCTGATTACAACAAATCGTTTATGCTTTTTGTGACAGAGCGGGATGGAACAGCACTATCTGTCCTAACACAAGATCATGCAGGAAAACACAAGCCCTGTGCTTATTTTTCTAGTACATTAGACCCAGTAGCACAGGCTTTGCCTGCGTGCCTAAAATCAGTTGCAGCAACGGCCTTAGCCATAAGACAAAGTGACTCGATAGTGCTGGGCCACCCTCTGACAGTACAAGTACCACACGCAGTAGAGGTTCTCTTGAACCGGACACAAACACAACACCTGACTGTAGCTAGACTGACAGGCTATGAGCTAACGTTATTTCAACAACACATAGAGATCAGACGATGCAACATACTGAATCCCGCTACCCTTTTGCCCTCCAGTACAGAAAGCGTTTCACCACACGACTGTGTTGAAGTAATACATACCGTGACTAAACCAAGACAAGACTTGACAGACGTTGCACTCCCAGACCCCGACCTAACACTATAAGTTGACGGCTCATGCATGAGGACAGGGGCGGGAGAATTAGTGGCAGCATATGCAGTGACTACTGATACTGTAATAATAGAGACTAAAGGAATAGACATATTGTCAGCACAAGCAGCAGAGCTCATCGCCCTGACACAAGCGTGCATAAGAGCTAAGCACCTGAGAGTAAACATTTACACCGATTCTGTGGCGAGAAAGAGGTTTCTTGACCTCTCATGGGGCCAAGATACAGCATGGCCCCCTTATTCAAGCCCTACTGGAAGCAATACATTTACCAACAGCCATATCTATCCTAAAATGTAAAGCACATACTAGAGCCACAGATACCATTTCCCAAGGCAATGATCTGGCAGACCGAACTGCTAAACAGACAGCTCAGACCCCACTAGACATGACAAAGTTACTGGTTCAATCAGTGTCCAACGCCATGACAGTTAGGGATCCTTCCAAGGATGTACAAGACATACAGACACATGCTACTATGGACGAATTAAAGAAATGGTCGGAACAAGGAGGGGTACTGACTGATCAGGGTTGGATGAATAAGGGCAAATCCACATGGTTTCTTCCTGATTCGATGGTACAAGTGATTATAAATACCGCACATAGTCCTGCACGCTTAGGAGAGAAAGCAATGATAGATAGCTTACAGAATATATGGTTCAACAAGCACCTGCGTGCAGCAGCGAAACAAAAGGTCAGAACATGTATGATCTGTTGCCAATTCAATCCAGGTAAAGGCATTCCGATGGAACAAGGTGGATTCCATCCACCTGACCACCCTTTTGAAGTGCTCCAAATGGATTATATCCAAATAAACAGATGTAGAGGTTACAAATATGTCCTGGTACTAATGAAGCAGGTGTCCCTTCTGTTAGGGTATACCTGGAAATTCCATTGTGTGCGACATCCTGAAGCAGCAGGCCTTGTAGAAAGACATAATCAGACATTGAAAATTAGACTAGCAAAGATTTGCGCAGACAAAGGTGTAGATTGGATGGTAGCCCTACCGGTTGCCCTCTTTTACATGCGAATGGTAGCTCATTCTAGAACAGGCTTATCTCCCTATGAAGTGGTCTTTGGTAGACCACCAAATATGTGGGGCACTCCAATGCCTAAAAGATTACTGATGTTGATAGTAACATGCTGACAGATTACCTGGCTTCCTTGATGTCTGCACTACTCTCTTGTTGTTCGCAGGTTGCTGCCGCCTTCCCTGACAACACCCAGGTCAAGGGACACTCCATCGCTGATCCGGAACTTTGATAGATCAAGCCCTCTTGAGCCGAGGTGGAAGACGCCGAAATTGGTGTTGCTAACCACAAGGATCGCCGTTAAAGTCGAGGGACGGAAAGGATGGATACCTCATTGCAAACGTTACTTTGGGAATAACTGTACTTTCCAAAAGAACACTGACTGCTTGGACTTTGAGCCCCCTTTTCTAGAGGAGACTCCCCAGCAGGAGTTAAACTTAGATCTAAAAAGTCAGAACCCGTTTGATCAATTAAGTCCACTAGGTGGTGAAGCGGTTGAACATGTATTCTGGCTTGCATAAGATCTTGGACAATAACATTAAAAAAAAAGAGCAAGATAAGAAGCAAATACTGTAAAATATTACGTGGTAGATGTATAGTGACTGTGATTTTTCTATCTCCTCTGTGCATCACGATAATATGTATCAGCTTAATACTACATGCTATTTTTCCTTCTATTGCCTCACTTTTACACTCCTCCACTAATGATGCCACAAAACACACGTTTAGTGATCTGCCATCCCATGAGTTATCATATCGACTTGCCTTACGCAGCAATACCTTTATTCAGATGCTGCACCATTCACATCAGGTTAGCAATGCTACAGACTGCCGGGTCTGTGGCCGATTTCCCCCGTATCAGAAGGTAAAGGGAGTGTTGCCTCTTTTTCCTTTTCCGTTCTCCCATAATGGTTCTTGCGGAGCATGGTTTGCCTTAATGACATCCATCAACGGTGATGCCAAAGAATGTCAAGACAAGGAGTGTAGGGGCGAGTGGGTATGGGGTAACTTGAATAAAGTCATGAACAAAGCATGTTTCCCAGATGAAGAGGGACTTCCCCAAATGAAAGGTACAGATCTAGAAAATGAAGAGTATCTGCAAGGAAATGCGACCCTCGACTTTATAGTGTTGAATGTCAAGCCCATACACAATTTAGGTCCATCCTCAATTACAGTCCTGCCAGTAAAAGGGAACTTGTGTGTCAGAAAAGAAGGCTCAGTACATTTGGGGCACAGTGAGTGTGATACTATAATAGTATTCAAAGACAAAGGAAAGTCCTATTTCAGAGCATCACGACACACCTACTTTATTTGTGGCCAGACAGCCTATGTGCAACTGCCCTTAGACTGGGGTGGGACGTGCTACATATCATTTCTTTCATTCCTAATAACGCACCGTCTGTATACAAAACAATAACAAGGCTCCACAAGATTGCCCAAAGCATACATCAAGACCCAGGCACGTGGACATGGTCCGGTTGGCTCTGGGGATTAATATCGGCTTGGGGATGGAAAGTGTTGACCGTCTGTGGGTTGATACTATTAATAATATTCAGTTGCTGCCTGTGTCTACAATGTGGGCCAGCGATTTGCGGCCTGTGTGCCACATCATGTATTCCACGTTCAAGTTCTCATTCAAAATCCCGGAAGAAGAAAGAAGAGCAAATGATGTTACATGAACAGATTGATGGATTCCTGAGGATCGATATCTCATGAAGGGTCCGTAGGGGACAAGGAGGGAATGAGGAAATATGAATTTTTATGATCAATTGTGTCCCCTATCTTAGACCCCAACGGCTCCATGTACATGCTACAAGTACATGTATGTTCCCTCCACTTCAAGCTATGAAGACGCAAATACAATTGTGTCCAACGTCAACATGTCCTCTTTCAGATCCGCCCTGAATGGGTCGAATATTCCGTTCCTAAGTATGCCTTGCCACCGTCTTTATATGGTGTACTTTTCACGTTTTTCAGCTCTGGCAAGTTAGGCCCTGAATTCTGCCATCGAGCCTTTTCCTGCCTTCTGCCTCTGAATGCTCCAGCCTGGACCTGCATCTGTATCAATGACATTTGTCTTACTTCCTGCGCGGCTAACGGTGCCTGGCCCGGCCTGTTGCCTGCCAAAACTGTATTCAGCCTTCAAGTTATCTGCTCCGCTCCTCGAGAAATGCATTCCTGTCTAGTAGTTTAGGTAAACATCCTTCCAGCTACAGAGCAAAGGGCCCGGCCTTACTGTCTCCGTGCAAGTAATTCATGGCTTCTGTTGCCATGGTAGGCCCATGCCCCCTCGCATCTCCTGTAGACACGTAGACGCTTATACACGCACTAGCAGTCAGTATAGGATAGCCTCTGCCTGAGAGACCTTTCCTTCCAGATAATACAGTTCCTTAAACACAAGATATTAGATACGATTTGGGATTAGGTTGTTCTGACATCCCAGACTTCTGTCTCCTCATGAAGGGATAAATGTCAAGTCCCCTTCACCCTTCAGTTACACGTCAGTTACACGTCATGCTCGAGTTGAGCACAAGTAAGGCAAAGTTCCAGTACAATTCCAGCAGATCACGCAACCCCCTCCAGGTATCCACCCACACATGACAAATTACCCATTATCATCAAGTGGACGCCCACATGGACGCCCACCTTCACGCCTACTTACACGCCCACATGCTCTTATCTCATTCTCTCTTGCTCTTTTGCTTACGTACAATTGAGAAATGTATATATACTGTACTCTGTGAATAATGTTTTGAGAATATTGAGAATACTTTTGAGTCCCTTCCAGATCCCTTGTGGTGATGGTAATATTCTCCCTTTGACTCGAGTTATTGGAATAAAGCCCTTTTTGAACCTGATACCACAGACTCAGCCTCTTGCTTTATGCATGATCTTATTAATATTCTGAAATTCTGAGATCGTAATATTTTATTCACAACACCCCCACGGCACCACTAATATAGTTCTACAGACCGTACCCACGCTATGGATGTGTGAGTACGGTGCGTATCACTATAGTAGTGTTGCCATAGGGGTACGCGTACACGTCCACTTCCGTTGTTGTGGGATGCAGGGATTGGTGGAGACGCCCCCCGGAGTGACCAGACCCTGGTGGTAATGTATGTCCTCAATATTGTAGGTTTTAATTTGGGTAGAGGGTATGTTTCCTGCCCCTCACCCCGCCCCCTTGGCACCTGGGTGTTGTTTAGGGGTGGGCGGAATTTGCGGAATTAACCTTCGCAAATTATCGCGAGAATGTTTAAAATTATCGCAAACAAGCAGAAATATCGCAAAGATGCGGAAGTTTTTTTCCGGCATGTTCGCGAGATTTTCTGCATGGTTGCGGGTCGCCAACTTACCCATGTGGTTGCTTGCGGGCGCGGCCATCTTGTTTTGAGTTGTTCTCGCGGTGCATGATCGCGAGAAGAAAGACGTGATCGCGCGACGCATGACGTCACTGCGGGCGCGAACTGTCGCGAGACAGCGCAAATGGCTAAAAACAATACAACATCTCATGGAGAACGCGACCGGATCAAGAAAACTTGTCGGCGAACGCAGGGATTCAGGTAAGGCGATCGCGCGCGCGCGAGAATGTATCATTTTACAGCGCGAGCAAGAAACAAATTATCGCCAAGCTGCGGAAACCGGAATTTTTGACATTTTCGCGCTCTCCGCGGAACGCAAAAATGTCAAATTATCGCAATTTCCGCGAACGGAACGAAATTTTTGCCCAGGCCTAGTGTTGTTCTCACCTTCTGCGGCGTGTGCGTAGGGTTCGGTTCACCAGGTCGTAGGCTAAGAGGGCCGGGATGACACGTAGGATGGGGTCCATGGCTGTCCGTCGCGTACCGGGGCTCCGTTTTCGCGTCGGACTCAGTTTTCCGGCATTTTTTGGCTGCCGTAATAAATAGCTGTGCGGAGTGACGTAGGGACGAATCGTACTTGCTGGTCCGTAAAACGCTGCCTGACTCCGTACGGACGTCGCGTATGCGCTGTCCAGGATCAGACTCGTAGGTATTTTTTAGCCGTACGGTGTTTTGTACGAATCGTACGGAAATGCTATTTCTGTACGAATCGAACTTGCTGGATTGTACAGGAAATTGCTGGTACAGGGCCTTATTCTGTCAAGACTGGATTATAACAACGCCCTTTTCCTGGCTGCACCGGAATACACCCTGAACGTGCTCCAGAGGGCACAGAATGCAGCTGCAAGACTGCTGACGAATACACCCAGAAGAACGTCAGCGAAACCGGCCTTGAAAGCGCTCCATTGGCTGCCCATAAGAGCGAGAGTGAAATTCAAAGCGCTCTGTACAGTGTTCAGAGTCCTCCAAGGCACAGGCCCTCCGATCCTTAGAGATCTGATCCGCCCTTACAAATCATCACGAACGCTCCGCTCTGGCGAGGAAAACCTGGTAGCTATCCCGAGAGCAAAAAGAGCAAGGACCGGAGGACGCCGCTTTACAATAAACGCGGGTCAGCTATGGAACTCCCTCCCAACATCAATGAGGAAAGAACCTAGCTTGACCAGATTCCGAAAATCCCTGAAAACGTTCCTTTTCCCCCAGAATGACTAACATCTCCGGATGCGATTCAGAGGAGGTCTGTCTGTGTGTACACGTAGCGCTGGGACGCTCAAGGGCAGCCATGCGCTTTAGAAATTCTTTTTCATTTCATTTAATTTCATTTCCCGGGTACGAGTCGTACGGAGAATAGGCTCCGTACGACGAATCGTACCCGGGTTTTACAGGATTGGAATCAGCACCCAAGTGGGGTGAGCAGGGCTATCTCAAACGTGTCCTTACTTGGCCTAAGGTTGAGTGAGGAGTCAAGGGTCTCACATTTGGTGACAGCGGTGTGGGGCTTGGACTCTAGCTTCCAACACCAAACCAACATTGGCGGTGCCATGTCGTGTAGTTCCTATAAATCTATATAGGATCTGCGCGTTTAGAAAACATACACTGTAGGATTGGTGTCCAGACTGATTCTAGACACCCCTACTGGGTTTGTTAGTCTGTATACCAGCTAGCTCACAGTGCCACTAGAAACCCCTCTTACCAAGTAAAGAATAGTTCTTGGCAACTATCGAACATGACAACCCTAATACCTCAGGACCGTGGAAACAGTGCTACTTATCGCTCAGTCACTCGCGCTTACTTTGTTTCAGAGAGATACACAGAATAAACGGTGGGGACGTTTCTCAATAAGCATTTATTGAACCAGCGTCATTCTAGTGTAAAATAGGTGTGATGAAACAACCATTAGACAGTGACATAAATAAATGATTATAAGCCCTACAGAGTAAAAGGATGGTAGATTTCTACCATCGTGCTAAAACAATGAATACAGGCAAGTATATAAAATAAATGACAGTAAAATGCGTACTCCCACGATGCGACCCTAACTAGATGTAGCTAAGTGTACCTGGAATGTAAGTGGGTGTAAAAGCCAAGAATCCCTCTAGGATAAAGTCAAACCCATTAACTGAAGTGAGAGACTGTGGGACCCTGTCTTGGTCTCGAGATGGACACCCCGCCAGGGATGTCAGACCACTGCGAGCTGGAGTGTCTGCGTGCAGGAGACTCAGCGTCTCACGTCAGTGTGTCAGCATGGACATCCTTTTCTCCTCTAACTATCTCAGCAAAAGATGATGTATATATACCCTAAGTGGTACCCTCAAGGGATATAGCTTGCTGTGTCATGTCGGACTATGATGACGGAAGGAATGACCTTTGTACATAGTTATTATTCAGGAGATGGTAGGCGTGCTGTCCAGCTGTGATTCCAAGCATGCATAATGAATGAGGTTTAAGCTTTTCGGAGAAAAACCCCATGTCATCTTTGCATTACCCAAACTAGGTAAAAGGTCAGTACTAAGAACCATTATGAAGTGTAATGGCGGGGGAAATATAGGTGAAAGGTCGGGTTGCTACCTGAGCCTATATCGAGCACCTGTATGAAAAATAACAGTACAGCTGAAGACTTTGGGCCCGATTCACAGAATTAACTTAAGACAAAATCCTAAACTTACTACCATTTTCGTATTCACAGAAGACACTTACTCACTTCGGTATTCACAGAAGTTAGGAGTCCTAACTTTAGGACTCCTAAATGCCTTCTGTGAATACAGAAATTCTTAAAATTAGGATTTTTCTCAGTTTAGGAGTCCTAACTATACTACTACTAAACTGAGAAAAATCCTAATTTTAAGGCTTTCGGTATTCACAGAAGGCATTTAGGAGTCCTAAAGTTAGGAGTCCTAACTATACTACTACTAAACTGAGAAAAATCCTAATTTTAAGACTTTCGGTATTCACAGAAGGCATTTAGGAGTCCTAAAGTTAAGACTCCTAACTTCTGTGAATACCGAAATGAGTAAGTGCCTTCTGTGAATACCAAAATGAGTAAGTGCCTTCTGTGAATACCAAAATGGTAGTAAGTTTAGGCTTTTGTCTTAAGTTAGTTCTGTGAATCGGGCCCAGCATTCTTAATGCAGAGAGTTTCCATCTTAATTGTTTGGTACAGAACATTCCCTATAACAAACTACTAAAGACTAAGAGAATTGTTAGCAGTACAGACACCTAAAAGGTGGAAGAAACATTAATCTGTAACAGGTTAACTGAGCATGGATACTACAAAAAATATTGAATGAATGTGTTGGGAAAGTAAGGACATACAGAAAGATGGACTTGATCTTTAGTCTCAGTAAGTGTAAAAAAAACAGGACAATAAGACTGGACTTATAACAACGCATAGTCTATAACATAAAGAAATCAGATAAGCACTGAGTAAATATTGACCTCTGACCAAGAGCGATCCAGAGATTAGTGAGAAAATATTGAAAAAGCCAGCAATCAGCTATAGAAAAGTAGCAAACAAAGGAGACAGATAGGTAAATAGAGTTTTCAGTAACGCAAAAAAACTGAGAATACATGCCTAAGTGAAAATAAGAGTTTAAAGGGAAGCAGAAAGTGCAAGGCATATATATTTAGCAGACTTTGCACGACAGTAATGGTGCCACCCACAAATGTCAACAAGATTCTGAGTTGTAAAACAACACATGCTGTCTACTTGCTCACCTGTCTGTGTATGAAACACTACATAGAATGCATAATTTTGCCAATCTTCAACATACAGAAGCAATGAAGAATAATGATGATAATTACCTGGTTGTATGACATTCAAAACATTATGATAAGGTTAATGTTGAATTGTTAAATAAATTCAGCACAAGATCATATTTTCCTGTCTAGACGTAGATGGATAAAGAATTGAAAATGCGCAGATTGGAATCTAAGTACACATTTGAATTTTATTTAATTGAACCTAAAGTCTAAAAATAGATGAGGAATTGTAGATCCATTTATAGATAAATGCTTTCCTTTTAATTGTGTGAGTCTTTTAAATAACTAAATTCGCTTAGATTAAGAAGCATGTGAGCACTGTGGTCTGTTTAAGGATGTGGTTTGTACCAGAATAAAAAATTATTTAGATTGCGTATTTTTTTCTTTATTTGAAGGTCCATACAACATGTTCAATTTGAAGATGACCCCCTTTCTCAGGTCTTATTTTAGGTTGCGCGGAAGAAGCCCTGAGGCCAGGGGCGAAAGAAGGGGAGTGCGGTGGGTGCGGGCCGCCCCGGGTGTCATCACTGATGGGGGTGACAAAATGGGGACAATATGTGTTTTAAAATTAAAAGAAATTTGGGCTCACAACACTTTTTTTAAAAACAAATATTCAATATTCAATGGGGGGGGGGGTGACAAGAAATTTTCCACACCAGGTACCACCTTACCTTGCTACACCACTGCCTGAGGCTGAGAAGGGCCGACACCCCACAAGTCTTAAGCATTCGTTTCAACTTGGCTACTGGATAAAGACCCTAGAGATATGCTGAGAGGACAACATCAAGACCAAAGATTGAGTACAGTGGAACTGCCTCAGATCCTGATTAGTCCCAATCTATTCCTCGGCCTAGCAGACGTCGTGTAGTTCCTATAAATTTATATAGAATCTGCACGTTTAGACAACATAAAGTAAGGGATTGGTGTCCTGACTGAATCTAGACACCCCCAAAGGATATGATAGCCTTTAGATCAGCTAGCAAACAGTGCCACTAAAAGCCCCATACCTAAGGAGCGAATAGTTTCTGGCAATTATTGAACATGACAACCCTTGATCCTTCGGGGATCGTGGAAACAGATATACAGAACAAAATATGGGCACATTTTCAATAAGCATTTTGTTGAACCAGCGTCATTCTAGTATAAAATACATGTGCTGCAACAACCATTAGACAGAAACAGATATTTACAATTGCAAGCACCGACAAAGTAAATAAAAGGTAGAATTCTACCATGTTGCTAAAACAGTGAATATGTGCAGGCATATAGATACTTAGCAATAATCAAGCGTACTCCTGAGATGCAAACCATACCTAAGTGTACCTAAGTGTACCTCGCATGTATGTAGGTGTATAGCCAAGAATCTCCTAGGAGAGAGCCAATCCCGTTACCTGATGGAAGAGAATGAAGGACCCCATCTTGGTCTCGAGTTGGACACCTCACAAGGAATGTCAGGCCGCTGCGTGCTGGAGTTCAGCATCTAGTGTCAGCATAGAAGCTTCTCCTCTGGTTTTCCCAGCAAAGATGTGGTGCTTATATACCCAAAAGGTACCCTCAGGGAGTCTACCTAGATGTGTAATGGGACTGTGGGCCTGTCACCCAAGGATGGAGATAGCAGTGACTCTTGTACAGAGTTATTATACAGAAGACGGTAATACTGCTGTGAGATAGGTCCAGAAGTATCAATAGGCACGATTCATTATGATCTAACATTTTTAAAATGTCATCCATTATGTGGGTGAGTGCTGATTCGGTACTGTGGCCTTGACAGAAGCCGGATTGGTGTTTGCTTAGCAGGTTGAAGTTCTCGATGTGGTTGCAGAGTTGAATTTGTACATATTTTTCCAATAGTTTCGCCAGAGTGGGGATGTTGGATATAGGGCAATAGTTGTTGAGGTCTGTGGAGAGGGAGTTGGCTTTCTTTAGTATAGGTGTGACCTGCCCTATTTTAAGGCAGTCAGGTATGGAGCCTTGCCTCAGAGAGGCGTTAACAATTTTTGCCCATGGGGTAGAATAGAGGTCTTTATCATTTTGAATAAAGCTGGGGGTAGGAGATCGGAGAAATGATTGGCAGGGTGCTATAGATTTCGTGTTCCGGGATGGGTGAGAAGGAGTGCCAGTTGGCATTGTTTTTTGGAGCTTCGATTGGAAAGTTAAAAAGGTCCTTGATCTGTATGTGAAGCAAAGGCTCATGATGAGTAGTTTGTTGGAGATTTTTTTTGGATTGAATGTCATTTCCAATGGTTCTAGTCTTTTCTAGGAAGAATTTGGCAAGCTCGTCGCAGTCAGGGGTAGCCGGGTTGCTTAGCTCCACTACGTTTGGAGTGTTTATGCGATTGTTGTTTTACGATTTCGAATAGTTTTTTGGGACAGTTAATGGCTTGGTTCAGCTGTGTTTTGAAGAAGTCTGATTTAGCTTTTAAGATGTTTAGCATCAGTCTCTGTACAGAAGAATTGCGAGCGACCATTTTACGTATTTTCAGCCAAGCTGGCTCCTGCAAAAAAACTTGTGTAAAGACTGCTTTGAGAGAGTCAATTAGCTGATGGGGCTTCCCCGTCTATCCATTGTAGCCTTGCACAGTTCTGGCCTTACAAATATAGAGAGCGAGTCCAATTTTACAGGAGTAGTAGGATGGACTTTAGCATAGATTGCTTGTCAGAGCAGAAAGTTGCAGTTAAACACAAGTATTGGGCAGGGGTGTGATGGCCTGTCTTGAGTCCCTTGTGCTTTAAAGGATGGTAATCAATGTGCCAGCTGAACCTGTGAGTCCATATCCCAGTCGGCAAGATCCGGAAATGCCTGCTGAAATAGACTGACCATATAAGCCATGGGATCCAAGCCTTCCCTCCTTTCTGGTATTCCAAAGACCCTCAGATTATTTCAGCATTATCAATACTCAAGGTCCTTGATTTTTGCTTGCTGAAGCATCATCTGAGTCTCTTGTGCTTTGATGGATCTGATAACCAAGGTGTTGACTTCTTCTGCTGCTACAACCCACTGTTGCAGGTCCGGGACGTCTGAGGAAAGTGAGGCAACTTTGGTAGTAATATCCTCTAGTACCTGTTTAATCTCCCAGCTATCAGCTTTAGCTTGTACACAATATTCTTGGGCCTCTGTTCTTTGAGTGATCAATGCCTGGAGTATTATGGACAGAGAACACTCCTCGAGGTCGGTAGATTTCAATCTTCCAGCTGCTAACCCTCCCGGATGGTCAGGTTGATCCGTTTGAGATGGTGTTGTCTCAAAGTAGGGTTTTGGATGTGCCAGGAAGTATGGTATTTGTAGTGTAGGTGTGACACGGTACTACCAGGTCGGAGGAAATACCCTATAACCCCTGTATGTGTGTGGGTGCAGACCAGCACAAGTTTCCGAAAAAGCAAAGTCCTGGGCACACGTCTATAGAGTAAAGACAATGGGTGTTAAAGTATTAAGCATTTGGAGAGTTGTAATGTAAAGTCCGCTCAATTAGACCGAGTTTCCTGTTTAATCTCAATCGCAAAAGGACACAACCAGCCAACACTTGTTTCGTCACAAAAGGGAAGTATCCCGTGACTGCTTCAGGGCTGTATGAGGAATCGTCAATGTCTTGGAGAATCGCTCAGCCGGTGATAATTCCTACCCGGCTGGTCTGGTTTAAAGGGAATGAATAATGGAAAATTCCTAAGGTAGTAACAGGGAAGCTCTGAAATGACGGATATCCCAATAGAAAGTGCCTGTGTACCTGTTGATGAGCGGGTTCCCTGTTTCAACTGGATCTAAAGTGTCAAGTACATTTCTTGGGGTAGTAACAGGGAAGCTCCCGAGATGGCGGAGATCCCGATAGTACATGCCTGTGTACCTGTCGATGGGCGGGTCCGCCGATTCAACTGGATCTTGAGCGAGAGCGCTGTGTGGAGTGCAGGCACTGGCTCACCTCTGTTCTGGATATGGACTGTTTGTGATGGTGGGTGGCCAAGCCGATCCAGAATCCCTTCCGAATTGTCAGTTTGGTCTGGGCTAGAAATTCAAATGTCCTGGATAGCATGGCCAAGTTTTGAAGCCTCCCCCCACGCCACAGGAGGGTGCTCCGAGAGGTCTGTTTTGCAGGAGTTAGGCAGCCGAGAAATAATAGCTTTAACCTCTCCCTTAGATGTCACCCATCTACGTAAGGGACTAGCATTGCATCCTGCATTCGAACAAGTCGAGACAGGGTTTTTAAACCACTCCTTTGGGTCGACAAAGGAGGGTTTGCGACTGTCAGAAGGCAATCTTTTGATACAGTCTAAATTTAAACTGACTCAATTGGGTAGTAGAGCCTTTTCTGTACAGGTCGCTTGGCTATGGAATGGCCTGTCTTTATTCCTTCACGTGGTCCCTGACTACCTCCACTTCAGAAAGTAACCTGGCTGTATAACTGTTGGCATTGTGCTTAGCCAATGGAGATTGTTTTGTCATTTGTAAAGAGCTGCAATTACCTAAAAAGGTGTTCTGGCATTACAGAAAAAAAGGCAACAATCAATCAATTATGATGAATTATGCAAATAAATTGATAGAGCATCAACTGTTAAGAGTTATACATTTATTTTTACTAGTAATTTTTCTTTCACAGCGAGACTTGAGTCACATGTTTTCAGTATGTGCACTTATAAACAGTGAAAAAACAAGATAGCGACTATCCGTAACTAAGACCTGTCCCAGGCCGCAATGTGTTGGATGTAACTGTCCGTTATTCCATTGAAAACACCTTTGAAGACAACCCAGGAGTGTGGTTCTGTTTTCCTCCTGATTTGATGTTTGGAAGCAGAATATATTGCAAAGTGGCGGTCACCACTTTGCAGTTATACACAAGTCAGAATTTCCATAGGAAAAGCACTTTTTTGCTCTGCTAATATCATTGGTGCTTGTTGACGAATCTTCACAAAATTTTCTAAAAAATGTACATCCACCTGAGCAACTACATAGAAAGTTTTTGGGTGATCCATCAAGTGGTGATGGTGCAATTTACATAGAGAAAATAAAAAAAGTTACAGAACAAATAGCTGAATAGAATTCCGCCAAATCTGGTAGAAAGCTAGATTTTTACCCAGAAAGTATGATTTTTTGGTTTGGTTTGAATCTGTTATGCCGTTTTTGAGGATTAATGTTTGAATAATAGTGATATTTAGAGCTGTAGAAATTCACTGAAAAAAACAAAGGTTAAAGTGCACCTTTAAGTAGGTCTTTTAAAAATCTTTTGAAAAACAAAAAACACTGAGATTTACCAGTTGCATGTCATTCCTAAATATAGCTTGCACCGCTATGATCCACTGCTTATGACCTAACATATTACATAACTGATGACATCTCAAATCTATGGCAATGCAAGTCATATGGTAATTTTCACATAATTGGTGAATTTCAGTGTTTGTTTTGGTTTAATAAAGGTTTTTGCTCATTATTTGAAAGTCTACATACCACTGGTTTTTTTTCAGTGAATAGTTAGGAAAGTGTTTGCCTCAGAGTATTTACATTGCCAAGTCTTAACGCATCCGGTGCAAAACAGTGTTCAGACAGTGCCCCATATTTTACACAGTTCTGTTCATCATGTAGAAAAATTGCTGCCACTCCAATGGGGTATTGTGTAAATAAAATACAAGTTTACAAATCAACGCATTTCAGCAAACACTCCATTGTTCATTCCAAGAAATGAAGTAACCCTTCACAATTAAGGTAATTTTCTTAAATTACAATAAACCTAAATAAATGACATAGACACACATTTTAAAGTTTGGACACTTAGGGGCCGATTCCGATTCCGGCCGCAAAACTTACCGACCGACACAGACCAGCGCCGTACGACCCGTGCAGTACGATGCAACGCGAGTGAAATACAACCGACACGTACGGAATACAAGCCGTACGACCGAGCCGGATGGAAAATAGTGATCCGGCCGGAAAACCGACGTGATTTTCACCGACCGACACAAACCCGGAATCAACCCGACGACCCGTGCCCGCAATGTACAATTAGCGCAGTATGATGCAATGCGTTTAAAACTAGACCGACTAGCACGGAGACCGAGCTGCACGACCGATATGCACAGACAACCCGGCACACAAGCAATAGAGACCGCCGTGAACTACGCCTACCAAACACAGAAGACAGGCAGCGTGAACGAGGCGGAGAAGCCCACACGAGACAACAGCAGCGTCCGTTTCCATCACATGAACATCTCCTACATGCCTACAAAACACAAAGGAAAAAAACACAAAAAAGGACCAAACAAGCAATGACTAAGCCAATAAATACCCAACACAAATTAATTGGACAAAGACACACCCACAACTACAACTATATAAAGGACTACAATCACTACCATCATCCCTTGCAAACAGGAGACACAGCCAGCAGCAAACACCAGTACACATCAACCACAGACACACTCACAACTCACCCATCACACGACTCACACACCATCAGCACCTCATACAAAAGCACACACACATACACACAGCAAAACCAAAACCAAACCAACATCACTTGCACCCTCACACACACATCCCTCACCACCACCACCCATCACCATGCCTCCAAAGAAGAATCCAAAGTTCACAGATAGTGAGTTAGAAGTACTGGTAGACGAGATCATCAGAGTAGAGCCACATTTGTTTGGTACATTGGTTCAAAGGACCCCCATCTCACAGAAAACCAAGATGTGGGCGAGGATTGTGGACAAGGTGAACGCACAAGCACCAACGTTGTGCACAAAGGACGATATCCAGAACAGGTGGTATGACGTGCGCAGGAGGGTCAAGAAACTCATTGAGAAAGATCACGCCTTGAGTCAGCGCACCGGCGGTGGCCCTCCTTCCAAACCAGTCTACTTCAGGACCTGGGAGGAGAAGGTGCAGGACATCCTACCACCATAGAGCGTCCATGGCCTAACAGACATCCCAGAGACTGGTGAGTACACAAACAACAAACCCAAGATTGTGTGGCAAGAGGACAGTGAAACCATGCACCCCAAGCAAACCTACACTAACCAATAGATAATCAACCCAAGATGTGTATGCCAGTCACACAAACACAATACCTGCCATCTCATAGTGACTGGGGACTGTGTCATGACATGCACCAACCTATAAACAAATAGAGCAAGCCACTGGCACTAAGCCAAATACATCCAGCAAGACAGTTTGCCACAACAAACACACCACCTCACAGTGCAGCTGACTGTCAGGAAGGAATAGTGGGGATGCAGGTGAAGTGAGTGTAGCCAAAAGCATGATGGGGCTTGTAGTCACAGATAATGCTCCCCCTTCTGATTGGCCCATCAAGACCTCTCTGAAACATGCCCACATCACAGGGAGTGGAAAATGACTGCCGATATGGCTGACACTGGGTCCTGCTGTGGGGAGCACAAGGCCCTGCTCGGGCATGTGCGCAAATCAGAAGCAGGACACCACTGACTGACATCCTGAAAGACAACTTGCACACCCTACAATGGAAGCACGTGTCATGATGGGAAGGAGGACTGACAGCCCTGACCATACTAATCAGCATGGGGAGACACCCCCCAACACAAACTCCACACAACTCACCGGGTACAATGCTTTGACACACACCTCATTGAAATATCAGCAAAAGATCCCCCGTACTGGCTGCTGCTGTGTGAAGCACAGGGGCTCACTTGGGACTTGTAGCCAAACAAACACCAGGATTTCACTGTCAGCCATCTTGCCATTGCTGTCACACCCCCTCACAGGGAAGCAGAGTCAAGAGGGAGGAAGCATGGGCATGCTGGGAAGGGTGGTGTAGCCAAGTGTATGATGGGACTCGCAGTCACACACAACCTACACCCACCCACATGGCCCAGCAAGATCAACCTGAAACATACTCGCCTCACAGGGAGTGGGAGGGGACCGACAAGATGTCTGACACTGGGCTCTGTTGTGGGGAGCACAAGGCCATGCTGGGACTGCTAGCCAAACAAACACCAGGATTACACAGTCAGCCATCTTGCCATTGCTGTCACACCCCCTCACAGGGAAGAAGAGTCAAGAGGGAGGAAGCATGGGCATGCTGGGAAGGGGGGTGTAGCCAAGAGTAGGATGGGACTCGCAGTCACAGACAACCTACACCCACCCACATGGCCCATACTCGCCTCACAGGGAGTGGGAAGGGACCGACAAGATGTCTGACACTGGGCTCTGTTGTGGGGAGCACAAGGCCATGCTGGCAAATGGCCAACAACAAGATCAAACTCTGTCCGTGACAAGCTGGGAAAAAGCGGTGTACAGGTAGGCATCTGTTATAAAAGTAGAAAATGTCATGTTTGTGAACCAATGATGCATGTAGAAACATAAATCACATGAGTTCTCTGGTCTGACTCTCTCACTGTCCTCTTTGGATGACGACCACCAACCTGGCCCCTCCGGTGTGAGCCATCATGCAGCACCAGCAGCAGCAACATCTGCCCCCCCTGTACCCACGCCTCTACCATCTGGACACCGACAGGGCACCCCCGCCAACACGGACAGACCAAGGACAATCAACACCCACAGCACAGGGACACAGGACCCCCTCGAATCTACAGCCAACACCACCAGCAACAACACCCAAGGGGTCCCAGGGTTACCTGTGTGTACTGCTACTGGTCCTGCCCGTGTGGAGAGGGGTGCTGGGAGTGGTGGGAGGCACAGGGCACGCCTTGCAGAGGGGTCTGGACTGCATGATGACCCCCAACTGGCACGCATCATAGATGCGTACCAGGATAGCACCGGAGGATTTGGCCAGGTAGTGGGGATCCTCAAGGACATGCAACAGGAGCAGGTCGCCCACCATGCCCGCATGGAGGCAAAGTGGGATGCCCTTACTGCGGTGCATCGGGACATACTACAGTGCCTCCGCCAGATCAACACCAACCTATCCCCACGCCCCTGTGTGCCCACAACATCTGTCACAACACCATCTGCCAGCGCCACAGGGAGGGAGGAGGACTCTGGCGAAGAGTCCCCTGCACCGCAGAGGCCTGCACATGAGGATCTTCCCCCCGGAAGAAGAGGGGTTATCCGAAGAAGGACATGTGAGAGGCGGATGTCCCAGCACATCCCCCAGGGCCTCTAAACCTGTTCTGGACAATGTTCTTTGTGCGCAACCCGTTCACCTTGCCCAATCGCACACAAATTGCCCACATGACATGGAGGGTTCATGTTGGGCCAATGTATCAGATGACTGTGGACTTTACTCTGGACATTTCATCTACCAGCACGTCCAACTCAAATGTGAACTTTGAATTCCCAAACCACTGTAGAGTACCCAACATCCTGTGCACCTCAATCACACATGTTTGTAAATAAACTCACCAGTACACCATACTTGCCTCTGTTGTGATTCAAACTTGTCATGTTCAGGGCGAAGTCGATCTGCTAGACAACATAGTGCATGCCAAATACTGCAACAATGTGACCAACGTAAGGTCAGTCATGGGGATGTGACATATGTGAGGAAGACACACCACTATGGCAACAAAAAACATACTTCCCAGGCCATGTGACTCATCACACACAATGATGTTGACCTGAAACACATTGGCATGCACAGGTACAACACCAAGCAAAGTCATTGGTAACAAGTCCACAGGTGAGGTAAGCAGATGTCACTCAGTTGTGGGAAGACAGACAACACACATAACAAAGCACAGGTTCATTACACACCAGCAACACGTTTATTCCACAATAGTTGCACAGTAATTCTACGTAACAGTGGACACACGCTCACATTGTTTTGAAGAATGGAAGTCCAGGGATGTGTGGTACATCAGTTGATGGGAATTCTCAACTTCCACACTGGTGTTGGCTTCTGGGTGTTGGGGGTCAGTGTTGACCACACAACAGGCAAAGGACCCTGGGAAGGACAGACAAGATACAGTCAAAAGCACAGACGAACAGGAGAGAAATGCAATACACATGCACAAAACATGTTGCAAAACACCTACACAAACAATAGTTAGCAGTACTACCCTATTGTGGAGTACACACCACCTGAATGGACACATCACAGCACGCATCCAGTCAAGTGGCAAACAGACACAATCAGACAGCAACAGAGCTGGCTCAACACATTCCTGGAAACTCACTTTCAGGTGAAGAAGTTGTTGATGAGCTGGGAGCAGACGTCACCATCATCTTCATCATCACTGGCATCCTGGCCCAGGACGGGATCCTCCACAGGTGCCGGACGTTGGTCGTCGTCATCCTCATCCAGGATGAGAGGCATCTCCTTCCGCACCTCCATGTTGTGTAGCATGCAGCAGACCAGTATTATTTTGCACATCTTTGCAGGCTCATATGGGAGGGCCCCTCTGGTCTTGTCCAGGCAGCGAAAGCGACTTTTCAGGAGGCCGAATGTCCGCTCAATCACCCTCCTGCTCCGACCATGTGTCTCATTGTAGTGCAGCTTGGCTGGTGTCACAGGGTTCCTGAGGGGTGTCTACAACCACGGCATGTTGGGGTATCCGGAGTTCCCTACACACACAAAAATGAACAAGTAGATGAATTTGGTAGGAGTGTGGAATACAACAATGACAAACACACACAATGAGAAACAGTCAGTACACACCGACAAGCCAGGCACGCTGAGCTGGCATCTGTGACATCAGCGTTGCAATGTGACTCCTCCTCATTATGTAGGCATCGTGTGCCAAACCAGGGTACCGTGCACACATGTGTGATCAACATGTCAGCAAGACAGACCACCAGAGCATTGATCGAATGGTAGTGCTTCCTGTTACGGTATGCCTGCTCATGTGCCTGTGGTGGTATCAGGGCAACATGTGTCCCGTCAATGGATCCAATGACGTTTGGCATCCTCTCCAGTGTATAAAAGGCATCATTAATTTCAGGGAGTTCATCTTGGCTCGGGAAGTTGATATACATGTCGAGGAATTGCAACATCCCCTCCAAGACATCGCGTAGCACCCGACTAAACATCGTTTGCGACATACCACCAGCAGTAGCAACAGTGTACTGGAAGGTACCAGTAGCAAAGAAGTGCAGGGCTGCCGTCACCTTCACCTCTGGGGTCAGTGCTGTAGGGTATGTCCGGCCAGGTAGCAGATGTGGCGCCAACTGCTCCGCCAACTCCTCAATCAGTGGCCTGGTGAAGCGGTACCGTCTGATGCTGTCGCATTCCTGCATGGTTGCAAGGTCTGGGAACGGACGATGCACAGCTGGTGCCCTGCAGTACAGAGATGCACAAAGGAAGATTGTCAGTACATCCCCCCATGTGGCCATGACCACGATCACTCTCACATGCTAGTTCATGGCATTACACAATGTACTGAGGTGTGTGTGCTGTTGGTCATGGACACATATGTCACCCAGAAGACCACCACCTCACATCTCAATTCCACATGTCCACATGAGTCCCATGTAGTGCAATGGGCTAATCATCTGGCTGTGTCACCCAACCTATGTGCTGCTGCAACGTTCAAAATACCCACCCCAGTGACTAATGAGGATTCATGTCTCCCAGGCATCACAGATCTTTGCCATGCAGAAACCCAGGCTCCCTGTAATGCCACATCAACACAGCAATGGACATGGCATAGCACGTACACACCACAAGGCAAGCGTAAGTCCCACAGGTAGTGGCCACTGTTGTCCATGCCAGCCCTACATGTACATCTCTTAGACACACACCCCATCAAGGTTGATGCATATACCACATGGATGTGGAGACTGTCACCCATTGGTAACATGTGATCAGACACATCTGAGACACAACATGCACACAGACTGTGGGTGCACATCAGTATTGGGGCTACAGGTCTCAATGTGACGTACATGCCATCACCCCCAGGACTCAGGGTGTATGTGACATGCCCAAAACATATCCAACCTGACACTGTGGCCTTCACTCATGCCAATTACTGTCCAATTGCACATCACAGTGCTAATGTGCACAACACACAAAGGACTCTCCCCTCATGTACAAGATAACAGCCTGGGAGTGGCTGCACAAAGTGCCAGACAAAAAAACTGCTGTGGCCCCCTCAAGCACCCAGGGAATGCAGCCTCACATGCCATGGGACACTGTGTGGCCAATGCTATAGTGTGGCAGGTGTGTGCAGGTGTCCATGGCCAGTATATGTGTGTTGCATCCGTCTAATAGTCACACTAATGCTGTCCGACGCGGGTGACAATGCGTACACATTGCATGGGTCATGTCCGAGCCGTGCGTACGCCTTGTCATTGAATGCAATGAGGTCCGACACGGGTGACAATGCGTACGCATTGCACGGGTCATGTACGAGCCGTGCGTACGCCTTGTCATTGAATGCAATGAGGTCCGACGCGGGTGACAATGCGTACGCATTGCACGGGTCATGTCCGAGCCGTGCGTACGCCTTGTCATTGAATGCAATGAGGTCCGACGCGGGTGACAATCAGTACGCATTGCACGGGTCATGTCCGAGCCGTGCGTACGCCTTGTCATTGAATGCAATGAGGTCCGACGCGGGTGACAATGCGTACGCATTGCAACAGTCATGTCCGAGCCATGCGTACGCCTTGGCCATTGAATCGTATGGAGACGGGTGCATGTGTACATTCAAAATACGCGTTGTACAATCAGTTGAATGAGCTGGGCGCACCCATTGGCTCAGGACTGTCATGGAGACGGATGCGGATTTAAAACTTGTACGAGTTGTGCACTGGAAATTCAGTTGGATGCCTACAACAATGTTGCAATTTCAAGTGTTCCATGAAGGTGAAGATTTGAACGATGCAGAAGGCGTGTACGAGTCGTACTTTAAAATGGATTGGCCAGATTCATAGAATGCATCCGTGTTGGACCTATCACTTGCGACACATGGCACTGAGTCTGCCTCTGCAGCACAGATATAAGGCTGGCTGGACCCCAGGGAGCTCACTTGCCTGCACTATATGCTACTGGACCACATCCCTGCTACCACTGCTGCTGTCTATGCATCCTCTGGCTTCTGCTATGGCACGTACACTGGAGAGGGCCCCAGCCTTCACTGAGGAGGAGAACCAGGCCCTGCTGGACGGGCTCCTTCCAGAGTACAGAAAGCTCTATGGGACACCAGGGGAGCAGGTGAGTGTACTGTCCACTGCCTTCCTAATTAAGCATGTTGTCTGACTAGCAGTACTAGCAGTGTGTACAGCAGTGGCAAGCATTATCACTGACTACTTTCATCCCCCAAAGTGTGTAGGGACATGTACTGAATATTTTTCCTGCTGATAAAGTGCATTTTTGCCAGCTTAAACTATCCATGCATTGTTAACATGTCAGACATGCATGTGAATTTTCATTCCCCAGGGTTGCACTACCTGTGTAATTATTTTCCCTTTGTGATGATGACATGTATATCTAATTGTGTGCTGCACAAATCTGGGGCATGTGTGTTAATGTACTTTTCACTTTGTCCTCCTCACAGGTTGATGCCCACCAGAAGCAGGAGATCTGGCTGACCATCGCCCGGGCTGTTCGTTCTGTGGGCGTCTACAAGCGCCGGATCCGCAACTGCCAGAAGAGGTGGCAGGACCTTCGGGTCTGGACCCGGAGGATAGCTAGAGTCCAGCTGAAGCTGTCACCTTCACGCAGGAGGGGCGGACACCGGACCTTTACTCCCCACATGCTCCGGATACTGGCGGTGGTGTTCCCGGACCTGGATAGGCAGCTGAAGGCCAGACAGCAGCAGGAAGGGGTTAAGTCCATGCCTGATCTGTGTACTATGTCTGACATGCAAATAGCAGTCTTTTGTCCGGGTCACACTTCCACATTACGTAGGTCTTGCAGTCCCCAAATCAGGTCCCTCATCTGTGTGATGTACCCTCCTCATCTGTTCCACAGGTGTGGCCTCTACAGTCTTTGGATTGTGTCACTAGGGTGCTGTGTCCCTGCTGTCAGCTATGTATCAGGTACCAGTCAGCATCAGTTCCCGTGACTCTGTTGTGTGTGTCATGGGTGGGTCAATTGTTTACACAATGCCTGAGATCTGACATGTGAACTGTGTGTGCCCTTGAGTGTTGCGCCAATTGCTGGTCTGACTCGCAACATGTTTCTGGGGTATTCAATACAAAACCATGCAGCAGGGTACTCCAATTTTTGGGCATCAGGAGTAGGTATGGCAAGCATGCCACAATTGCTTTGCCACCTGACTACTGTCTGGGGCAAAACACTGTTTCACTTAGTCCTGCCCCCTCAAGGGCATTCAGAAACACTCTGTAATCCCACTCCTGTGTGTGAAAATGCAGGTTGTGTTCGTGATATGTGCCCTCAGGTGTGTGCCTCTGTGTCATTAGGGTGTGGCTTGTTGCTACGTACAACTGGGATGTCCATGATTCCGAGGGTCAGCATGACATCTGCAATGTGACTGTGGGAGACAAGACCTGGGTGACATATAGGTGTGTGAGCATCTGACAGCGCACAATGGTGTATGCAACTCTGTCCCTCATGCAGCTCAGTTATATGCATGGCAGACTGTGATGTGTTAATGTACATGGATTCGTGTTTGCTGAGACTCATATGTCTGATTTTCATGATGGAGGGGTCTTCTGGGTCCTGGATATGTTGTTTGTATGGG
The DNA here is from genome assembly GCF_964204655.1 of Triturus cristatus. Classification (NCBI taxonomy): domain Eukaryota; kingdom Metazoa; phylum Chordata; class Amphibia; order Caudata; family Salamandridae; genus Triturus; species Triturus cristatus. Next base: position 798,310,567 of record NC_140588.1, on the reverse strand, counting down.
ATGGGCAAGTGCGCCGGTCATCTGCAGAGTCAGATTTGCCCCTGAGCTAGGATTGTGAGTCAGTGCATATTGTTGTTGTCTGGATGCCCTGTCCCTGTGACAGGAGACAGTGTTGACTGACTTACAGGGCATCCCAGTGCCATGGCATTGAACTTGCTATGAGTGAGCCTGCGTTGCGTTCTGGTGTGCACCATGCACCCCATTGTGGCCTTGCCCATCAGGACATGAGTACATCATAGTGTGTGTTGCGGGCAGGCATTCCAAGCATCTGAAATGAGTCTCTGCCCATCCCTTCATCCGGACACCTGTGCTGAGTCAGTCGCAAGAGATGTGCTGTGGGTATAGTGACATACTCCTACATGTTCACTTGCATGTACAACTAATGTGTGGGTGGTGCACATTGGGGTATTAGCATCCAACATGCAACAGACATATGTGTGCAAGTCAAGGAGGGATATGTGTGCCATGGTTGATGTTGGAAATGACAATTGTCTTATTCTAAACAGTGTTGGCACTTTGAGCTGTGTTCAGCTGATGATGCCAGGGCTTGCCCTGTGATGTGATGTACTCACTGTGGTGTGTGCAGTCGGTGCAGGTGACTGATGTTGTTCTGTTACTTCCTATTCCTATCCAGATACATCCACGGCCACAGGAGTGGACAGCTCCACGGAACAAGAGGAGCCACAGAGCCTTACAGGGACAGAAGGAGAGGAGTCAGGTGGACCCAGTGGCACGGAGGGCGATTTCAGCCACACAGAGGAGTCGTCAGCACCATCCCCCCCAGCTGAAGGCCACAGCAGCTCTGAGGATGACTCCCCTGTGGAGGCGGGTGTCAGCAGCCACCAAACCACAGCTAGTGAGGCTGTCTCCGCCACCGCCACCACCACCACCACCCCCCTCCCATCGGCTCCCATCCCAGAGGTCCCTGTGGGCTCCTGTGTTCGTGATCATGTCTCCTTTCTGCCAGGCACCGCGCCCCCTGCCCCTGTGTCCCCTGCTGCCCTGAGTGAGGAGTCTGTGGACTTACTTAGACAGATGCATGTGGGGCAGACATCGATGCTGAAGGTCCTCCATGCACACACAGGTCTGTTGACACAACTGGTGTCATTCATGGAGGGCATTTCCTCGGGCATGTCTGCCCTACAGAGGACCAAACAGTACGTGGCCTCCTCTCTGACGGCAGCAGTGTCCCTCCTCCAACAGTCCCACACCCCTCCTACCCCTGCAGCACCCACAATTCCTAGCACACTACCTGTCCAAAGCACAGAAACCCCCAAACCAAGGGCTAGACGTACACACAAGCAAGCGCAGGGGACTGATTCCACACTCACAGGAGCTGGTTTGCTGACACACACACAGTCATCCACAACCACTCCACAGTCCTCCGAGACCTCTCCCTCCCAGCCCCCTTCCCTTGCCTTACCTGCAACCCCATCCCCCCAGAAGCTCTTCCTCTGTGACCTTGGCCTCTTCCCACCGACCCAGCAGATCCTGATTACAAGGGGAAGAGGAAGTCCCCACACACAGAAGGGACTGCCCCTCACACCCGGACACCCTCCCCTAGGCGCACTCAGACCGAGATGCCCACCCGCAAGTCCCCCCGGCGCAAGAAGAGCAAGACCCCCCCGCCAGGACGCAGCTCCAAGGCAAAGTCTTCGTCCTCCATCCCCCAGGATACCACTCCAGAGGTTCCCCCGCCACTCCCTGCCCTGGGTTCCCCCACACACAGATACACCATCCCCAAAATGCTAAAGCCATCCCCCCCTAGCACTTGCTCCTCCACACCTGGTCAGACAGTTGCTGCCACTGATGTGGGGACCGTGTCACCACCCCCTGCCCTGCAGACCTCACCTGTCCCCGATTCCGCTCCCATGGATGTAGGCACTGCTTAGGAGTCCACGCCCACCCCGTCTGACTTGGGCACGGCAGTGGTGAGCCAATCCACTCCATCTGACCTGCCCACTGGAGTTGTGCCGGCACCCACCCCATCTGACTTGTGCCCCACAGTTGTGACATCCCCCACCACTTCAGTCATCTCCACTGCAGTTGCAAGTGTCTCGCCTGCATCCCCCACCTCTTCACTGCCTCCTTCTGCTGTGCCCTGATCCTGTCCCTGCGGTGCCTGGCCTGCCCCCATGTATGCCCCTCTGAGGGGATGACCCCGGTCCGTAGCAGTGCAGGCAAGCAAGGTGTGACAGTTGTCACTCTAGTTCACTCCTTGGCAATTTGACATGGACTGGCCATTGGCCTTTTGGCTGCACAGACGTTTCGAATTTCATATACTGAATTTGTGACTCTAGTTCACTCCTTGCCCTTTGGACATGGACTGGCCATTGGCCTTTTGTTGGAACAGACGTTTCACTTTTCATATGCTGAATAAAGCTTTTGACTTTGTCCCTGTGAACTTGATTTAGCTGTACATCATGTTGAGGTTGTTTTAGATGCCCTTGCACCTGTAATGCTTGGTTTACAATGTTGCATACTGATGTGTTGATGTGAGGTACTCCCTGTGGTCCATGAGATATGTATCCTATTCTGGTGGGTATCCATGTCATCCTTTGCAGCTACCTGGGTGTGTCTGGATCAACCATTTGTGTACATCTCTCTGTGAGCATTTAAGTGCCATGGTCACATCTGTGGCTTGCACCCCTGCACAAATGATGTGCTTCCCATTGTCCAAATTGTCACTTCCACATACTTCGTGCTCATCACTCCTGGCCCTACAGGTGTGGGCATCATTGGTATAGGAGCAACTGGGTCCTCTGTGCAACTTGCTGTACATATGTATTGAGTATGTGCAGATGACTTAAGGGAGACTCACGTACCTAGGCTGTTGTGACCAGAGCCTCCATTGTGCGGTAACTGATGGCTGACTGACCAAGTGTTCTGCAGACATGAGTGGGACTTGCGGTGAATATGTTTGGCACAGCTGAGCTCCCACAGGAGTTGTGTCCCCTCAAGTTAGTGTGTTGTCCAGTGACATGGCCTGGGCCCATGGTGTGTGTTGTATGTGCATGTGTGTGTGTCCACATCCCTGTTCATACACTGACAGTGTTCCCTTGATATGTTCGTGTTGTTGATGCTTGCTGAGTGGTACTGGGTTAATCCCACTACTTTTCCAATGGGCTACCAGATGTGTGGGTGCATGCCTCACTACTGTTATTGGTGTATTATCATTGTGATTTGTCACTTCTGAGTGTTGATGATGTTGTCAGACACAGATGGGACACAGTGAGGGTTCCTCAAGGCACTTGTTTGTTCGCAATATCATGTAGTTGTCCCTAGGTGGTAGTTTTCAGTGATTGAGACATTTGTATGTGTGTGTGACTGCTCCCACTTGTCGGGTTCACGGCAGCAATGCTGGCAGGTGTCAGCATGGGTGCCTTGTGTTCCTCCTTGGCATCTGCATAGTCCTGGAACAGTGGCAGGGATTGTGAAGGTCACATGAGCCATGTACCGCATACTGTGCAGTGCGTCTGTCATTCCCCAGGGTTGTAAACAGTCCTTGTGTGATGTGTGTGTGCACCTTAGTTCCTGCCAACATTCCTGTGTTTGTCATGTGGGCATGTGCAATGTCACCTGTTCATGTGGGCTTCACAGATACACATTGTTGCTGTTCAGGTGTGTGGTGTTGATGGTGGTCTGATGTGAATGTTTGCATGGATGGTCCCTTAGCTCCCGTTTGACCATGGATGAGGGGCCATGCTGAGTGATTTGTGTATGTGTGATGTACGTTTGTGGCAGAGGACACATGTCTGGGTTTCCCAGTTTGTACGACATCTGCCTTTGTCATCACAGTGGAGGTGTCATGCATGCTTGTGTCACACAATGTCTTGTCCCTGGGGACTGTGCTGTTGTGTGTCAGTCTCTTGCTGTGTTAGTTGGTGTTCATTCCTGCTAGTGTCACATGTGTCTGTTGTGCTCCCTCTCATCTCCCAACGCCTGATTGCCCACTGAGGGTGTCCCAATGATGGTTTACTTTTTTATGGCACTGTGTCCACATCTGTGTCACTGTGGTTCAGCCCCTCTCATGTGTTGTGTAGTTGCCTGTGGATACTGTGACACACACACACACATGTTGTGTCCGATGTGCAGTGTGAGTTTCCCTGTTTGTGTTTGTGCATCTGCACCAGTGCATTGGTATTGCTGTTGTGGGCCTTTGTCTGGATGCTATTTCTGTGATTTTGCATGCTGTCCCTGTGAGTCATTTCACATCATTGTGCACATTCATCCTGGTTGTTGGGTGCCATTGCTGGTATGGAATGTGAGTTAGTGAGCTGACACCTACAGTCTACACATGTTGTTTTGGTTGGTGTGTCTATTTTCGAGATGTGTGCATGCTTGGTGATGGTCACTTCAGCTGTTGTGTCATTGTACGCTGTGTGCATTGTCAGCCCCCATGTGTGGTGCTTGTCTGCACATGGCCGAGAGTGTTATGTTTTCACAGCACAACACATCTCTGCGTGTATGGGACACAACCACTATTTTCCACCAGAAGTGTTTGATGTGTTGGGAGTAGGAATCATACATGCTGTTTGTTATTTGCAGCTTTTACCATGATGACACTTACCTTTTGGTCACTGTGTTGAGGGGGTTTGGTCCCCATCACCACAATGCTACACATCTGCTGCATTTTGTGAGCCCCCACTTGACTTCTGTTCTACACAGTGATGGGGTGTTCTTTTTACATTGCCACAGTGCTATGGTGATGCTTGCCTTGTGTATGTCACACTCATGTGTTGGTCACACATGGGCTGTTACTTACATTGTATGCTCGTAGCCATATTCACTGTTGTGGGCATTTGTCACAGACTACACACTGTTGTCATGATGTCGTGGGGGATGTGTTTTGCGGGCATACCTGATGTTTGCGTATGCTGGATGTGTTGCGCGTCACCCATCCTATGGCTGGGGGTGGCAGAGGTAATGGCCAACAGGTCCCCTGTGAGTGGGGGTGGCAGGGGTGATGGGAAACATAAGCCCTGTGAGTGGGGTTGGCAGGGGTGATGGGAAACATAAGCCCTGTGAGTGGGGGTGGCAGGGGTGATGGGCAACAAGTCCCCTGTGAGTGGGGGTGGCAGGGGTGATGGGTAACAGGCCCCCTATGGGTGTGGGTGGCAGGGGTGATGGGCAACATAAGCCCTGTGAGTGGGGGTGGCAGGGGTGATGGGCAACAGTTCCCCTGTGAGTGGGGGTGGCTGGGGTGATGGGAAACATAAGCCCTGTGAGTGTGGGTTGCAGGGGTGATGGGTAACATAAGCCCTGTGAGTGGGGGTGGCAGGGGTGATGGGCAACAGGTCCCCTGTGAGTTGGGGTGGCAGGGTGATGGGCAACAGGCCCCCTATGGGTGTGGGTGGCAGGGGTGATGGGCAACATAAGCCCTGTCAGTGGGGGGCAGGGGTGATTGGCAACATAAGTCCTGTGAGTGGGGGTGGCAGGGGTGATGGGCAACAGGTCCCCTGTGAGTGGGGGTGGCAAGGGTGATGGGAAACATAAGCCCTGTGAGTGGGGGTGGCAGGGGTGATGGGCAACAGGTCCCCTGTGAGTGGGGGTGGCAGGGGTGATGGGCAACAGGTCCACTGTGAGTGGGGGTGGCAGGGGTGATGGGCAACAGGCCCCCTATGGGTGGGGGTGTTAGTGGTGCTGGCCAGGCAACCCCTATGGTGGGCTGTTGTTAGTGGCCAGGATATGTATTCCCTGCGTGTGTGTGCCATTTTGCGTGTACGTTTTGTTTGTTTGTGTTGTAGGTGTCTGACTTACCATCTGCGCCGTCTGCGTCAGTCCCTGATCCTGTCATAGATGTAGAGTACTGGTATGACCTGCGCGATGGGATTCATGATGTGTTCGTGTCGTACACGCTGCTTGTTGCTCCGTCTCGTACCCACTGCAAGCTGTTCCGTCTCGTAGCCGTGTATTGATTTGTGGCGCGAATTGTAGCTGATATGCTTGTTTTCCGGATGCTGTGACGTGCTGTACGTGATGACCCATCCGGTGCGTAGGAAGTACGCATCGTACTTGTCATGCCGGAAACTGCTATGGATACTGCTTCCGGGTGACACGGTTCCTCTTTGGGAGTTACGGCTCGGACGGAGAATGGGTCTTGATTCACAGCCTACGTGTCGGTCGTGTTTTTGGCAGTTATGCGCATCGTGCTTCCTATACAGGACGGACCGGCTCCGGGTACGTGTCGGTCGCAGGGTAAGGCTACAGACAGCTGTCCGACCGGCCATCGGAATCGGCCCCTTAAAAGAACTCACCTGCATTGTAAAGAACTGTGATGCATACAAGGCGAAAAAAGTACCTGCGATGTTATGACTCCCGATGTAGTACCTCCAAGGTATCAATAGTAGACCATAACTTTTCATATTTCCACCCTGGCCATACAAAGCAGATTCTCAGTCATAACTTTTCACTGTAAATATACTAGGAAGGAGCAGGGTGCAAAATAATAGGAAAAAGAATGTAGTAGGGATAGATGCCATCCCCTTTTTGGAAAATTTTAGGCGTTGTGAAATTACATGACCATATTTTTGAACTGCCTCTAAAACTAATGGCTTTTAGCTGTTAGTCTTTAGTGAAATTGTACTGAAATATGTGCTGTATACTCCCAATACCCATAGAAAGCCAATGTATGTGAACATTGTGCTGCAAAATGTAAAGTTAATATGTAAGAATCTGTCCCTTAAAAAACATACTGTAGAGCCACCAGATTCCCATTTTAACATTTCGGCAGGGTATTTATACTCCTCTACTTACATGGTTGTCAGTGCTCCAGGATCACTTATGATTCCACACTCAAGCTCACTTGTATTTAATAATCCAATTGTCTCTATATATATATTACCTACTGCCTGTCGCCAGTAGGTAGTTTTAGTTAGGATGTAGTTTCCATAGGAAGAACATTTTTTGATTTGCCAATAATTTTGCCGTTGTTTGATGAATCCTAGCGAAATTTTCAAAACTAGCTCAATGCTTAGCTGCCGACTTGAACATTTTGGGGTGATCCATCAAGCGGGGCCAAGAAAAAGAGGGAGTCCCAAAACACTTTTTCCCCATGTTAATTTGCATCTGAAACTTTAGACAAGGCTACAGCCCAAACTACTGAACAGAATTACACCAGATTTGGCAGAAAGGTATCTGTTGGTCCATAAAGCAACCTTTTTGAGAAATGGTGTAAATCCGTTCAGTAGTTGCAGAGAAATTTAAAGGTTATTAAGATATACAGCTGGGGACACAGAGGATCCGCAAACCCACTCGAGATCTCATGAGGAGACTCGATTGGTTGGCAACATTTCAAACCAGGAAGTGTTGGCAGCCATCTTGCGACTCAGTTGAATCGAGTCACAGGAAAAAACATTAAAAAAAAGAAAAGAGGAGGAGGGTAGAAACACCCTGACCCACTAGGCCTCTTGGGGGGGGGGGGAGCTGAAAATGTAAAAAACAAAATATAGCACAGGCTCCAGTGCTTCATTTTGTTTCAGATCGGCCCCCGGATGGCCCAGGTCCCTGGTATATGCTAATTATATGTAGGAGCAGTGCACAGGCTCCCCTCCTAAGAGCCTTTAAGCCCCGGGGACCACCACCTCCCAAGGGCATATTGATTAATTTATGTAAGGCTGCCATCTTCCCAGGTCGCAGCACGGGACCACCACCTCCCCTGGGCAAAGGGCTATAATTAAAGTTAGTGGCTGCGTAGCCCCCTGCAGCCCCGGGAACCATCACCTCTATGGGGCTAAATTAAATATTAATGCATGGGGGCTCAGGCCCCCCTGCAGTGCCGGGGACCGCGACCTCCCTGGGGCACATAGTTTTAATTAAAGTGCAAGCAACGTAGCCACCCACAGCCCCTGGGACCACCACCTCCCCAGGGCTGTGTTCTGCAATGGAGGAGGCGGCACAGCCCCCCTCCTGGAGCCACAGATGGCCCTGGGGATTGCTACCCCCCAGGGCCAGCTCCTGTTACCTCTGAGGTGCCCACTCTTGGGCAGTAGCTGTTTGCTATAGCTTGTCGAGAGCTTTACCGCTCCTGCCAAGTCATAGCAAACTGTGCTCGCTTTCAGCAAGCGAGTGCATTGAAATGCTCTTGCTTGCTGAAAACAAGCACAATTACTTTGACAGTGAGGGAGCTGCATGTTAGCAGCTCCCTCTGTGTTAAAGCAATGCTGGCTCCCACAGGAGGCTGGGAGCAAGCAGGGACCATGGGTGCTTTGAGTCTCTCTCTGCAGTCCCCAACTCTATAATGTGGGGCCCTGGGTGGGACCAGGGCACCCACACTAGAGGTCGAGCCCTGGGGGATGGGGTCCCCTGGGCCTAAATCAGCCCAGAGAGAGGCCCCCCTCCTCTTTCCGATAAGGCCTGGCCCCAGGGACCATGCGACCCCCCTCCCTTAATATAATTTAAAAAATGATTTTTTTATAAAAAGCAGGTCTGGCAAGTCACTTGAGGCCCGCCCCCTTTTAGCACCACTCTGCAAAAGCACCTTGTGACGCACTTCTGGTTGGGGGATGAAGTCCCCTAGGCTCCAGAGGGTCCGCGGTGGCCAACATGCCCTCCTGTTACCTCCAGTAAGTCTCACAGAGCGTGATTGCTGAGAGGACTTTGGAGGCCATGCCCTCTTTCTCCACACACTGCAAACGCATCTCCTGGTGCACTGCTGATGGGAGGATGAAGTCCCCCATGGCTACAAAGGGTCCTATGTCAGCAACAAGCCCTCCTCTTACCTCGAGTAAGTCCCGCACACCGAGATTGCTGAGAGGACTTTGTAGGCCACAACCCTTTCTCCACCAATCTGCAAACATGCCTCCTGACGCACTTCTGTTTGGGGGATAAAGTCCCCTTAGCTCCAGAGAGTCCCTGGGGGCCAACAAGCCCTCCTGTTACCTACAATAAGTCCCACAGACCGTGATTGCTGATCAGTTTTTAGAGGCCATGCCGCCTTCCTGCACCACTAGCGCACTGCTGGTTGGAAGATGAAGTCCTTTTGGATGCTGAGGATACTTGGGGCCCTCCTGTTACTTCCAGTAAGTCCAACATAGCAGGATTCCTGGTCAAAGGCCCCACCCCATTTCTCCACCACTCTGCAAACACGACTACTAGTTAAAAACCCACAGAAACCCACTTAAGAAACCAAAGTTTACAGGAACGTTTTAGTTAGGAAATAAAATTTGAAAAACCTTCCAAATTCACTTAAAAAACCAAAGGTTACAGTAAAGTTATAGCTAGGAAATAAAATGTAAAAAAACGTAGAAATTCACTGAAAAAACCAAGGGTTACCGGGACGTTATAGTTGGTCTCAGATTTCACTCATACAAAACCAGTGAAATTCGGCAGTTATAGTTACCCGAGCTAACTGTAATTTACGCAATGCACTGGTTATTACCTCAAATATTACATCACTCATAACATGGTCAGTGACATCACTGATGACATCTCAAATGACATCAACGATGACATCTCTGATGACATTATGCACAGAACCACTCACACATCCACTCTCACCCCTATACAACCTGTTGTATGCCCAGTCACGCACCCACACAAGCACTCACACACCCATTCGCAGACCCATACCAGTACTCACACACCCATTCACTCTTCCATAGAGTCACTCACACACCCACTTACTCACTTGTACAGCCAATCATGCCCCTTTGCTTCTAACCCAGCTAATCCGATATTTCAGCAAGATAATATGAAGCTCGCCTTTGTAAATTGCAGGTCCCTCGCTAAGCATAAAATCGAAATCTATGATTTCCTCACTGACTATCAGCCTGACGTCATGTTTCTCTCTGAAACCCGGCTTAGTGAGGACTCTGCCCCCAACATACTAGAAGCACTCCCCAATGACTATGGCATGCTTAGACAAGATCGCCTTCTAAGGCGCAGAGGTGGAATAGCCATCATTTTTTGCCTATCACTTAACTGCACTTTGGAAAAAGTCGAAATAGAAAGTGCCGAAGCAGCCCACTTCACCCTGAAGAGGGCAAATGACTCTATTATGAGCGGTCTTTTAATTTACTCCCCACCTGGGCTGCCCACCGATTTCACAACAAATCTTGTGTAATTGGCCACGCAACTTGCCCTTCAATACACTAACTTTATGGTTCTGGATGACCTAAACCTTCATATGGAGGATCACCTGAAGACTGAGGCTCAAGCCTTACGCAAAGAACTAGCCAGCTTACAATTAGAACTTAAATCTATGGTGCCAACACACCGTGCGGGCCATTTGCTGGATCCCATCTTCTCGAATCATCCGGGGTTGGTGGTTCAGACACGAACCCCCATCCCATGGTCCGATCACCACCTCACAGTATTCCATATCCCCCTACCTAAACCACGACCCACGAAAAAAAGTGACTCTGCTTTTCCACGTAGGAAATGGGTCAGGATCAATTGTGAGAGTTTCTCCAGCGCGCTACAGAAAAATCCACCTCTACTAAGTAACAACATTAATACGGCCAACGCTTCAGTAGAGAAGTGGATCACATAAGCACTTGATGAGGGAGTACCCTGGACCACTAAGATTCTGAAGAGAGGGCCTAAATCAGCGCCCTGGTACAATGAAAAGCTTTGAATCGCTAAACGAGGCTGTAAGCGCCTAGAACGTAAATGGAGGGTAGCCTTCTCTAAAGAATCTAAGGAAGCTTATAAGACAGCACAAAACAAGTTCCGTTCGCTACTAAACAATAGGCGCACAGTGTATTATAAGGAGAAAATAGAAATGGCAGAAAATCGATTCAAGGAACTGTTTGCTACTCTTAAAGAGATTTCATTTTTTGAGAGGACACTGATCACACCTATCATCTCTGAGGAGCAGTGCAATCTAATTGCCGATTTCTTTCTACAAAAAATATCTAGTATATACAACTCCTTCCCTGAGGAAGCCCGCAATGGCCCTACCAGACAATAAGAGAAACCTATTGAGCTGGTGTTTATTCACCCGGGGGAATTCCGATTCCCCCCACAATAGAACTCAAGGAAGTGGCCGTAAAAATTAAATCTGGTTCCCCTGCCAATCCAGCTGCACCTAGTAAAATAAGGGAGGGCATAGAACTGATACTACCCTTCGTGCAACAACTAATAGACGCATCTTTTAAATGTGGGGAGGTCCCTAGGTCATGGAAGCATGCGATTGTCATACCTTTAAAGTAAAAACCCTCAGCTAATCCTGAGCTGTCGGACAATCTCCGTCCCATCTCTCTTCTCCCCTACATCTTTAAAATCGCAGAGAAGGTTGTGAATAAACAATTGGTGGCTCATATCAACATACACAATCTTCTACACCCTACACGATCAAGTTTTAGAGCATCATTTTCAACTGAGTCAGCACTCCTCTTTGCAACAGAATCTATATGGAGACGGGTGGACGCCGGTCAGATGGTTGCCCTGGTCCTGCTGGACCTAAGTGCCACCTTCGATACGGTATCCCACAAACTACTACTTCAGCGTCTCCAGGTGTGCGGATTGGATGGGGTAGCACTAAAGTGGATGCAGTCCTTTTTAGAGGACGGTAGTTTCCAGGTTACACAGCACCCTTATCGATCCAAAACTCTGCCACTCCTCCAAGGGGTTCCACAGGGCTTTATCTTGAGCCCCATCCTCTTTAATCTGTATATCGGCCCGCTGGCAGATATTATGGACAAATACAAGATCTCTATGGTGTCATATGCGGACGACACCCAGCTTGTGGTGACCCTTGCTCAAGAATCTAGTGAGTCAGCGATACAGTTCTCTTCCTGTCTAAATGATCTGGCCTCATGGATGTCAAACAACTGTCTAAAATTGAAAGGTAGTAAGATGGAGATCATGATCATTGGGAAATCTCCCTCCATTTGGGGCTCAGCGTGGTGGACCCAGAGGCTGGGGTCTGTCACCACGCCTAAAACAGAGGTAAAAAATCCTGGAGTGTGGCTCGATTCAAAACTATCTTTTGAGTCCCACACTAGAAAGGTAGCAGGGAGATGCTTTGGCACCCTCAAGATGCTAAGGAAAACCTTAGACATCCTCCCCATATCAGAAAGTAACAATATAGTCCACGCCCTGGTGACCTCGCAGCTGGTCTACGGGAATGTCCTATCCCTGGGTGCGCCAAAATGTTGCCTGCAACGCCTTCAACTAATTCAGAACTCGGCGGCACGCCTAGTCCTTAATTTACCAAGGCGTGCTTCAATGACAAAAGCCCTTGACTCCCTTCACTGGCTGCCAGTTGGAAAGAGAATTCTTTTCAAAGCCCTGTGTTTCTGTCACCGGAGCTTACAGGAGAAAGGCTCCGGTTATCTGTGTAATTTTCTAACCCCTTATAATCCTAGTCGATCAGCAGCTCACCTGCTCAAAATACCGAATATAAATAGGGCAAGGATGGGAGCACGCTCATTTGGCTACCTGGCGGGCAAAAATTGGAACACACTCCGACCTCTGCTGCATGCAGGGAAATCGGAGTCCACCTTACCTAGAGGCCTGAAAACCTGGCTTAATCAGCTATAGTCCGGTTCTCCTTCTACTCTTGCTGAAACTGCTTCTTAGCGCGGGGACACACCTGCTGGTGTAGCCAGGCGCTCTGTAAATGATTCATTATCATTATTCTTATTATCATACAACCATTCACTCACCCATACAATCATTCATACAACCAGTCACTCACCTGTACAGCCAGTCACATAGCCACATACTCATCGATACAGAGACTCGCACGCCTGCTTATTTACATACACAGTCCCTTACACACCCACTCACTCACCCATACAGCCTCTGAACACAGTCACTCACTCACCCATACAAGCACTCACACATCTAGTCACTCGCCCATACCACCATTCATCCAGACACCTACTCTCCAATACTGCCACTCTCATACCAACTCAGTTAACCAAACAGCCACTCAAACAGCTACTCACTCACCCACACACCCACTTACACACACAGGGCCCGATTCACAGAACTAACTTAAGACAAAATCCTAAACTTACTACCATTTTGGTATTCACAGAAGGCACTTACTCATTTTGGTATTCACAGAAGGCACTTAGTCATTTCGGTATTCACAGAAGTTAGGAGTCCTAACTTTAGAACTCCTAAATGCCTTCTGTGAACACTGAAAGTCTTAAAGTTAGGAATTTTTCTCCGTTTAGGAGTAGTAAAGTTAGGACTCCTACCGAATTTCACTGGTTTTGTACGAGTGAAATCTGAGACCAACTATAACGTCCCTGTAACATGCAATTAAATATTAAATAAAAGGGTGCTAATGGCAAGCAGTGCGATGTGAAAAGGAGTAGAACCATACTAATTTACAAACACATCTGTTATTGAAAAGTGCTTTATGTTGGAGGGTTACAGTCAAAGTGTCTGTACTTTCTGGTACATTCAAAAGGTTGTTTTAGGAAAGTAGTTGCATTTTGATAGTGAAGTGTTGCAAAGATATTTTGCATTGTGACAGAGGAACTTTGTCTCACAGTACATATCTTTATTTTGTTAGTAAATTGCAGTGCTAAAGTTCCAAAAGAATAAGTGCCAGGGTCCAAACCTCTACTCAGCAACCCGTGGTTGGCAATATTAAATGTCAGCATGCCAAAAACCAAGTCTGCATGGTCTTGAATCCACTTCATGCCTCTTTAATCAACTACCAGACACTCCCTGCCCCTTCAGCTCTCTCTTCCAGGTTCTTCCTCTCTCCCTTTGTGGCTGTTTTTCCTTCAATCTCTTCCTTCTTGTTTTTGTTGGGTGTTTTTCCCTTTCCTGCTCTCTGTAAAAGTTTGTTGAGGAAAAATAAGTGCAGCTCCCCACAAATGAATGCTGGTGGGCCCCAATGGCAACCACCAGCTCACATTAAGCACTGGGGCATTCCAAAAATGTGAACTTGTTTATAATTGGTCACTTTCTTTACCGAACTGCGCAGAGGCCCCAAGTAATTTCCTGCACTTTGGTTGCTGTCTCCAGTGTTACACCCACTGTCTTCTACCTTTACATCTAACTCTAGTATTACCCTTCAAAAACACACCAGCTTGAATGAACCCATCTCATGTTTTCTAAAGACAAACTTCAGCAAGGTAACACTTTTACTCTCTATCAGATTTACCTTTTGACAATAAATACCAAATGGCATTGTTCATGTCGATAACTGCATATTAGAAGTATCAGGCTTTGGCAATGGCAGTGGATTATCCACATCACTGGTTCTTCTAAAAAGATATTGCATTGTACAGGACTGGTTCTTCTCAAAAGATCTCACATTGTACAGGTGGACTATAATGTACTTTTCTGCAAATACATTTGATTCATATGACTTTGATGCGCACCATGATCTCGTAGCTATATGAAATATTGACAGAGTGGAGATCTTGTATTGCATTTTGCCTATTTGGAGGGGTGCATCATAATCACGTTTGGAGAGCACCTGCATACAATCGTGTCTTGTGTAAATGTGAGAGTAGGAATTGTGAACCGTGTTAATGTATCTACGTAACATATTTTAGCTTAGTCACAAGTTGTATGGAGAATGAACGTAGGAAATGAATGTAACTAGCAGAAAATGTTAACATGGAGAAACCGTGTTGTGAAGTTTGACATTACTCATGTACTAAATGTGTTTAATAATAATACTTTCTATAATTTGGTAAATGTGCTAGTCAAGATGAAATATAGTTATGCAACTCGTAATGTTTAAATAATATGTTCTTATGTTAGCTAAAGCTGTAGGCACGAAACGCAACCCCTGACAACTCTCGCTTAATGATTAATTTTCTTAATTTCATGTTCACTGTGGAAGCTGTTCTTTCTCGCGTTTCGTATTGCTGGTGGCAAAATATTGTCTTTGTTTTAGCAGCCTCGCAAGGAGAAGAAGTTACAATTGTATGACTTGGAGTTGATAGAGGTAAGAAGTTGGTTTCACACAGGTGAAGGCACTAGAACCAAGGATGAATTTTTGCAAAGGATGTACATGGAGAACACCCTGGAAAAGTGTGTTCAGGACTGTGCCCATTGTGGAGTATGTGTGAGAGGTGCACTATGGGAATTCTACCTGTGGATAACTGGTTGTTGGAATTAGGGATAGGGCCCCCACATCTTCTTTACCTTTGAAGAGGGAGTATCTCAGACCGAGCTCTTCCTCTTTTGAAAGTGGCTTTATGCTGCTTGACCTGTCTCAACGGTGGTGAGACTTCTTAGGAAGACTCCACGATTGACATCTTTCATCCTGATTCTAAATGCCATATTAGCGATAGAGTAGGAATAGATTTAAATGCTCTTCATTCATCAACCCTCGAAGCAGGGAAATTTGGACTCCTGCTTCTTGATTGTCTGTATCCTCCTTTTCGAGTTAATAGTTTTGCTCATGTTGCACTGCCTGAATTGGGTGCCCAGATTTGGCTTCATGCTGTTTCCTTTGTATTTTTATACACTTGTGTTGAGACATTTATGTTCAGTTATTTTTGGCTTTGTAATAAATCAAACTAACCTTCCTTAATTTTTCTTTGGCTATTATGTATCAGGGAACGGTGTTTCTAAATTGACTGTGATCTAATGATTTTCTCCTTTTCACAATTTCATGCTGCTTAAAAGACACATCGGAGTGTGTCTCTAGAAAAGTTGACGGATGTCTAAACTGACCTTTCAATATTAAATACCATGATTCACCCACACAACCTATATACACTTTCATAGTTTAAAGTACCTTCATGTGTTGCAGTAGACACAGTAGGCTTTAGTGTGGAGGTTGCCTGAGTATGATGAGGATTCTCAACATGTGTTGATGATGATACTGCAAGGGTATTGTTTGAGACATTTGCTGTAGTCCTTCCAGCATTCGTTGTGGTGCCGACATGTTGGGATGCATATGCTTCCGAGGTAGTCCCATTTGTGGAACTAGTTCTGTATACAGCGGAGGTCTCATTTGATTGAAACACTGTCGTGACAGCAGACCCAGCTGTGCTCTCAACTGATCCATTTGCTAGGGAATAAGCAAAATTCTTTTTTTAATAAAAATAAATAAAGCAGCAAAGCAACAAATGCAGAGGCAGATGGGACGTTAGTGTGTAATGAGATTATCTGTATCAATTATATCTCATCAACACAAGTCTACAGTGTATTTTCAGATGTTGCCCCAGCCCTAAAATGACAACAGGATTCTCTGGTACAGCAACACGCATGCATTAAGCCAGTTAAAAGATCAATAAAAATAAAGGGTCGGCTCCTTCGAAGCAAACTGGCCACAATTTGTGCTCTCAGGGATGTGTTGAAAGCATTTCAAACACTTTACTTTTCAGAAATTACTTGAATAATAATTTGCTCAGACCACTTGAAATATGTGCTTGGACAAGCATACCCCTTTCATATGAGACCATGGAGACGCACCATTTATCCAGGATTGACTCCAACCTACTTCACAAAAACAGTCAACATTCCCTTGCTGGGAACAACCTCAGAAAAACTTAACCAAACTCTATTCTAATACTCCGTGTACCTCCCTTGTTAACAAGAACACCGTAGGGTTACTAATGATTCTAGCTACTAGCTCAATGGCACATAAAGACACCATCCAAGAGCTAACTTATTTGACTGTATATAGACTAAGGGTGGGCGTAGTGGGCGTAGTGGGGCTACGTGAAGCAGCACGTAGTGTGCCCAAATCTACGCACACTACGCGCTTCGCGTAGCCCCACTACGTGCCACCCACCTCCCGCCCGCCCTTCTTTTAAATAATATAAGCAATGAAAAATAAATTAAAGTAAGTCGACTTACCCGTAAGCGCGGCGTCTCCGGGGCTCCCTCTTTCTGTTTCTGATTTCTTCTGGCAAATGCGCATGCGCAGACGCCCGCGCATGCGCATTTCTCGCGAGAAATGCGCATGCGCGGGTGTCCGCGCATGCGCATTTGCCAGAAGAAATCAGAAGCAGAAAGAGGGAGCCCCGGAGACGCCGCGCTTACGGGTAAGTCGACTTACTTTAATTTATTTTTCAATGCTTATATTATTAAAAGGAGGGCAGGCGGGAGGTGGGTGGCGGGTGGCAAGCAGCTACGCTTCGCCCTCGGCGTGTGCGTAGCGCTGCCCTGCTTCGCCTACTTCGGAAAGTGCGAAGCAGGCAGCGCTACGTACACTACGTGGGCGAAGCGTAGTGCTACGCCCGGGGTTAATATAGACCTCCATGCATCTGACATACTACCTTAGCTGTCTCCAGCCTCACACCTGTTTACCAACTTCTTTTATTTTATTTCATTTATTTCCCCTATATCCCTTCTTAACTACATCACTTTTAATAACAGAGACAAACCTGAAGAAGGTTTGTCGGTTGCTTTGCATCACATTTATGTTTTGAAAATCATTCGGAAATGGTACCACAGAAATATGACTGAAATGAGTGCAACAGCAACTTAAGAGCAGTGTCTTTAAAACTGGTATTACATCTCAGTATTCACTGCCTTGATGAATTATTCAAATTAGTGAATTTCATACATAGGATGAAGTCTAGGTCTGGGCGGAGTTCGCAGAGTTCCACTGTGACCAAAAAACTCTGTTACACTACGTGGAATTCTGCAAGCGGCAGTGTGCGTTTGGTCATGCTGTTTGCATCGATTTTCAGCGCCGGGTGTTTATTCTGTGCTGGAAAACCAGCGCGACCGGCACAATGCCTAGCGCAAGATGGCGCTGCATCTTTTTTTGCCACTCTAGTAAATTTTCTACCCGAGCAGCAGCTTTCTCAACGCGAACTAAATGTTTTTCAAAGCGAGATGTTCTAACCATCGTCAACAACCCGCGTTGATAAACCTGACTGCCTGCCGTGAGGTGGATTTTCCTCACTTGACGTTGGCGAGCGCAAGCGAGGAAAAAACTCTGCTCTGCTACCCAAATACGCAGAATGGAGTTTTTTGGAACTGTGTGAGCTCCGCGGAAAACCCTGCAAACTCCTCAAAGGGAGCAGAGTTCACCTCCCAGGCCTAATGTAGTCTAGTTAAGGCGTGTTAAATAGCAGTAATAATTTAATTTGTGCAATTATAACTTCCAGTGTCTCTCTTTTTTACCCAGTAAGTACTGTCAGTTACTAAGATTAGCTGTACACAGTAATACTTATCCTCAGTCACCTACACAACGTACACGCATTGTCAGATTTACCTTCTAGTGTTGTCGCAGACACAACAGGGTTTGATGTGGTGCTCGTTTGACTAGGAGGAGAAGTTTCCTTAACATGTGTTGATGGTGTGGTCAGGATATTGCTTGGGTCATTTGCTGTAAATTGCGATTCTTTCGGTGCAGTTTCCGATGAAAATGCTACGATTGGTTGTGATGATGGTTCAGTCGCACCATTTGGCTGCGTTGATGAAGTCGGCGTTGGTGTCTGGAAGTTTTGGGCTGTTGAGGTTAATTTGGAAGTTGTGTTAGTGTCCACAACTAGCTGTGTGGTTAATCTAGGCGTGGGTCCACTGGTAGACGTCAGAAAACTGGATGTAAAAGTGCCAGGCTCTTCAACATGCATAGTAGTACCAACTGGTCGAGATGTACACAATTCTGCTGTAGTCCTTCCAGCAGAAGGAGATACATGTGCAGCTGTGGTGCGCAGAACTGTAGCGGCAGTGGGAGCAGATGTGCTCTCAATTGTATCGTTAGCTGCGGAAACAAAAAGAAAATTCACTTTAAAGTAAAACAGCAAAACAAGAAAACCAAAGGCAGATGGAACATACATGTACTCCACGTCAATATCATTGTAGCATCGCGCTACAAAGAAGCACAAACACTTTTAATGGTTTACCAGGAGCTTTATTCACTAACCTCTTGTCCCTATCTGGTCCCTTCACTAACTTCCCTATCCCCTCGTAACTCCTCCTCTTCCCCTGACCCTCTGGCTCCGCCCTCCCCAGCTACTAGACTGCTGGCTCTATTACATCTCCCCTTTTCTTCATAAAATAACAGAGCAACAGTGCTCTAGTCCATCTCTTCGATGAGTCTCTTGGGTGGCTGGATATCGCGACGTGTCCGCAACGATGTGTTCCCAGTGGACACGCTCGGCACGGACTCACTCTGCTGACCTCTGCCCCCCGTATCACTAGGATCAGGTTCTTCAGGTGCTGAAGTGTCAGTCAGACTCACCTCAGGTCCTTTTGTGTCTCGCAGATACCTCTTGACGTGAGATATGTTCCAGGGGATTCTGCATCGTTCGGATTCCGCCGTCAGCATCGTGTCTTTGTGCTGAATAGTTGCTAATGGCTCGTCACGGACTTGGGGATTAGTTTTTCCCTGCTGCTCCTGGCTCGCACAGACATGATCACATTCATGCAAGGATGGAGACCTCGCCCTCCTCTTGGCCTTGGCATACGGTTTCAGTCTATCCTTGTCAGGCTTGTCAGGCCCAGCTATTTCCTGGTGCATGTGATTTGGCGATACCGCTTGCAGAGCACCTTCCCTTCTCAGGAACCGATTTCCCACTGTCCGCCCTAGCATGAGGGTCGCAGGACATTGTCCGGTGGTTGAGTGGGGAGTTGTTCTGTAGGCTCTGAGAGCTTCGTTCAGAGCTGCTTGCAGTTCTCCCCTCCCTGCAGTGACTTGCTGCAATGTCGTTTTGAGTGTAGTCACAAACCTTTCCATGGGGCCATTCGCTTGTGGCCAGAGTGGTGAAACTGTTCGGTGCTCAAAGTCCATGTATTTCGCGAAAGCACTGAACTCGTGACCATTGAATGGCGACCCATTGTCAGTTTTGACTTCCTTGGGAATACCCCATGTTGCAAATATCTCGTATAGCACCTTGAGGGTGCAGGAAGCACTTGTAGATGATGTTATTTGTGCAATGGGAAATTGTGAATATTCGTCAATGATGACGACCACATATGTTCCAGACTGCAGCGGTCCATGGAAGTCTAGGGTAACTTCTTGCCACGCTCCACTGGGTAGGGTGGTCATTTGTAGTGGTGCCGGTGGATCGCTTTTGCTAGTCGACTGACAGGGGTGGCAATCTTTCAAGATGGTGTCTTTGGCGGTGACTTCCTGAATGGCGTCCATGTACTTCCCATCAATCAATTGTTTGGATCCTGACGACGGCAGAGGGTGGCGGGACATGTAGTCAGTCGTGTTCTCCGCCTTCCCCGGTTTGGGAGGTGATTTGGGAGGCTTGCTAGCACAGTTCTTACTGTCATTGACTGTGAATAAGACTTCCACCAGATGAAGACGCTCCGCAGTGGGGAGGCTAAGTAGGCAGTCGGCTTCCGGCCCTTTGATGACGTGTATGACTGCCGGTATGGTGATGCCATCACGGGTGAGGATTGTGTGGAATTTACCCAGACAGGGGAGTGGTGTTTTGGACATCCACGTGAAAACACGGACCGGTGCGAAAGTTAGTGAGGGCTTCGGGACCATTTTCTCATATTCCGTACTTGGAATATAGTTCAGCGAGGCTCCGCTATCCCATATGAATTTGGTGTCGTGATTCCCCACTCTAATATCTAGGCGTGGATACTTCTTCAGTTGCTCAGGGTCCGCAATCAGGTTCAAGTGTTCCACCGTGTAGGTCGAGTCTTTGGAGGAAGATGATCTCGAGTCCCACGATGGGGATCGGCGTCCCCAACGTGACCTGCATGATTCCCGGCTGGAATGTGATGAGCCTGAGGACCGCACAAGTTCTCCTTGAACAGCTCGTACGTGATGTTTCCGAGTGTCTGAGCGGGACGACCTCGTCGGTTCACTCCGCCTGTGTCGGTGGTAGTCCCCACACATTGCCTCGAAGTGATTGGACCGCCCACATTTCCTGCACCGTTGGCCCATGGCCGGACAGGTGTCCACATGGGGGTAGTCACGGCCACACCGGTAACATCGCTTCGTCCTTTCTGTCTTCCAATCTCTTCGCCTGAGCTCCCTTCTCCCATCCTCCGGACGCCGTTGGTGAGACGACGTGCTATGCCTCCAGTTGTTCTCTGACGAATATTTCCTTCTGCCACTCGGGCATTCTTGCAAGCGGTGCGCTTGCTCATGGCTGATGTTGTGACCTGTTTCAATGGTGGCAGCGTGTTCCTCCGCTTGATCATATATGCGGGTCATGTCTTCAATCTCTTCTAACTCATGGGGTTTCCTCAGTAACCGCCGCCTAAGTGTCTCTGAGTGACAACCTGTTATAATTTGCGATTTGATGGCAGCGTCAGGCGAGAACGTTTCGAACTCGCAGTATCTCGACAGCCGTCGCAGCCTAGTGATGAATGCACCCATCGCCTCCTCCTTTCCTTGGCGTGCTTGATGGAATGTGTGGCGCTCATAATCTACATTTCTTTTGTGAAGGAATTTTTTGCTCAGTGCGTCATGTACTTTGTCATATGTCCCTGTTTCAGCAGGCGGAAGATCCTTTATTATTTTGCTTATTTCTCGGCCTGCGAGGTTGCGGAGAGCAATTAACTTTTCTTTGTCTTCCGTCACCTTGGATCCCTCAATATAGTCTTCAAAGTCCTCCAACCATTCTTGCCACTTGGGGCCCATGCTCCCTCCAGGGGTCACGGTCAGACATTCCGGAGCTCGCAGGTGTGATCCTCCCGCAACCATGGGCATCCGTTGTGGTGAGGTTGCCATCGCGTCGTCGTCCTCTTTCCGCTCCCTCTATGAGTCTTGTTTCTTGATGGGCTCTCGCCGATGTCTCCTTATCGATGCTTACTTGTTTGTGCTTGCCAATGCTTGCTGGCTCTTGTCACTGCTTGTTTATTTTCCTCTTGCCAATGCTTGTTTATTTCTTCATATCAATGCTTGTTTGTTGCACTTGCTAATGCTTGCTTGCTCTCGTCAATGCTTGTTTATTTTCCACTTGCCAATGCTTGTTTATGTCTTCATATCACTGCTTGCTTGTTTGTACTTGCCAATGCTTGCTTGCTCTCATCAATGCTTACTTATTTTCCACTTGCCAATGCTTGTTTATGTCCTCTTGCCAATGCTTGTTTGTTGCATTAGCCAATGCTTGCTTACTTGCTCTCGCCAATGCTTGTTTAGGCTCCTGTGTGCCTGACTCCAAGATGGCCGCTCTCCGAAAATCAAGGGATCTGTCTCGAGAGCCTGCCTGACTCCAAGATGGCCGCCGTCACTGCAGACACACGAGGCTTCTTCTCGTAACTCATTCAGCCCTCATCATTCTGGACTCACCAGCGGGCATCTGTGGCAGGTGGCACACCTCAAATTCTGCTCCTCCCTCGCAGCGACCACTCAGGTGAGGTCGGGGTGGGCTCCCGCCTTCGTCTGCAGCTTCCCGCTTTTCTGTCGCGCCGAGCATGCCAAAACTCACGCATCGGGCGTGAGATGAGCCGGCAACAACGATTTTCAGCTCCCGTTTTACCGCGCTCAACGGCGCTTGCTGGCAGGCTTCTAGAGACAGCGTCTCCAACGTCGAGGCACCTTTTCTTGGCTCTGGGACACGAGGCAGGGTCGGGGTGGGCTCCCGACTCCTGTATTCACCGGTGGTATTCGGATGACACGCGTCCAGCGTGGATCACACTGCAAGGTGATCGATCACTTCAGGCAGGTCCGATTCCTCACCACACTCCTGGGCTCTATAATGGCGTGGGCTTGTTTATCCCATCCTCGTCGCCAGTTGTAGCATCGCGCTACAAAGAAGCACAAACACTTTTAATGGTTTACCAGGAGCTTTATTCACTAACCTCTTGTCCCTATCTGGTCCCTTCACTAACTGCCCTATACCCTCGTAACTCCTCCTCTTGCCCTGACCCTCTGGCTCCGCCCTCCCCAGCTACTAGACTGCTGGCTATATTACAATCATTTGTACTGTAAAATGTCACTTTCTTAGAAGGCAATGATCCATAGATAATACCACAGTTTCTCAGTATGCAGAAATGCATTTTTCGTGTATTTTCCAACTTTCTCATACAAAGTCATGAGCATTCTCCTATATTTTTGGAAATGATCACACTTTGTCAAATGGCATTGAGTCTGCAGGTATTTCGACCCTTATCAACATGTTTAATTTCATACACATTAGTTCAACCACTGCAAATATATTTGGTCTTAAAAAACTAAATAAATTTGTGTTGGGTTTTTTCATAGTCAATAATAGCTGTGCCATTTCAGTACGGATCTTTCTTGACATTTGAATCCGTTCACCAATCATGGTAAAAACAGCTAATTTTACTCACAAAATAAATCTAATGACACAGAGGGTGTTTGTCAATTTTACTTTCATTGGTTTATGCTATTCGATGAGTACAGATACCAAACGTTAGAAAAATAATCGGGTGTCAGTATGTGCCTTTTCAGTGGGACCGGTCCTAAGTTTGCCCACTGCACAGGTGCAGGAAGTCGGACAAGGTGTTGTAGAACTGCATGGGGTGATACACGCTCCAACCTTTTCTGTAATAAGAGCTACTTTTGTTCAATTAAAATCATCCCGAGCTACTGATATCATTATTGTTGCAATAGTGAGCACATCAGACAAGATTACATTAATGTCCACCCCATGCAAGATTGCCAGCCATGATCACCTTGATACATCGCATAGGGGTTACTGCTGAAAGTAAACAATGCTTTATCAATTCGGAATGGCTCTAAAAGGTTAATACATGACAGCCATTGTTGTAATGCCTCTGTCACTAAGGTAATATTAGTAATACTTCTCTCCAACGCTGCATGATTTATCACTCAGACATCAGTTTTAAATATATTTTAGAAATTAAACCATTTTTCTCCAAACATCAGCTTATAGATTCTGAAAATATGGACATTTATGTCTCAAATACAGGATTTTTAATGTTGATATGTATCTATTAATTCAACAAAGTTTCTAATTAGCATGCTGCATACAGGAGAGGTACATATAGGTAGCTGGAGAGCTACCAGTAGAGCTACTCATTGGGGAAACCTATGTTAGACCACACAGTAAGGCAAACCTATGACAGTGTTTCAGGTTTTTTTTAAAAACTATTTATTAGCGCAAAATGTGTTCTTATTTCAAAAATTAACAAAGGGACGTATTTTGTGCTAAAATTTAGCACAAAATGGTGGGTTTACCTTGTGCATGATTTCTACAAAATATCACGTAATTGTGCAGAAGCAAATTATGTTAATTTCGCACCTCCTAAATATGACATACACACAGGTATTCTTCCAATGCACACAAAACCAGTCCTGGAGAAGCCATTTATCTAGCTATTTGTAACAGTAAAACTAATGCTTTTGCCAAAGCACTCGATTTGAAATGCTGGGTGCTGCTTCAGCCATTGTGACACAAACCAACACATATACTTTTGAATATACATACAGACACAGCACTCGTGTACACACACACTCACATGCCGTGGCGGCTAGTAGGGAATGGCGATGGTGAGGCAGGGGACAACGGGGGTTTGAAAATATTAAAACAAACTCACTTACCTTTGCGCCGGCCACATCTCTTATCCATTTTTCTGCTCTTCCTGACTCCAGTCCGGAAGAAGCTGCAGGAAGCAATGCAGCTCTGTGATTGGTCTGAGCGCCGTGGATCGGCCCTCAGGTCAGGACAGGAAACCCATGCATATTCCCTACAAGGCTGTCCATTACAGCCTGGTGGGGAATGTGCAAAGTGCGCATGACTGCTTGGCTGTCCAAAGCAGCCGGCCAAACAGTCATGCGCCCTTAGCGTGCATAGCCAACTCCTACTCCCTGAGACACCAGCCGCACCTCGCCCTAACCCAGCACCGCAGCAACCAAAAATAAAATTATAATAACGTTCAGTTATTATCATTTTATTTTTCCCTATTTCACTGCTCTAATAGCAGTGGGTCGACGCTCCTCTGCCTTAGCAGAGAAGCCACCACTACTCACATGCACACATAAAATATGTGTTAATGAAAGAGCATGCTCACCTATTTGGTATGTTAGCATAGAACAACATATGTTTACTGTTACTCAGCTCAATGGTATTCATTTTATCGACCTCAGAATGATGAAAGGCTGAGAAGAGTAGACTTACCTAGCTTCAAATCTGTCACGACGAGGTAAAATGACTGCACTCACAGACTCACCTACATTTATGTGCACATTCATTCATGTGTAGTTGTAAAGCACACATTCACCCAGAAGGGTATCTTTGCACTGAATATCAGATGTTTATTGTTTTTCGCACTCATTTTATCGACCTCAGCAGGATGAAAGCCTGAGAGGACCTGCCAGGATTTTGAACCTGTGACCATGAGGCCAAACACAGGCCCCTACAGTGGGTGCATTAGTCCACTAAGCCACCAGACACATGTACATACGCTCATGTGTCCATACTCTTGGATACACTTGTGCACTACGCTCACATGCATACACACACACACACACTGATGTGCTCACGCATGCACACACCCTCAAGTGCACACACTAACGTACACATTTTTTAGCCTACATTGGTGGTCATACTTTATCTGTGGGAGCAGAAAAATAGTGTCCTTCCTGTACCCATGCACCCTCAGGCAGACTCAAACTGCTTGAAAGCAGCAGGGGCCTATGGGAGGCAGATACCCAAATGAATGCTGTCTCTATGTAGGAATGACTAAACCGAACATATCAGTTTTGAACTTATTAAATGAGACGCAGACAGGAATCAGCCTTTCTGACTTCCGTCTCCTTGTAGCAGAATGCAGGCCCAGCCGTATGAATCATGGTCACTGCATTGAAAGTTGACTCTAATGCCTCGCACCGGGTCACAGTGACAGGGCCCTGCCAGTGGACATTATGTGTTTTTAATGCTGTGAAAAGGCCTAAGACGGGGCCCTGCCACAACACCCTACTTTGTCTCCAGGAAAATATGCAACAGATAAGCTGACACGACCAGCCAGACAGCTGTGCATGTTATCCGACTGAAATAAAACATTGGGGTGTGTTCCACCCTTCACCCCCCTGCTGACGTGATGCCCCTCCTAATGATGACCCTGTAAATTATTTAGGCTCAAAACGCTGTCAAAACTTTGGGCCGGCTTCTGATGCGGTTAGGAAATCTTCCCGATCGAATCAGTTTGGAAATGGTTTTCGACCGACTTGGATCGGGAGAGTCTGATCGACTGAGTATGATGCATCCGGATGCTTCCAGATACGGTTTGGTTGGATTCCCGTTGACTTCTATGGGAGCCTATGTTCCTAACCGCATCGTAATCTGGCCCTCGGTTGGGAAGACACGTTTCTGATCCGATCTGGAAGGAGCAAATGCCGTTAGGAGGCCTTCCTAACCGATCGTAATCGGGCCCTAGGTGGGAATGCTTTCTTAACCGCATCGGAATCGGGACCTTTGTGAGAAAGAGTTGTCATGGCCGCAAAGGAACATGTAAACTAATAACTCTCCAAAAATCAACAAAGGATGCTCTACATATAAATGTTTTTTTTTAATGTTTCTGTCATTTTGTCTACCTCGACTTCTTAACTTGATCACCTTTATCGGACTCTTTATGATTTTCTTCCCTACCTGCAAGGTGTGACAATTTCTTACACTACTTTTTTGTATTGTAACCATGTCTCATGCTCTACTGTATGCTTTGTCATATACAAGACACTCTTGTACATAAGGTAAAGTTCAACGTGCCCCAGAACGGTGATGTGAATATGAAATATCCTCAAGTGCACCAGAATAAATCACAGTAACTCTCCCCTTGCATCCTACCTAGTAAACTTGCATTAACAGTCTGCTAATGCTAAGGTACCTAAAGGGTGTAGCAGTTCTATACAATAGCAACAGTTCATCAATAATGTCTCCTGGTGATTATTGTCTGTTGTTATGTACATTTTCTATGTATCTTTAATTGTTTTTTAAAGTCACTGTTAGCTCTATAAGGTGATTTTGAAAGAGCATGAAAAAGATCTCGCAATATATCTGACAAATGTTTCCTATCAAATAAACCTGTGATAATTAGCTTTCAATTATAAAATGTTTCAAGATTGGAATAGAATCAGAGCTGGAAAATTGCCGAATTACTAATGCTCCCTTGAGTGATCGTATTTATGAACAGAGCATTGCTGTGGCAAGTGTTGTATTGAGGAATACATGTAGCAGTGTTTGGGGCAGTACTAGGCTAAACCATTGCTAGATAAAAATGTGATCGGTTTGTGTGTATGTTGGCAAAAAATTGAGACTTGTGAAAGTTAGGGACCAGGCAGCTACAGCTCTTCACCACCTAACCATATGCTGACATTGCAGCTGGCATAACAAATGGACTAAGCAATGACTTACCCACATAACAGAGAAGAAGACAACACATGCGTTTATGTAGTATGTGTCCTTCAAACATTTTATGCCAAACTCCCTTGAGAAAAAAAATGTTGTCTGGGACCCCTAAGTGACCTGCTAACATTCTTAACAGTTAACCTTGAATACTGCCGCCACAGTATGTTCGAAGTTAAGGGGTGTGTGGATTTTAGAAAGTCATCTTTTTTGACCTGATCACCCCCATTGTTTGACTGATACTGGCGGTAACTGGCTCAAACTGTGCCCTGTGCTCTGCTAACCAGGCCAAAGGCCAGTGCTCTGATTAAATAGGTATATGGTAATTGGGTGTAATTACATATGGCATTGACAACCTACCTGTAAGTCCCTAGTATATGGCAGGGCATACAGATTAAGAGGCCCAGCAGCTTTGAGGCACTTAAGTGTGCACTTCTGTGTTGCCTGCTATGATTTTAAAGTCAGCCCTGCTTTGCAAGCGGCTTTTAAATTGAAATTACATGCAAATTTGACTTTGGATTCAAAGGTAACTCCAAAGTATTAAACTACCCTATTTTTACATATAAGCCACCTCTAAACGCCTGGAAACTTAATAAACACATTTTTTTTAAAGCCACCCCTATGGTCAACCCTAGGTACCCCTAGGGTAGGGTGGCCTGTAAAAATAAGCAGGGACATTTTATAATATATTTTACATGCCCGTTTAATTTCGTTTTTTCCCCATTGTAGCCTTTTAGCTACATAGGCTAACATGGGAATACTTTAAAGAAATGTAACTATTGATAGGAGTAAGCTAGAATAATATTTCAAAGGCTTAAACGATTGGGAATTATAAATCCAACAGCTTGCCACCGTTGAATTTGTCATAACTAGTACCGAAAATAAGTTATGAAAGTTTCTTTCCTGTGAGCCAAACTCCAGCCTTCAAGCAGCCTCTCCTAATTGGCCTATCTTGTCAGGCTGAGCCAAACTGCTTTGATGATGTGATAAGTGACCTGTAGAGAGACAGAGGTTTTCTGGTGGTGGGATATCTCTACCTGCAGAGAATAGGTCAGGTAGGGAGCTGCGTAATCAAACTGATCTTCAAAGAGAGCAGGACAGTAAAAATACAACCCAGGCCTACCCCCTTCTCCTGTACCACCCAGCCAGATGGGACCCATAGGAATGGAATTTGCAGAAGGTCTGGGAGAGAGTGTTATGGGAAATGAGGCACACCTCCTGGTCAGGGACCTGCTCTCCCCCCGCAGGTCCGCTCCTAAGTGCCACCGCTCAGGTCTGCTGCCCTCTGTAGTCTTGTTCTGTCCCTGTGCCTCTTTATCGTTCTGTCTCTCCTGTGCCAGTATCTGTCTCTGTGCCCCATTGTTGTGCCGTCTCTGCTGTGCCTGTATCTGTCTCTGTGCCCCATTGTTGTGTTGTCTCTGCTGTGCCCGTATCTGTCTCTGTGGCACATTGTAGTGCTGTCTCTGCTGTGCCCGCATCTGTCTCTGTGCCTTTTCTCCTACTTTTCTATCCCCCACGTGCCTGTTTTCCGCCTCCTTTGTGCTCTCCTTCTCACTGCTCTCCTGCCTCCCAGCTGCCCTTTCCCTCCCCTACTTAATGGCAGCTGCTGAGAGGCCACGCCGCAGGCGCCAAAGGCAAGCCCATCTGCGCCCATCCAGCGACCCGACCACGGCCAGCGCCAGGGACCCTGGTCCCCTTCCATCCACAGGTATGACTCAGCTGCCCTCCTGGCACTCAACCCCGGAAGAGACAACAACTGCCATAGATCAACGCCTAACACCACCCACGGCCAATTCTCCTGCCTACACTGCCAACAATCCTTCAGCATCAACAGCCATCCCACGACGGCTGAACCCAGGCCAGACTCCCGCACCACCAAAGCCCTGACGTGCGTCCTCCTCAACGTGCGCTCCCTCCACAGGCACACCACGGAGATCTGGGACCTGCCCGACACCCTCTCGCTAGACGTCGTCTTCTTCACGGAAACCTGGACCAACGCCATCTCCGCCCCCGACATCGCCACCGCCATCCCCGACAGGTAAAAGAACCAAAGAAAGGACCGCCCCAACCGCCCAGAAGGAGGACTCGCCATCGCTCACAAGAGCGACCCCCTCTCCAACACAGAGCATCTCCACTTCCAGATCCAAACAAGCCCCAGAAACATGCTGCGCTGGACCCTCGTCTACAGACTCCCCGGACCATGTGCCCCTTTCGCCACCACCATTGCCATCCTCGTCGCACCCCACGCCATCACCTCCACGGACTACATTCTCATTGGAGATCTGAACTTCCACCTTGACAATCACTGCGACCCCAACTCCACCACCCTCCTCGACAACCTCGACAACCTCGGACTGAAGCAGCTCGTCGCCATCCCCACCCACAGAGCCGGACACACCCTTGACCCAATCATCACAGGAGGGACTAACATCCACTTCAACCACATCACGCAGCCCCTCTGGACAGACCACCACTGCATACACTTCACCTTCAACACTACCACCGCACCCAAACCCGACCCGCCACATAGGACCTGGAGCAAGATCACAGAGGTACTCCTCAACACCACCCTCCTTCATGACCCCCCCTCTGCCACGACCGACGCTAACTCCGCAGACAAAGAACTACACTGCTGGAACACCGACTGCGCTGACAAGCTTGCACCCCTCCGCCACCCTGTCAAACAACGCTCCCTGAAGGCCGCCTGTTTCACCACCAACATCCAAGAAGCCAGGCGCTCCTGCAGACGCCTCGAGAAACTCTGCCGGAACAGGAAAACCACTAAAGATCAGAAAAACTACTAGAACGCCATGAACGAATACCACCAGCGCATACGAGCAACCAAGCGGACCTTTATCAATATCCACACCAACGCAAGTTACGCAAAAGAACTATTCAACATCATACAGTAGTTCACCAGACCCCCCAGTGAAGCCAAGGATGTCACACCATCTCAGGACCCCTGCAACAAGCTCAGCTCCTTCCACCTGAAGATCAAGGCCCTCCATGAGAACTTTAGTGAACAGACTCGGGACACCACACACCTCTCGACCACCGACAACCAGCCGACCTTTATCACTTGGAAACCTGACACCACTGAAGACACCACCACGACCATGAAGAACACCCATTAGGGAGCCCCCAAAGACCCCTGCCCTCTGCACATCTACCACAGAGCTGCTGCCACCTCAGCACCTGAGCTAGGCCAGACCATCAATGCCTCCCTCGAATTGGGCATCTTCCCCGATGAATGGAAGTGGGCAGAGGTCAAGTCCCTCCTCAAGAAACCCTTGGCCGACCTGACAGACCTGAAAAACTACCGGCCCATCTCTCTCCTTCCCTTTGCAGCCAAAGTAACTGAGAGATTCATCAAAGCTCACCTGACAACCTTCATCGAAGAGAACCCCATCCTCGACACCTCCCAGCAGTCCGGATTTCGCAGCAACCAGAGCACTGAGACCGCCCTCCTCGACTCCACCGACGACAACCGAATGCTACTCGACCAGGGTCACACTGCGGCCCTCATCCTACTAGACTTCTCTGCAGCATTCAACACCATCTCTCACCGCACTCTCGCAACCAGACTCCATGACACCGGTATACGGGGTACCGCCCTCGACTGGATCCGCTTCTTTCTCTCCGGCAGAACCCAAAGGATCAGACTCCCTCCCTTCCTCTCTGAACCAACAGAGATCAACTGTGGAGTACCCCAAGGATACTCGCTTAAGCCCACACTCTTCAACATCTACATGGCCCCCCTCGCCATAATCGTCAGACAGCATGGGCTCCGCATAGTATCTTACGCAGACGACACCCAGCTCACCCTCTCCGAAGACACCAGACTCAGCTTCCAAGAAGGAATGAAAGAAGTCGCAGCCTGGATGAGGGACAGCCGCCTAAAATTGAACTCAGAGAAGACAGAGGGCCTCGTCCTTGGACCCTCTCCCACCGGGTGGGACAGATACTGGTGGCTCCCTGCCCTTGGAAACCCACACACCCCAATGGACCACGCCCGGAACCTCTGCATCGTTCTATACTCCTCCCTCACCCTGACCTGCTAGATCAACGCCGTCACCTCCACCTGCTTCAACTCCCTCTGCATCCTCCGCAAGACCTTCAAGTGGATCCCCCCGAATGCAGAAAGACCGTCACCCATGCACTCATAACCAGCAGACTGGACTACAGCAACGCCCTCTACGCCGGAATCGACAAAACCCTGCTACACAAGTTGCAAACCATCCAAAACCCCGCAGCAAGACTCGTCCTTGAAACCCCACAACAAAAGCACATGACCCAGCACCTACGAGACCTCCACTGGCTCCCCATCGAGAAGAGAGTAGCCTTCAAGTTACTCACCCACGCCTACAAATCCCTTCACAACATCAGACCCAAATACCTCAACGAAAGAGTCCCCTTCCACGTACCCAAAAGGAACCTCCGCGACCTGGAACGAGCTCCCAGTCAACATCAGACGCTCCCCTACTCTGCACACCTTCAGGAAGAGCCTCAAAACCTGGCTCTTCAACTGATCCGGAGCTGCACCCCCCCCCCCCCCTCAGCACCTTGAGACCCTCACGGGTGAGTAGCACGCTTTATAAATCCCTGATTGATTGATTGATTGATTGATTGATTGATTGATTGATTGATTGATTGATTGATTGATTGATTGATTGATTGACCAGTAGGTTGGTTTAGCCAGGTCTTCATACCAAGAAGAAAGATTCTCTTTTTATTTTAAAATGCAGTGCTTTGTGGGACAGCTGTCATGCCTTTGGGTGGCACCCTGCACCCTATTGAACAGGGGTGACCCCCTACTTGCCACCCCAAATCATTGGATAAATAAGTGAGAGTTACATAGCAACTTGGAACTGTTGCCAGAAACTACAAGAAGAAGAAGGACTAGCCTGCTGGAACCCTAGCCTGTACCAAGAGGACTGCTCTATGAATGACTGTGCCTGCTGTACACTAAGGAACTACAGCCCTAAGGACTTTGCCTTGCTTCAAAAAGAGAAGAAGTTGACTCCCTGAAAATGACAGGTTAAAGGAGCTTCACCTGCATCATCTCCAGCAAGAAGAACCCTGTTGACCGCCATCAGCTGGAGTTTGAAGGATTTGGCCAGGTGCATTGTGAGAACTGTAGTCCCAACTTCTGGGGAGCAACTCAGAGACTCTGGAACCTTGGATATAATTTGTGGACACTTTTAACCCCAAAAGGAACTTCAGGAAGCACTTCCTGACGTCTTGAGAACTTTTGTGAAAAAGGTGACCGACCCGACATCAAGAGTAAAGCAGACTACCTTGCATTGCGACCTGGGTCTGAGTTTCATCCCGCTGAAAGCTCCAGAGCTCAAGACTTCCAGGAGTTGACCGGGGACTCCCGCGCGACCAAGCAGACAAAGTCGCTGCAAAGCCGGCCTGCTGGAGAGGCCCAATCACCGTCGAGAGAAAATCTTCCAGAACAGTTTGGAACAGCGAAGGTAACATTTTGACCAAGGCCTCCTGCTTAGTGTACCCGCCCAGGGCTCCACTGCGGTTGGACTCAAACTTTGACTTTGTCCTGGTCATAAGCGACTAGATGTCCCAAAGTGGTGCTATTGGTTTTAAAGCACTAGAAAGGTTTATTCTTTAAAAATTCATATCTATCGGTCCCTACCCTAAATGTTGCCCCAGCCCTAAAATGAATACGGGATTCTCTGGTACAGCAACACGCATGCATTAAGCCAGTTAAAAGATCAATAAAAATAAAGGGTCGGCTCCTTCGAAGCAAACTGGCCATAATTTGTGCTCTCAGGGATGTGTTGAAAGCATTTCAAACACATTACTTTTCAGTAATTACTTGAATAATAATTTGCTTAGACCACTTGAAATATGTGCTTGGACAAGCATGCCCCTTTCATATGAGACCATGGAGACGCACCATTTATCCAGGATTGACTCCAACCTACTTCACAACAAACGGTCAACATTCCCTTGCTGGGAACGACCTCAGAAAAACTTAACCAAACTCTATTCTAATGCTCCGTGTACCTCCCTTGTTAACAAGAACACCATAGGGTGACTAATGATTCTAGATACTAGTTCAATGGCACATAAAGACACCATCCTAGAGCTAACTTGTTTGACTGTATACAGACCTCCATGCATCTGACATACTACCTTAGCTGTCTCCAGCCTTACACCTGTTTACCAACTTCTTTTATTCTATTTAATTTATTTCCCCTATATCCCCTCTTAACTACATCACTTTTCATCACAAAGACAAACCTGAAGAAGGTTTGTCGATTGCTTTGCATCACATTTGTGTTTTGAAAATTATTAGGAAATGGTACGACAGAAATATGACTGAAATGAGTGGAACTGCGACCTAAGAGCAGTGTCTTCACAACTGGTATTACATCTCAGTATTCGCTGCCTTGATGAATTATTCAAATTAGTGAATTTCATTCATAGGATGTAGTCTAGGTCTGGGCGGAGTTCTCAGAGTGCCGCTGTGACCACAAAACTCTGTTACGCTATGTGGAATTCTGCAAGCGGCAGAGTGCGTTTAGTCATGCTGTTTGCGTCAATTTTCAGCGCCGGGTGTTTGTTCCGTGCTGGAAAACCAGCGCGACCGGCACAATGCCTAGCGCAAGATGGCGCTGCATCTTTTTTTTCCACTCTAGTACATTTTCTACCCGAGCAGCAGCTTTCTCAACGCGAAATAAATGTTTTTCAAAGCGAGATGTTCCAACCATCATCAACCAACCTAGTTGATAAACCTGACTGTGAGGTGGATTTTCCTCACTTGACGTTGGCGAGCGCAAGCAAAGAAAAAACTCTGCTCCACTACCCAAATACGCAGAATGGAGTTTTTTAGACCTGCGTGTGCTCCGCGGAAAACCCTGCAAACTCCACAAAGGGAGCAGAGTTCACCGCCCAGACCTAAAGTAGTCTAGTTAAGGCGTGTTAAATAGCAGTAATAATTTAGTTTGTGCAATTATAACTTCCAGTGTCTCTCTTTTTACCCAGTAAGTACTGTCAGTTTCTGAGATTAGCTGTACACAGTAATACATATCCTCAGTCACCTACACAACTTACACGCACTGCCACATTTACCTTCTAGTGTTGTCGCAGACACAACAGGGTTTGATGTGGTGCTGCTTTGACTAGGAGGAGAAGTTTCCTTAACATGTGTTGATGGTGTGGTCCGGATATTGTTTGGGTCATTTGCTGTAAATTGCGATTCTTTCGGTGCAGTTTCCGATGAAAATGTTACGATTGGTTGTGATGATGGTTCAGTCGCACCATTTGGCTGCGTTGATGAAGTCGGCGTTGGTGTCTGGAAGTTTTGGGCTGTTGAGGTTAATTTGGAAGCTGTGTTAGTGTCTACAACTAGCTGTGTGGTGAATCTAGGCGTGGGTCCACTGGTAGACGTCAGAAAACTGGATGTAAATGTGCCAGGCTCTTCAACATGCACAGTAGTACCAACTGGTCGAGATGTATACAATTCTGCTGTAGTCCTTCCAGCAGAAGGTGATACATGTCCAGCTGTGGTGCGAAGAACTGTAGCGGCAGTGGGAGCAGATGTGCTCTCAATTGTATCGTTAGCTGCGGAAACAAAAAGAAAATTCACTTTAAGTAAAACAGCAAAACAAGAAAACCAAAGGCAGATGGAACATACATGTACTCCACGTCGATATCATTTGTAATGTAAAATGTCACTTTCTTTAGAAGGCAATGATCCATAGATAATACCACAGTTTCTCAGTATGCAGAAATTCATTTTCCAACAATCTCATCCAAAGTCATGAGCATTCTCCTATATTTTTGGAAATGATCACACTTTGTCAAATGGCATTGAGTCTGCAGGTATTTCGACCCTTATCAACATGCTTAATTTCATACACATTAGTTCAACCACTGCAAATATATTTGATCTTAAAAAACTAAATACATTTGTGTTGGGTTTTTTCATAGTCAATAATAGCTGTGCCATTTCAGTACGGATCTTTCTTGACTTTTGAATCCGTTCACAAATCATGGTAAAAACAGCTAATTTTACTCACAAAATAAATCTAATGACACAGAGGGTGTTTGTCAATTTTACTTTCATTGGTTTATGTTATTCGATGAGTACAGATACCAAACGTCAGAAAAATAATCGGGTGTCAGTATGTGCCTTTTCAGTGGGACCGGTCCTAAGTTAGCCCACTGCACGGGTGCAGGAAGTCGGACAAGGTGTTGTAGAACTGCAAGGGGTGATACACGCTCCAACCTTTTCTGTAATAAGAGCTACTTTTGTTCAATGAAAATCATCCCGAGCTACTGATATCATTATTGTTGTAATAGTGAGCACATCAGACAAGATTACATTAATGTCCACCCCATGCAAGATTGCCAGCCATGATCACCTTGATACATCGCATAGGGGTTACTGCTGAAAGTAAACAATGCTTTATCAATTCGGAATGGCTCTAAAAGGTTAATACATGACAGCCATTGTTGTAATGCCTCTGTCACTAAGGTAATATTAGTAATACTTCTCTCCAACGCTGCATGATTTATCACTCAGACATCAGTTTTAAATATATTTTATAGCCTTATAGCCCGCCGTAGAGGGCTATACCGGCTATTAAAGGCCCGCTGCAGCGTTAAAGGCCCGAGCCGAAGGCGAGGGACTTTAACAAAGCAGAGGGACTTTAAAAGCCGGTATAGCCCTGCTGCGAAGGGTTATAAGGCTATTAGAACATTCTGCCACTAGAGGGCAGAATGTTCTAACAAATAAAACAAAGCCTTCAGGGAGCGCGAGGGGATTGAAATCCCCTCAGGCTCCCTAAAGCCTTTGTTCACAGAGAGCTGTGAACAAAGAAGCATTGGAATGATGGAGCTCCAGGCTTATACCAGCCATTATCAGCCCAGAGCACTCCATTGTTTACAATGGAGCTTCCAACCTTCCAGTGTTCTAATAGAAATTAAACCATTTGTTTCCAAACATCAGCTTATAGATTCTGAAAATATGGACATTTATGTCTCAAATACAGGATTTTTAATGTTGATATGTATCTATTAATTCAACAAGGTAAAAGTTTCCAATTAGTATGCTGCATACAGGAGAGGTACATATAGGTAGCTGGAGAGCTACCAGTAGAGCTACTCATTAGAGAAACCTATGTTAGACCATACAGTAAGGCAAACCTATGACAGTGTTTCAGTTTTTTTGAAAAACTATTTATTAGCGCAAAATGTGTTCTTGTGTCAAAAATTGACAAGGGGACGTATTTCGTGCAAAAATTTTGCACAAAATGGTGGGTTTACCTTTTGCATGATTTCTACAAAATATCACGTAATTGTGAAAAAGCAAACTATGTTAATTTCGCACCTCCTAAATATGACATACACACAGGCATTCTACCAATGCACACAAAACCAGTCCTGGAGAAGCCATTTATCTAGCTATTTGTAACAGTCAAACTAATGCTTTTGCCAAAGCACTCGATTTGAAATGCTGGGTGCTGCTTCAGCCATTGTGACACAAACCAACACATATACTTATGCATATACATACAGACACAGCACTCGTGTACACACACACTCACATGCCGTGGCGTCTAGTAGGGAATGGCGATGGTGAGGCAGGGGACGATGGGGGGTTTGAAAATATTAAAACAAACTCACTCACCTTTGCGCCGGCCACATCTCTTCTCCATTTTTCTGCTCTTCCTGACTCCAGTCCGGAAGAAGCTGCAGGAAGCAATGCAGCTCTGTGATTGGTCTGAGCGCCATGGATCGGCCCTCAGGTCAGGACAGGAAACCCATGCATATTCTCTACGAGGCTGTCCATTACAGCCTGGTGGGGAATGTGCAAAGTAAGTATGACTGCTTGGCTGGCCAAAACAGCCAGCCAAACAGTCATGCGCCCTTAGTGGGCATAGCCCAGTCCTACTCCCTGAGCCACCGGCCGCACCTCGCCCTAACCCAGCCCCGCCGCAACCAAAAATAAAATGATAATAACGTTCAGTTATTATCATTTTATTTTTCTCTATTTCACAGCTTTAACAGCAGTGGGTCGACGCTCCTCCGCCTTAGCAGAGAAGCCACCACTACTCACATGCACACATAAAATATGTGTTAATGAAAGAGCATGTTCACCTATTTGGTATCTTGGCATAGAGCAACATATGTTTACTGTTACTCAGCTCAATGGTATTCATTTTATCGATCTCAGAAGGATGAAAGGCTGTGTAGAGTAGACTTACCTAGCTTCAAATCTGTCACCACGAGGTAAGGTTCCTTCACTCACAGACTCACCTACATTTATGTGCACATTCATTCATGTGCAGTTGTAAAACACACATTCACCCAGAAGGGTATCTTTGCACTGAATATCAGATGTTTATTGTTTTCGCACTAATTTTATCGACCACAGCAGGATGGAAGCCTGAGAGGACCTGCCAGGATTTTGAACCTGTGACCATGAGGTCAAATACAGGTCCCTACAGTGGGTGCATTAGTCCACTAAGCCACCAGACCCGTGTACATACGCTCATGTGCCCACACTCTTGAATACACTTATGCACTACGCTCACATGCATACACACACACACTGATGTGCTCACGCATGCACACACCCTCAAGTGCACACACTAACGAGACATTTTTTAGCCTACATTGGTGGTCATTCTTTATCTGAGGGAGCAGAAAAATAGTGTCCTTCCTGTACCCATGCACCCTCAGGCAGACTCAAACTGCTTGAAAGCAGCAGGGGCCTATAGGAGGCAGATACCCAAATGAATGCTGTCTCTATGTAGGAATGACTAAACCGAACATA
This sequence comes from Triturus cristatus, assembly GCF_964204655.1. Classification (NCBI taxonomy): domain Eukaryota; kingdom Metazoa; phylum Chordata; class Amphibia; order Caudata; family Salamandridae; genus Triturus; species Triturus cristatus. The sequence continues at coordinate 798,272,629 of NC_140588.1, read as the reverse complement.
TCAGTTTTGAACTTATTAAATGAGACGCAGACAGGAATCAGCCTTTCTGACTTCCGTCTCCTTGTAGCAGAATGCAGGCCCAGCCGTATGAATCATGGTCACTGCATTGAAAGTTGACTCTAATGCCTCGCACCGGGTCACAGTGACAGGGCCCTGCCAGTGGACATTATGTGTTTTTAATGCTGTGAAAAGGCCTAAGACGGGGCCCTGCCACAACACCCTACTTTGTCTCCAGGGAAATATGCAACAGATAAGCTGACACGACCAGCCAGACAGCTGTGCATGTTATCCGACTCAAATATAACATTGGGGTGTGTTCCACCCTTCACCCCCCTGCTGACGTGATGCCCCTCCTAATGATGACCCTGTAAATTATTTAGGCTCAAAACGCTGTCAAAACTTTGGGCCAGCTTCTGATGCGGTTAGGAAATCTTCCCCGATCGAATCGGTTTGGAAATGGTTTTCGACCGACTCGGATCGGGAGAGTCTGATCGACTGAGTATGATGCATCCGGATGCTTCCAGATACGATTAGGTTGGATTCCCATTGACTTCTATGGGAGCCTATGTTCCTAACCGCATCGTAATCTGGCCCTCGGTTGGGAAGACACGTTTCTGATCCGATCTGGAAGGAGCAAATGCCGTTAGGAGGCCTTCCTAACCGATTGTAATCGGGCCCTAGGTGGGAATGCTTTCTTAACCGCATCGGAATCGGGACCTTTGTGAGAAAGAGTTGTCATGGCCGCAAAGGAACATGTGAACTAATAACTCTCCAAAAATCAACAAAGGATGCTCTACATATAAATGTTTTTTTTAATGTTTCTGTCATTTTGTCTACCTCGACTTCTTAACTTGATCACCTTTATCGGACTCTTTATGATTTTCTTCCCTACCTGCAAGGTGTGACAATTTCTTACACTACTTTTTTGTATTGTAACAATGTCTCATGCTCTACTGTATGCTTTGTCATATACAAGACACTCTTGTACATAAGGTAAAGTTCAACGTGCCCCAGAACAGTGATGTGAATATGAAATATCCTCAAGTGCACCAGAATAAATCACAGTAATTCTCCCCTTGCATCCTACCTAGTAAACTTGCATTAACAGTCTGCTAATGCTAAGGTACCTAAAGGGTGTAGCAGTTCTATACAATAGCAACAGTTCATCAATAATGTCTCCTGGTGATTATTGTCTGTTGTTATGTACATTTTCTATGTATCTTTAACTGTTTTTTAAAGTCACTGTTAGCTCTATAAGAGGATTTTGAAAGAGCATGAAAAAGATCTCGCAATATATCTGACACACACTTCCTATCAAATAACCCTGTGATAATTAGCTTTCAATTATAAAAGGTTTCAAGATTGGAATAGAATCAGAGCTGGAAAATTGCCGAATTACTAATGCTCTCTTGAGTGATCGTATTTATGAACAGAGCATTGCTGTGGCAAGTGTTGTATTGAGGAATACATGTAGCAGTGTTTGAGGCAGTACTAGGCTAAACCATCGCTAAATAAAAATGTGATCGGTTTGTGTGTGCGTTGGCAAAAATTGAGACTTGTGAAAGTTAGGGACCAGGCAGCTACAGCTCTTCACCACCTGACCATATGCTGACATTGCATCTGGCATAACAAAGTGACTAAGCAATGACTTGCCCACATAATAGAGAGGAAGACAACACATGCGTTTATGTAGTATGTGTCCTTCAAACATTTTATGCCAAACTCCCTTGAGAAAAAAAATGTTGTCTGGGACCCCTAAGTGACCTGCTAACATTCTTAACAGTTAACCTTGAATACTGCTGCCACAGTATGTTGGAAGTTAAGGGGTGTGTGGATTTGAGAAAGTCATCCTTTTTGACCTGATCACCCCCATTGTTTGACTCCTACTGGCGGTAACTGGCTCAAATTGCGTCCTGTGCTCTGCTAACCAGGCCAAAGGCCAGTGCTCTGATTAAATAGGTATATGGTAATTCAGTGTAATTACATATGGCATTGACAACCTACCTGTAAGTCCCTAGTATATGGCAGGGCATACAGATTAAGAGGCCCAGCAGCTTTGAGGCACTTAAGTGTGCACTGCTGTGTTGCCTGCTATGATTTTAAAGTCAGCCCTGCTTTGCAAGCGGCTTTTAAATTGAAATTACATGCAAATTTGACTTTGGATTCAAAGGGAACTCCAAAGTATTAAACTACCTTATTATTACATATAAGCCACTTCTAAACGCCTGGAAACTTAACAAACAAATTTTTTTTAAAAACCACCCCTATGGTCAACCCTAGGTACCTCTAGGGTAGGGTGGCCTGTAAAAATAAGCAGGGACATTTTATAATATATTTTACATGCCCGTCCAATTTCGTTTTTTCCCCATTGTAGCCTTTTAGCTACATAGGCTAACATGGGAATACTTTAAAGAAATGTAACTATTGATAGGAGTAAGCTAAAAAAATATTTTAAGGACTTAAAAGATTGGGAATTATAAATCCAACAGCTTGCCACCGTTGAATTTGTCATAACTAGTACCGAAAATAAGTTATGAAAGGTTCTTTCCTGTGAGCCAAACTCCAGCCTTCGAGCAGCCTCTCCTAATTGGCCTATCTTGTCAGGCTGAGCCAAACTGCTTTGATGATGTGATAAGTGACCTGCATAGAGACAGAGGTTTTCTGGTGGTGGGATATCTCTACCTGCAGAGAATAGGTCAGGTAGGGAGCTGCGTAATCAAACTGATCTTCAAAGAGAGCAGGACAGTAAAAATACAACCCAGGCCTACCCCCTTCTCCTGTACCACCCAGCCAGGAATGGAATTTGCAGAAGGTCTGGGAGAGAGTGTTATGGGAAATGAGCCACACCTCCTGGTCAGGGACCTGCTCTGCCCCCGCAGGTCAGGTCTGCTGCCCTCTGTAGTCTTGTTCTGTCCCTGTGCCTCTTTATCGTTCTGTCTCTCCTGTGCCAGTATCTGTCTCTGTGCCCCATTGTTGTGCCGTCTCTGCTGTGCCTGTATCTGTCTCTGTGCCCCATTGTTGTGTTGTCTCTGCTGTGCCCGTATCTGTCTCTGTGGCACATTGTAGTGCTGTCTCTGCTGTGCCCGTATCTGTCTCTGTGCCTTTTCTCCTACTTTTTTATCCCCTCGTGCCTGTTTTCCGCCTCCTCTGTGCTCTCCTTCTCACTGCTCTCCTGCCTCCCAGCTGCGCTTTTCCTCCCCCCTCCCCTACTTAATGGCGGCTGCTGTGATGCCGCGCCGCTGGCGCGCCAAAGGCAAGTCCATCTGCGCCCATCCAGCGACCCGACCACGGCCAGCGCAAGGGACCCTGGTCCCTTTCCATCCACAGGTATGACTCAGCTGCCCTCCTGGCACTCAACCCCGGAAGAGACAACAACTGGCATAGATCAACGCCTAACACCACCCAAGGCCAATTCTCCTGCCTACACTGCCGACAATCCTTCAGCATCAAAGAGCCACCCCACGACGGCTGAACCCAGGCCAGACTCCCGCACCACCAAAGCACTGACGTGCGTCCTCCTCAACGTGCGCTCCCTCCACAGGCACACCACGGAGATCTGGGACCTGCTCGACCCCCTTTTGCCAGACGTCGTCTTCTTCACGGAAAACTGGACCAACGCCATCTCCGCCCCCGACATCACCACCGCCATCCCCGACAGGTAAAATAACCAAAGAAAGGACCGCCCCCACAGCCCAGAAGGAGGACTCGCCATCGCTCACAAGAGCTCCCTCCGACTCTCCACCGCCAGCACGAGCGACACCCTCTCCAACACAGAGCATCTCCACTTACAGATCCAAACAAGCCCCAGAAACATGCTGCGCTGGACCCTCGTCTACAGACTCCCCGGACTATGTGCCCCTTTCGCCACCACCATTGCCATTCTCGTCGCACCCCACGCCAGCGCCTCCACGGACTACATTCTCATTGGAGATCTGAACTTCCACCTTGACAATCACTGCGACCCCAAATCCACCACCCTCCTCGACAACCTCGCCAACCTCGGACTGAAGCAGCTCGTCACCATCCCCACCCACAGAGCCGGACACACCCTTCACCCAATGTTCGCAGGAGGGACTAACATCCACTTCAACCACACCACGCAGCCCCTCTGGACAGACCACCACTGCATACACTTCACCTTCAACACCACCACCGCACCCAAACCCGACCCACCACGTAGGACCTGGAGCAAGATCACAGAGGTACTCCTCAACACCACCCTCCTTCACGACCCCCCCTCTGCCACGACCGACGCTAACTCCGCAGCCAAAGAACTACACTGCTGGATCACCGACTGCGCTGACAAGCTCGCACCCCTCCGCCACCCTGTCAAACAACACTCCCTGAAGGCCACCTGGTTCACCACCAACCTCCAAGAAGCCAGGTGCTCCTGCAGACGCCTCGAGAAACTCTGCCGGAACAGGAAACCCACTAAAGATCAGAAAAACTACAAGAACGCCATGAACGAATACCACCAGCGCATACGAGCAACCAAGCGGACCTTTATCAAAATCCACACCAACGCAAGTTACGCAAAAGAACTATTCAACGTCAGACAGTAGTTCACCAGACCCCCCAGCGAAGTCAAGGACGTCACACCATCTCAGGACCTCTGCAACAAGCTCAGCTCCTTCCACCTGAAGATCAAGGCCCTCCATGAGAACTTTAGTGAACAGACTCGGGACACCACACACCTCTCGACCACCGATAACCAGCCGACCTTCACCACTTGGAAACCTAACACCACTGAAGAAACCACCACGACCATGAAGAACACCCATTAGGGAGCCCCCAAAGACCCCTGCCCTTAGCACATCTACCACAGAGCTGCTGCCACCTTAGCACCCGAGCTAGGCCAGACCATCAATGCCTCCCTCGAATCGGGCATCTTCCCCGATGAATAGAAGCGGGCAGAGGTCAAGTTCCTCCTCAAGAAACCCTTGGCCGACCTGACAGACCTGAAAAACTACCGGCCCATCTCTCTCCTTCCCTTTGCAGCCAAAGTAACTGAGAGATTCATCAACGCTCACCTGACCACCTTCATCGAAGAGAACGCCATCCTCAACACCTCCCAGTCCGGATTTCGCAGCAACCAGAGCACTGAGACCACCCTCCTCGACTCCACCGACGACATCCGAATGCTACTCGACCAGGGTCACACTGCGGCCCTCATCCTACTAGACTTCTCTGCAGCATTCAATACCATCTCTCACCGCACTCTCGTAACCAGACTCCACGACACCGGTATACGGGGTACCGCCCTCGACTGGATCCGCTTCTTTCTCTCCGGCAGAACCCAAAGGATCAGACTCCCTCCCTTCCTCTCTGAACCAACAGAGATCAACTGTGGAGTACCCCAAGGATACTCGCTTAACCCCACACTCTTCAACATGTACATGGCCCCCCTCACCATAATCGTCAGACAGCATGGGCTCAGCATAGTATCTTATGCAGACGACACCCAGCTCATCCTCTCTCTCACGAAGAACCCCGAAGACACCAGACTCAGCTTCCAAGAAGGAATGAAAGACGTCGCAGCCTGGATCAGGGACAGCTGCCTAAAACTGGACTCAGAGAAGACAGAGGGCCTCGTCCTTGGACCCTCCCCCACTGCGTGGGACAGATACTGGTGTCTCCCTGCCCTTGGAAACCCACACACCCCAATGGACCACGCCCGGAACCTCTGCATCGTTCTATACTTCTCCCTCACCCTGACCTGCCAGATCAATGCCGTCACCTCCACCTGCTTCAACTCCCTCTGCATCCTCCGCAAGACTTTCAAGTGGATCCCCCCGAATGCAGAAAGAACGTCACCCATGCACTCATAACCAGCAGACTGGACTACGGCAACGCCCTCTACACCGGAATCAACAAAACCCTGCTACACAAGCTCCAAACCATCCAGAACCCCGCAGCAAGACTCGTCCTTGAAACCCCACAACAAAAGCACATGACCCAGCACCTACGAGACCTCCACTGGCTCCACATCGAGAAGAGAGTAGCCTTCAAGTTACTCACCCACGCCTACAAATCCCTTCCCAACATCAGATCCAAATACCTCAACGAAAGAGTCCCGTTCCACGTACCCAAAAAGAACCTCCGCGACCTGGAACGAGCTCCCAGTCAACATCAGACGCTCCCCTACTCTGCACACCTTCAGGAAGAGCCTCAAAACCTGGCTCTTCAACTGATCCGGAGCTGCACCCCCCCCCCCCCAGCGCCTTGAGACCCTCACGGGGGAGTAGTACGCTTTATAAATCCCTGATTGATTGATTGATTGATTGATTGATTGATTGATTGATTGACCAGTAGGTTGGTTTAGCCAGGTCTTCATACCAAGAAGAAAGATTCTCTTTTTATTTTAAAATGCAGTGCTTTGTGGGACACCTGTCATGCCTTTGGGCGGCACCCTGCACCCTATTGGACAGGGGTGACCCCCTACTTGCCACCCCAAATCATTGGATAAATATGGGAGAGTTACATAGCAACTTGGAACTGTTGCCAGAAACTACAAGAAGAAGAAGGACTAGCCTGCTGGAACCCTAGCCTGTACCAAGAGGACTGCTCTCTGAATGACTGTGCCTGCTGTACACTAAGGAACTACAGCCCTAAGGACTTTGCCTTGCTTCAAAAAGAGAAGAAGTTGACTCCCTGAAAATGACAGGTTAAAGGAGCTTCACCTGCATCATCTCCAGCAAGAAGAACCCTGCTGACCGCCAACAGCTGGACTTTGAAGGATGTGGCCAGGTGCATTGTGAGAACTGTAATCTCAACTTCTGGGGAGCAACTCAGAGACTCTGGAACCTTGGATATCATTTGTGGACACTTTTAACCCCAAAAGGAACATCAGGAAGCACTTCCTGACGTCTTGAGAACTTTTGGGAAAAAGGTGACCGACCCGACATCAAGAGTAAAGCCGACTACCTTGCACTGCGACCTGGGTCTGAGGTTCATCCCACTGAAAGCTCCAGAGCTCAAGACTTCCAGGAGTTGACCGGGGACACCCGCGCGACCAAGCAGACAAAGTCGCTGCAAAGCCGGCCTGCTGGAGAGGCCCAATCACCGTCGAGAGAAAATCTTCCAGAACAGTTTGGAACAGCGAAGGTAACATTTTGACCAAGGCCTCCTGCTTAGTGTACCCGCCCAGGGCTCCACTGCGGTTCGACTAAAACTTTGACTTTGTCCTGGTCAAAAGCGACTAGATGTCCCAAAGTGGTGCTATTGGTTTTAAAGCACTAGAAAGGGTTTATTCTTTAAAAATTCATATCTATCGGTCCCTACCCTAGATGTTGCCCCAGCCCTAAAATGAATACAGGATTCTCTGGTACAGCAACATGCATGCATTAAGCCAGTTAAAAGATCAATAAAAATAAAGGGTCGGCTCCTTCGAAGCAAACTGGCCACAATTTGTGCTCTCAGGGATGTGTTGAAAGCATTTCAAACACATTACTTTTCAGAAATTACTTGAATAATAATTTGCTTAGACCACTTGAAATATGTGCTTGGACAAGCATACCCCTTTCATATGAGACCATGGAGACGCACCATTTATCCAGGATTGACTCCAACCTACTTCACAACAAACGGTCAACATTCCCTTGCTGGTCCGGATGGTGTGGCTACCAACGCCTCTTCAACTATTGTGAATTTCTTTCTGCCGCAGCGTGCGTTCTACTGTCTGTATTATATGCTCCTTCTGTGTGCTAGCGGCCGGCCTGGAGGTTGTAGGCCCATCTTTGTATATTTTTTGGATTCTGTAATAAACGGCTTCAAAAAAAAAAAAAAAAACCATTCCCTTGCTGGGAACGACCTCAGAAAAACTAACCAAACTCTATTCTAATGCTCCGTGTACCTCCCTTGTTAACAAGAACACCATAGGGTTACTAATGATTCTAGATACTAGTTCAATGGCACATAAAGACACCATCCTAGAGCTCACTTGTTTGACTGTATACAGACCTCCATGCATCTGACATACTACCTTAGCTGTCTCCAGCCTCACACCTGTTTACCAACTTCTTTTATTTTATTTCATTTATTTCCCCTACATCCCCTCTTAACTACATCACGTTTAATCACAGAGACAAACCTGAAGAAGGTTTGTCGATTGCTTTGCATCACATTTATGTTTTGAAAATTATTAGGAAATGGTACCTCAGAAATATGACTGAAATGAGTGGAACTGCGACCTAAGAGCAGTGTCTTCACAACTGGTATTACATCTCAGTATTCGCTGCCTTGATGAATTATTCAAATTAGTGAATTTCATACATAGGATGTAGTCTAGGTCTGGGTGGAGTTCTCAGAGTGCCGCTGTGACCACAAAACTCTGTTACGCCACGTGGAATTCTGCAAACGGCAGAGTGCGTTTAGTCATGCTGTTTGCGTCAATTTTCAGCGCCAGGTGTTTGTTCCGTGCTGGAAAGCCAGCGCGACCGGCACAATGCCTAGCGCAAGATGGCGCTGCATCTTTTTTTGCCACTCTAGTACATTTTCTACCCGAGCAGCAGCTTTCTCAACGCGAACTAAATGTTTTTCAAAGCAAGATGTTCCAACCATCATCAACCACCCTAGTTGATAAACCTGACTGTGAGGTGGATTTTCCTCACTTGACGTTGGCGAGCGCAAGCGAGGAAAAAACTCTGCTCTGCTACCCAAATACGCTGAATGGAGTTTTTTGGAACTGTGTGTGCTCCGCGGAAAACCCTGCAAACTCCGCAAAGGGAGCAGGGTTCACCGCCCAGGCCTAATGTAGTCTAGTTAAGGCGTGTTAAATAGCAGTAATAATTTAGTTTGTGCAATTATAACTTCCAGTGTCTCTCTTTTTACCCAGTAAGTACTGTCAGTTACTAAGATTAGCTGTACACAGTAATACGTATCCTCAGTCACCTACACAACGTACACGCACTGTCAGATTTACCTTCTAGTGTTGTCGCAGACACAACAGGGTTTGATGTGGTGCTCGTTTGACTAGGAGGAGAAGTTTCCTTAACATGTGTTGATGGTGTGGTCCGGATATTGTTTGGGTCATTTGCTGTAAATTGAGATTCTTTCGGTGCAGTTTCCGATGAAAATGGCACGATTGGTTGTGATGATGGTTCAGTCGCACCATTTGGCTGCGTTGATGAAGTCGGCGTTGGTGTCTGAAAGTTTTGGGCTGTTGAGGTTAATTTGGAAGCTGTGTTAGTGTCTACAACTAGCTGTGTGGTTAATCTAGGCGTGGGTCCACTGGTAGACGTCAGAAAACTGGATGTAAATGTGCCAGGCTCTTCAACATGCACAGTAGTACCAACTGGTCGAGATGTATACAATTCTGCTGTAGTCCTTCCAGCAGAAGGTGATACATGTCCAGCTGTGGTGTGAAGAACTGTAGCGGCAGTGGGAGCAGATGTGCTCTCAATTGTATCGTTAGCTGCGGAAACAAAAAGAAAATTCACTTTAAGTAAAACAGCAAAACAAGAAAACCAAAGGCAGATGGAACATACATGTACTCCACGTCGATATCATTTGTAATGTAAAATGTCATTTTCTTAGAAGGCAATGATCCATAGATAATACCACAGTTTCTCAGTTTGCAGAAATTCATTTTTCGTGTATTTTCCAACTTTCTCATACAAAGTCATGAGCATTCTCCTATATTTTTGGAAATGATCACACTTTGTCAAATGGCATTGAGTCTGCAGGTATTTCGACCCTTATCAACATGCTTAATTTCATACACATTAGTTCAACCACTGCAAATATATTTGATCTTAAAAAACTAAATAAATTTGTGTTGGGTTTTTTCATAGTCAATAATAGCTGTGCCATTTCAGTACGGATCTTTCTTGACATTTGAATCCGTCCACAAATCATGGTAAAAACAGCTAATTTTACTCACAAAATAAATCTAATGACACAGAGGGTGTTTGTCAATTTTACTTTCATTGGTTTATGTTATTCGATGAGTTCAGATACCAAACGTCAGAATAATAATCGGGTGTCAGTATGTGCCTTTTCAGTGGGACCGGTCCTAAGTTAGCCCACTGCACAGGTGCAGGAAGTCGGACAAGGTGTTGTAGAACTGCCAGGGGTGATACACGCTCCAACCTTTTCTGTAATAAGAGCTACTTTTGTTCAATGAAAATCATCCCGAGCTACTGATATCATTATTGTTGTAATAGTGAGCACATCAGACAAGATTACATTAATGTCCACCCCATGCAAGATTGCCAGCCATGATCACCTTGATACATCGAATAGGGGTTACTGCTGAAAGTAAACAATGCTTTATCAATTCGGAATGGCTCTAAAAGGTTAATACATGACAGCCATTGTTGTAATGCCTCTGTCACTAAGGTAATATTAGTAATACTTCTCTCCAACGCTGCATGATTTATCACTCAGACATCAGTTTTAAATATATTTTATAGCCTTATAGCCCGCCGTAGAGGGCTATACCGGCTATTAAAGGCCCGCTGCAGCGTTAAAGGCCCGAGCCGAAGGCGAGGGACTTTAACAAAGCAGAGGGACTTTAAAAGCCGGTATAGCCCTGCTGCAAAGGGCTATAAGGCTATTAGAACATTCTGCCACTAGAGGGCAGAATGTTCTAACAAATAAAACAAAGCCTTCAGGGAGCGCGAGGGGATTGAAATCCCCTCAGGCTCCCTAAAGCCTTTGTTCACAGGGAGCTGTGAACAAAGAAGCATTGGAATGATGGAGCTCCAGGCTTATACCAGCCATTATCAGCCCAGAGCACTCCATTGTTTACAATGGAGCTTCCAACGTTCCAGTGTTCTAATAGAAATGAAACCATTTTTTTTCCAAACATCTGCTTATAGATTCTGAAAATATGGACATTTATGTCTCAAATACAGGATTTTTAATGTTGATATGTATCTATTAATTAAACAAGGTAAAAGTTTCCAATTAGTATGCTGCATACAGGAGAGGTACATATAGGTAGCTGGAGAGCTACCAGTAGAGCTACTCATTAGAGAAACCTATGTTAGACCATACAGTAAGGCAAACCTATGCCAGTGTTTCAGTTTTTTTGAAAAACTATTTATTAGCGCAAAATGTGTTCTTGTGTCAAAAATTGACAAAGAGAGGTATTTCGTGCTAAAATTTTGCACAAAATGGCGGGTTTACCTTTTGCATGATTTCTACAAAATATCACGTAATTGTGCAAAAGCAAATTATGTTAATTTCGCACCTCCTAAATATGACATACACACAGGTATTCTACCAATGCACACAAAACCAGTCCTGGAGAAGCCAGTTATCTAGCTATTTGTAACAGTAAAACTAATGCTTTTCCCAAAGCACTCGATTTGAAATGCTGGGTGCTGCTTCAGCCATTATGACACAAACCAACACATATACTTATGCATATACATACAGACACAGCACTCGTGTACACACACACTCACATGCCGTGGCGTCTGGTAGGGAATGGCGATGGTGAGGAAGGGGACAACGGGGGGTTTGAAAATATTAAAACAAACTCACTCACCTTTGCGCCGGCCACATCTCTTCTCCATTTTTCTGCTCTTCCTGACTCCAGTCCGGAAGAAGCTGCAGGAAGCAATGCAGCTCTGTGATTGGTCTGAGCGCCGTGGATCGGCCCTCAGGTCAGGACAGGAAACCCATGCATATTCTCTACGAGGCTGTCCATTACAGCCTGGTGGGGAATGTGCAAAGTGAGTATGACTGTTTGGCTGGCCACAACAGCCAGCCAAACAGTCATGCGCCCTTAGTGTGCATAGCCCACTCCTACTCCCTGAGCCACCGGCCGCATCTCGCCCTAACCCAGCCCCGCCGCAACCAAAAATAAAATGATAATAACGTTCAGTTATTATCATTTTATTTTTCTCTATTTCACTGCTTTAACAACAGTGGGTCGACGCTCCTCTGCCTTAGCAGAGAAGCCACCACTACTCACATGCACACATAAAATATTTGTTAATGAAAGCCAGTTATCTAGCTATTTGTAACAGTAAAACTAATGCTTTTCCCAAAGCACTCGATTTGAAATGCTGGGTGCTGCTTCAGCCATTATGACACAAACCAACACATATACTTATGCATATACATACAGACACAGCACTCGTGTACACACACACTCACATGCCGTGGCGTCTGGTAGGGAATGGCGATGGTGAGGAAGGGGACAACGGGGGGTTTGAAAATAATAAAACAAACTCACTCACCTTTGCGCCGGCCACATCTCTTCTCCATTTTTCTGCTCTTCCTGACTCCAGTCCGGAAGAAGCTGCAGGAAGCAATGCAGCTCTGTGATTGGTCTGAGCGCCGTGGATCGGCCCTCAGGTCAGGACAGGAAACCCATGCATATTCTCTACGAGGCTGTCCATTACAGCCTGGTGGGGAATGTGCAAAGTGAGTATGACTGTTTGGCTGGCCACAACAGCCAGCCAAACAGTCATGCGCCCTTAGTGTGCATAGCCCACTCCTACTCCCTGAGCCACCGGCCGCATCTCGCCCTAACCCAGCCCCGCCGCAACCAAAAATAAAATGATAATAACGTTCAGTTATTATCATTTTATTTTTCTCTATTTCACTGCTTTAACAACAGTGGGTCGACGCTCCTCTGCCTTAGCAGAGAAGCCACCACTACTCACATGCACACATAAAATATTTGTTAATGAAAGAGCATGTTCACCTATTTGGTATCTTGGCATAGAGCAACATATGTTTACTGTTACTCAGCTCAATGGTATTCATTTTATCGATCTCAGAAGGATGAAAGGCTGTGTAGAGTAGACTTACCCAGCTTCAAATCTGTCACCACGAGGTAAGGTTCCTGCACTCACAGACTCACCTACATTTATGTGCACATTCATTCATGTGCAGTTGTAAACACACATTCACCCAGAAGGGTATCTTTGCACTGAATATCAGATGTTTATTGTTTTCACACTAATTTTATCAACCATAGCAGGATGGTTGCCTGAGAGGACCTGCCAGGATTTTGAACCTGTGACCATGAGGTCAAACACAGGTCCCTACAGTGGGTGCATTAGTCCACTAAGCCACCAGACCCGTGTACATACGCTCGTGTGCCCACACTCTTGGATACACTTGTGCACTACGCTCACATGCATACACACACACACACACTGATATGCTCATGCATGCACACACCCTCAAGTGCACACACTAACGAGACATTTTTTAGCCTACATTGGTGGTCATACTTTATCTGTGGGAGCAGAAAAATAGTGTCCTTCCTGTACCCATGCACCCTCAGGCAGACTCAAACTGCTTGAAAGCAGCAGGGGCCTATGGGAGGCAGATACCCAAATGAATGCTGTCTCTATGTAGGAATGACTAAACCGAACATATCAGTTTTGAACTTATTAAATGAGACGCAGACAGGAATCAGCCTTTCTGACTTCCGTCTCCTTGTAGCAGAATGCAGGCCCAGCCGTATGAATCATGGTCACTGCATTGAAAGTTGACTCTAATGCCTCGCACCGGGTCACAGTGACAGGGCCCTGCCAGTGGACATTATGTGTTTTTAATGCTGTGAAAAGGCCTAAGACGGGGCCCTGCCACAACACCCTACTTTGTCTCCAGGGAAATATGCAACAGATAAGCTGACACGACCAGCCAGACAGCTGTGCATGTTATCCGACTGAAATAAAACATTGGGGTGTGTTCCACCCTTCACCCCCTGCTGACGTGATGCCCCTCCTAATGATGACCATGTAAATTATTTAGGCTCAAAACGCTGTCAAAACTTTGGGCCAGCTTCTGATGCGGTTAGGAAATCTTCCCCGATCGAATCGGTTTGGAAATGGTTTTCGACCGACTCGGATCGGGAGAGTCTGATCGACTGAGTATGATGGATCCGGATGCTTCCAGATACGGTTTGGTTGGATTCCCATTGACTTCTATGGGAGCCTATGTTCCTAACCGCATCGTAATCTGGCCCTCGGTTGGGAAGACACGTTTCTGATCCGATCTGGAAGGAGCAAATGCCGTTAGGAGGCCTTCCTAACCGATTGTAATCGGGCCCTAGGTGGGAATGCTTTCTTAACCGCATCGGAATCGGGACCTTTGTGAGAAAGAGTTGTCATGGCCTCAAAGGAACATGTGAACTAATAACTCTCCAAAAATCAACAAAGGATGCTCTACATATAAATGTTTTTTTTTTTAATGTTTCTGTCATTTTGTCTACCTCGACTTCTTAACTTGATCACCTTTATCGGACTCTTTATGATTTTCTTCCCTACCTGCAAGGTGTGACAATTTCTTACACTACTTTTTTGTATTTTAACCATGTCTCATGCTCTACTGACACTTTTGTACATAAGGTAAAGTTCAACGTGCCCCAGAACGGTGATGTGAATATGAAATATCCTCAAGTGCACCAGAATAAATCACAGTAACTCTCCCCTTGCATCCTACCTAGTAAACTTGCATTAACAGTCTGCTAATGCTAAGGTACCTAAAGGGTGTAGCAGTTCTATACAATAGCAACAGTTCATCAATGATGTCTCCTGGTGATTATTGTCTGTTGTTATGTACATTTTCTATGTATCTTTAACTGTTTTTTAAAGTCACTGTTAGCTCTATAAGAGGATTTTGAAATAGCATGAAAAAGATCTCGCAATATATCTGACAATCACTTCCTATCAAATAACCCTGTGATAATTAGCTTTCAATTATAAAAGGTTTCAAGATTGGAATAGAATCAGAGCTGGAAAATTGCCGAATTACTAATGCTCCCTTGAGTGATCGCATTTATGAACAGAGCATTGCTGTGGCAAGTGTTGTATTGAGGAATACACGTAGCAGTGTTTGGGGCAGTACTAGGCTAAACCATCGCTAAATAAAAATGTGATCGGTTTGTGTGTGCGTTGGCAAAAATTGAGACTTGTAAAAGTTAGGGACCAGGCAGCTACAGCTCTTCACCACCTAACCATATGCTGACATTGCATCTGGCATAACAAAGTGACTAAGCAATGACTTGCCCACATAATAGAGAGGAAGACAACACATGCGTTTATGTAGTATGTGTCCTTCAAACATTTTATGCCAAACTCCCTTGAGAAAAAAAAGGTTGTCTGGGACCCCTAAGTGACCTGCTAACATTCTTAACAGTTAACCTTGAATACTGCTGCCACAGTATGTTCGAAGTTAAGGGGTGTGTGGATTTGAGAAAGTCATCCTTTTTGACCTGATCACCCCCATTGTTTGACTGATACTGGCGGTACCTGGCTCAAACTGCGTCCTGTGCTCTGCTAACCAGGCCAAAGGCCAGTGCTCTGATTAAATAGGTATATGGTAATTGGGTGTAATTACAAATGGCATTGACAACCTACCTGTAAGTCCCTAGTATATGGCAGGGCATACAGATTAAGAGGCCCAGCAGCTTTGAGGCACTAAAGTGTGCACTGCTGTGTTGCCTGCTATGATTTTAAAGTCAGCCCTGCTTTGCAAGCGGCTTTTAAATTGAAATTACATGCAAATTTGACTTTGGATTCAAAGTTAACTCCAAACTATTAAACTACCTTATTATTACATATAAGCCACCTCTAAACGCCTGGAAACTTAATAAACAAATTAAAAAAAAGTCACCCCTATGGTCAACCCTAGGTACCCCTAGGGTAGGGTGGCCTGTAAAAATAAACAGGGACATTTTATAATATATTTTACATGCCCGTCCAATTTCGCTTTTTCCCCATTGTAGCCTTTTAGCTACATAGGCTAACATGGGAATACTTTAAAGAAATGTAACTATTGATAGGAGTAAGCTAAAAAAATATTTCAAGGACTTAAAAGATTGGGAATTATAAATCCAACAGCTTGCCACCGTTGAATTTGTCATAACTAGTACCGAAAATAAGTTATGAAAGGTTCTTTCCTGTGAGCCAAACTCCAGCCTTCAAGCAGCCTCTCCTAATTGGCCTATCTTGTCAGGCTGAGCCAAACTGCTTTGATGATGTGATAAGTGACCTGCATAGAGACAGAGGTTTTCTGGTGGTGGGATATCTCCACTTGCAGAGAATAGGTCAGGTAGGGAGCTGCGTAATCAAACTGATCTTCAAAGAGAGCAGGACAGTAAAAATGCAACCCAGGCCTACCCCCTTGTCCTGTACCACCCAGCCAGATGGGACCCATAGGAATGGAATTTGCAGAAGGTCTGGGAGAGAGTGTTATGGGAAATGAGCCACACCTCCTGGTCAGGGACCTGCTCTGCCCCCGCAGGTCAGGTCTGCTGCCCTCTGTAGTCTTGTTCTGTCCCTGTGCCTCTTTATCGTTCTGTCTCTCCTGTGCCAGTATCTGTCTCTGTGCCCCATTGTTGTGCCGTCTCTGCTGTGCCTGTATCTGTCTCTGTGCCCCATTGTTGTGTTGTCTCTGCTGTGCCCGTATCTGTCGCTGTGGCACATTGTAGTGCTGTCTCTGCTGTGCCCGTATCTGTCTCTGTGCCTTTTCTCCTACTTTTTTATCCCCTCGTGCCTGTTTTCCGCCTCCTCTGTGCTCTCCTTCTCACTGCTCTCCTGCCTCCCAGCTGCGCTTTTCCTCCCCCCTCCCCTACTTAATGGCGGCTGCTGTGATGCCGCGCCGCTGGCGCGCGAAAGGCAAGCCCATCTGCGCCCATCCAGCGACCCGACCACGGCCAGCGCAAGGGACCCTGGTCCCTTTCCATCCACAGGTATGACTCAGCTGCCCTCCTGGCACTCAACCCCGGAAGAGACAACAACTGCCATAGATAAACGCCTAACACCACCCACGGCCAATTCTCCTGCCTACACTGCCGACAATCCTTCAGCATCAACAGCCACCCCACGACGGCTGAACCCAGGCCAGACTCCCGCACCACCAAAGCCCTGACGTGCGTCCTCCTCAACGTGCGCTCCCTCCACAGGCACACCACGGAGATCTGGGACCTGCTCGACACCCTCTCGCCAGACGTCGTCTTCTTCACGGAAAACTGGACCAACGCCATCTCCGCCCCTGACATCACCACCGCCATCCCCGACAGGTAAAATAACCAAAGAAAGGACCGCCCCCACAGCCCAGAAGGAGGACTCGACATCGCTCACAAGAGCTCCCTCCGACTCTCCACCGCCAGCACGAGCGACCCCCTCTCCAACACAGAGCATCTCCACTTCCAGATCCAAACAAGCCCCAGAAACATGCTGCGCTGGACCCTCGTCTACAGACTCCCCGGACCATGTGCCCCTTTCGCCACCACCATTGCCATCCTCGTCGCACCCCACACCATCGCCTCCACGGACTACATTCTCATTGGAGATCTGAACTTCCACCTTGACAATCACTGCGACCCCAAATCCTCCACCCTCCTCGACAACCTTGCCAACCTCGGACTGAAGCAGCTCGTCACCATCCCCACCCACAGAGCCGGACACACCCTTGACCCAATCTTCGCAGGAGGGACTAACATCCACTTCAACCACACCACGCAGCCCCTCTGGACAGACCACCACTGCATACACTTCACCTTAAACACCACCACCGCACCGAAACCCGACCCGCCACGTAGGACCTGGAGCAAGACCACAGAGGTACTCCTCAACACCACCCTCCTTCACGACCCCCTCTGCCACGACCGACGCTAACTCCGCAGCCAAAGAACTACACTGCTGGATCACCGACTGCGCTGACAAGCTCGCACCCCTCCGCCACCCTGTCAAACAACGCTCCCTGAAGGCCACCTGGTTCACCACCAACCTCCAAGAAGCCAGGCGCTCCTGCAGACGCCTCGAGAAACTCTGCCGGAACAGGAAAACCACTAAAGATCAGAAAAACTACAAGAACGCCATGAACGAATACCACCAGCGCATACGAGCAACCAAGCGGACCTTTATCAAAATCCACACCAACACAAGTTACGCAAAAGAACTATTCAACGTCATACAGTAGTTCACCAGACCCCCCAGCGAAGCCAAGGACGTCACACCATCTCAGGACCTCTGCAACAAGCTCAGCTCCTTCCACCTGAAGATCAAGGCCCTCCATGAGAACTTTAGTGAACAGACTCGGGACACCACACACCTCTCGACCACCGACAACCAGCCGACCTTCACCACTTGGAAACCTGACACCACTGAAGATACCACCACGACCATGAAGAACACCCATTAGGGAGCCCCCAAAGACCCCTGCCCTTAGCACATCTACCACAGAGCTGCTGCCACCTTAGCGCCCGAGCTAGGCCAGACCATCAATGCCTCCCTTGAATCGGGCATCTTCCCCGATGAATGGAAGCGGGCAGAGGTCAAGTCCCTCCTCAAGAAACCCTTGGCCGACCTGACAGACCTGAAAAACTACCGGCCCATCTCTCTCCTTCCCTTTGCAGCCAAAGTAACTGAGAGATTCATCAACGTTCACCTGACCACCTTCATCGAAGAGAACGCCATCCTCGACACCTCCCAGTCCGGATTTCGCAGCAACCAGAGCACTGAGACCGCCCTCCTCGACTCCACCGACGACATCCGAATGCTACTCGACCTGGGTCACACTGCGGCCCTCATCCTACTAGACTTCTCTGCAGCATTCAACACCATCTCTCACCGCACTCTCGCAACCAGACTCCACGACACCGGTATACGGGGTACCGCCCTCGACTCGATCCGCTTCTTTCTCTCCGGCAGAACCCAAAGGATCAGACTCCCTACCTACCTCTCTGAACCAACAGAGATCAACTGTGGAGTACCCCAAGGATACTCGCTTAACCCCACACTCTTCAACATCTACATGGCCCCCCTCACCATAATCGTCAGACAGCATGGGCTCAGCATAGTATCTTACGCAGACGACACCCAGCTCATCCTCTCTCTCACGAAGAACCCCGAAGACACCAGACTCAGCTTCCAAGAAGGAATGAAAGACGTCGCAGCCTGGATGAGGGACAGCTGCCTAAAACTGAACTCAGAGATGACAGAGGGCCTCGTCCTTGGACCCTCCCCCACTGTGTGGGACAGATACTGGTGTCTCCCTGCCCTTGGAAACCCACACACCCCAATGGAACACGCCCGGAACCTCTGCATCGTTCTATACTTCTCCCTCACCCTGACCTGCCAGATCAATGCCGTCACCTCCACATGCTTCAACTCCCTCGGCATCCTCCGCAAGACCGTCAAGTGGATACCCCCGAATGCAGAAAGAACGTCACCCATGCACTCATAACCAGCAGACTGGACTACGGCAACGCCCTCTACGCCGGAATCAACAAAACCCTGCTACACAATCTCCAAACCATCCAGAACCCCGCATCAAGACTCGTCCTTGAAACCCCACAACAAAAGCACATGACCCAGCACCTACGAGACCTCCACTGGCTCCACATCGAGAAGAGAGTAGCCTTCAAGTTACTCACCCACGCCTACAAATCCCTTCACAACATCAGATCCAAATACCTCAACGAAAGAGTCCCCTTCCACGTACCCACAAGGAACCTCCGCGACCTGGAACGAGCTCCCAGTCAACATCAGACGCTCCCCTACTCTGCACACCTTCAGGAAGAGCCTCAAAACCTGGCTCTTCAACTGATCCGGAGCTGCACCCCCCCCCAGCGCCTTGAGACCCTCACCTGGGAGTAGCACGCTTTATAAATCCCTGATTGATTGATTGATTGATTGATTGATTGATTGATTGATTGATTGATTGATTGATTGATTGATTGACCAGTAGGTTGGTTTAGCCAGGTCTTCATACCAAGAAGAAAGATTCTCTTTTTATTTTAAAATGCAGTGCTTTGTGGGACAGCTGCCATGCCTTTGGGCGGCACCCTGCACCCTATTGGACAGGGGTGCCCCCCTACTTGCCACCCCAAATCATTGGATAAATATGTGAGAGTTGCATAGCAACTTGGAACTGTTGTCAGAAACTACAAGAAGAAGAAGAAGGACTACCCTGCTAGAACCCTAGCCTGTACCAAGGGGACTGCTCTCTGAATGACTGTGCCTGCTGTACACTAAGGAACTACAGCCCTAAGGACTTTGCCTTGCTTCAAAAAGAGAAGAAGTTGACTCCCTTAAAATGACAGGTTAAAGGAGCTTCACCTGCATCATCTCCAGCAAGAAAAACCCTGCTGACCGCCATCAGCTGGACTTTGAAAGATTTGGCCAGGTGCATTGTGAGAACTGTAGTCCCAACTTCTGGGGAGCAATTCAGAGACTCTGGAACCTTGGATGTAATTTGTGGACACTTTTAACCCCAAAAGGAAATTCAGGAAGCACTTCCTGACGTCTTGAGAACTTTTCTGAAAAAGATGAGTGACCCGACATCAAGAGTAAAGCCGACTACCTTGTATTGTGACCTGGGTGTGAGGTTCATCCTGCTGAAAGCTCCAGAGCTCAAGACTTCCAGGAGTTGACCGGGGACTCCCGTGCGACCAAGCAGACAAAGCCGCTGCAAAGCCAGCCTGCTGGAGAGGCCCAATCACCGCCGAGAGAAAATCTTCCAGAACAGTTTGTAAGAGCGAAGGTAACATTTTGACCAAGGCCTCCTGCTTAGTGTACCCGCCCAGGGCTCCACTGCGGTTGGACTCAAACTTTGACTTTGTCCTGGTCAAAAGCGACTTGATGTCCCAAAGTGGTGCTATTGGTTTTAAAGCACTAGAAAGGGTTTATTCTTTAAAAATTCATATCTATCGGTCCCTACCGTGGATTTTTGTCGTTTGGGTGTTATTTTAGGTTTTAGATCTATTTTATTATTTTAACGAAAAGCAAGTGCTACAGAATTACCCACTTACATCCATTGGCTGGTGGTGAATCATCAATAGGCAGAATATGCATGTATCACGGGGCAGGGAAAAAAGAGGGCAAAGATTGAAAAGGGAGAAGGGGGAAAGGGTACAGTGTGAAAAGATGATGTTATTCCAGGCCTAATCTGGCGACAATGTATGTGGAGGTAATCTTAGATGGTTCAGCATGCGTTGGGTTTGTCTACTGGGGATAAGTTTGATTCCAGTCCTGGTCTTCTGATTGTCCATTCCCACTTGCAGTGCTGCGCTGACAGCGAGGAAGCCAGGAGTTTTCTCCCAGCCTGTTGCAGCCCCCCCACCTCACCCCCCCGCATCACTCCATCTCCCAGCGGGGCGGCGGTGAAGCTTGCTGTGAGCGCTGCGGGCCGCGAGTGCCAAGCGCCGTGAATGCTGTGAGTGCCGCGGGTGGCTTCAAATGGCTCGCAGCAGCCTTGTCCCTCAGTTCGCTGTGAGATGCGGCGGCGAGGTGGCGCCGCGGGTGGCTTCAACCAACCAGCCTGTAGCACTCGCTTGGCCCCGCTTGGCCCTCTTTGGCCCTAATTGGCCCCCTCTGGCCCCCCCAGCTCGCAGTGTGGCACTCCAAGGGATCTGGTTGAGCTGTGGCCTTCTTTCTCTCTGATGCGTGTGCCAGTCGCTGGACTTCTTGCCTCAGAGCCACAGAGCCTCAGAGCCACGTGAGGCGCTGTGAGAGCGGTGAGGTTGGAGGAGAGAGGAGAGGTAGTGATGCAACGCCAATAATGGCCCCAACACAAACGAGTCCTGCCCAAAAAAAAAACCACACCTCGGAAAGCCCACCACAAACAAAAAAGGAAGGGACGAAATAAGAAGCCACTAGCCTTTGCTCTTAGTGCTTCGAGCAAACCATATGTCACTGTGGTTGCACCAGATTCTGATGTTGAAGAAATTGGGCCCAACCCCTTCTCCACCTTGTCAGGCAGGTTGGATCACTCCATCGCAGGGCCTCCCATAACCACAGCTGCCACTTTGGAGATTCCCTTGAGATCATCAAGACGGAACATCTCAAAAGCGGACGACAGACTGGAGTCAACCCTATCAGTAAAAGAACCAGTAACTCCAAAGCAAGAACTTCCTTACAATATTAAGAAAGAACAAACCTTAAGGTCGTCCTCCAATGATGTCCATCTGTCCGAAAATGAAGACCGAACATAACAGTTGGCGGGGTGCCCCGCAAAATAAAGCTGCTCACCTAGCAAAACCAAGTGTCTATCTGTCCTCCTCCCAATCTCCCGTACTTGTGCCAATCAAGGAGTGGGACAGAACAACCTTTTGCAATCAAGGCCTCATCCTCAGGAGGAAACTTCTACTCACCGAACGAAGGAGAGTATTGCTGAAGAACCGGTCAGCATCATTTTCATTCCTGAATATGAATCCCGGGGAAGAGATGACATATTAAACAGAGGGAATGTTCTATAACTTTTAAATTCCATCCCGAGCCTTGGAAACATAAGCTCATCTGACCTACTCTCAAAGAAATCCTTCCAAGTAATCGTCTGTGGCCTGAGGGGACCAGGATAAGATGGAGTTCCAGTGGAATTGCGAACTAAATAAAGGAAGAAGAAAGCAAGCTTAATCTCTGGGGTATAAAGCTGGAACCAGAATTGAAATTCCCCTATCCAACTCCGTTCCTAAATGCTTGGATCAACGCCCCAGATAAAATTACCACCTCAGTATTAAGAGGGGCAAGAAGCAGAACTCCTGGTGAATTAACTGCTTGCATAAAGGTTTCCAATCCAAGCACAAGCTTTGCACCACCAATTTCAATTTTGACACCAAGAACACCTCACAGATAATCCCAGCAGAGAAAGGGAAAATTAAACTGTGTATTTGGAACATCAATGGCAAAATTGATGATCATGAGGCAGTTAACTACTTAAAGTCATTTGACATGATACTCCTCCAGGAAACCTGGGAAGATAAGGCCTTAGAGCTCCAGGGTTACACCGCCTACTTTGTTCCGGCCACAAAGAGCTCCAATTTTGGTCTTCGTTCGGGGGGTTAATGATGTTGTTTTCAATAACTACAATAGGCAAAACACAGTCCATAGAGGCGAAAATCACACCACCAAATGCGGTTCAAGCAGTAATGATAACGCTCATGTTCAACAATATGCACCAAGAAGTTATAATAATTAACACCTATGTGCATCCCAAACAAAAACAAAAAGCTGTAAAGGAGCTGACAAAAGAAATAAAAAGGATTATGGACTAGCAAGATACCGACCACATAATACTTTCTGGCGTTTTCAATGTAAACCTTTTTGGGTCAGGCCAAGATGACGGCCCTGCATGAACTCACAGCAATATGGGGGATACCGAATCAGGGCAGAGCAAAAATTATTAAACCGATGAGATGGTCCAAACATCTGCTACAGGAATTAGAACATTTAAATTTAAGATCACTGAACGGCCGCTTCTTGGAGGCTAATCCACCAGTCGCCACATTCCACTCTTCAAAAACTTCCTCTTACTTAGATTTTACGTTTACAACATTAGCTATTTTCAACAAAATAACAACCTTTAGAATAGGTGACAATGCACACAACGATCACCTACCGCAGGAAGTGCTGTTGAATGCGAGACAGGCTGTTGTACTAGATGCTTAAAATCCCATTGTAACTGAAGAGATCTCTAACCTAAAGCGTATAAGGTGCAATCCTAACAATATTGAAGCACTATCAGCCTCTGCCAAAATCCTACATGAGAGAGAAAAAGAAACCGTTGTCCCAACGGTAATAGCATGGGAAAA
The DNA here is from genome assembly GCF_964204655.1 of Triturus cristatus. Lineage (NCBI taxonomy): Eukaryota > Metazoa > Chordata > Amphibia > Caudata > Salamandridae > Triturus > Triturus cristatus. Next base: position 798,249,123 of record NC_140588.1, on the reverse strand, counting down.
TTGTATTACGACCTTCAGTGGGAAATTTGCGATTAGGATTGGGACCAAACCAAGACAATCGGAAGATGAACTAACAAAAGTGAAATGCAGCCCGGAATCTAAGAGTCTAAAACAAACCATAAATCAAATACTGAGACAACTTCGAAAAACACCAGGGAACTTGGACTTGCAGTCAACCCTTCGGCAAATGAAGGCATTACTGAAAAGGAGGAAGTGGAGGAAAATAAGACTAAAGAATGATGAATTGTGGGCCAAGTTACTGCACGATGCCAAGCAAAAAAACAGCGGTAAGTTTTGGCAAACAATCCACAAGATAGAGCAACCGAACTATCCAGGAATAAGTTCCAATATAACAGAGGCCGCTTGGGTAGATTGTCTCTCCACCCATTTCAACAACAATAGGCAAAAAGGAGGAAAATCGAACAAGGAAATGGGTATTGCGACATCAGATAGTGAATTCCCCAACAAGGTAGAATCAACACAAAATCGCACTATCAAAGATCAATCGGCCGATAGATCTAATACCCATAAACAACAGGGGATCCACTTGGCCACCGATTTAGACTCATTAGCCTCCATTAAAGAGGAATGGTATGCACCCACGGAAAAACAGATAAAATGTCTGATAGCCAGAAGTAGAACTATGGGTGCCCCTGGCCCCAATGGCATCCCTCCGATGTTGCACAAACATGATGCCAACTTTTGGAGCAAGGCTTTATTACCAGTCTTCAAGGGCTTAAACTCTACAGCCACCATCCCGGAATCTTGGAAAGGATCAATTACCAGCCCAATTTTTAAACAAGGCAATAGAAATGATCCAAACAACTATCGACTAATTGCCCTTATAGATGTAGATGCAAAATACTATGCAGGAACAACCTTGGATGGGTTAACTTCTTGGGCCTCAGAAAACTTCTTCATTCCCACCAATCAAACCGGGTTTTGCAGTGGCCAAGGAACAACAACTAACATTTTGGCCCTAACATTGTTAATGGATGCAGCCAAGGAATCAAAAACCCCTCTCTTTCTTTGTTTTATTGACTATACAGCCGCCTTCAACCATGTTGACCATGCCAAACTCTGGGGAAAACTTGAATGCTGGGGTTTACCAAATTCACTCTTGGATCGGCTAAAACAGTTGCACACAGATACCTGGATCAGGATTAAATTTGGCGCAGGGACACATATCTCAAAACGAATGATGACCTCGAAAGGCCTCAAGCAGGGGTGTGTCCTTGCCCCGCTTCTTTTTAACCTCTTTTTAGCTGTGTGCCAGGGGAGCTGGATAGCTGCTTATCACACGCTCCAAAATTGAGAAACAAGTTATTGGCAAACTTGCTATATGCTGACGACCTGGTTTTGATTAGTCGGACTCCCATTGGTCTTCAGCATCTTTTAAATATGAGAAGTAGTTTCTCACATCGGAACGCCCTCCAAATAAATCTCATGAAAACTAAAATTATGGCAGTTAACTATCATAAAAAGAAGAATAACAGCTGGTTCCTCGATGGCCAACGTCTGGATCAGGTAACGAGTTATAAATATCTGGGAATACTGATGGACCATAAAAGCTCCTTTAAACCTCAGCTAGAGTCCATGCGGAGAAAGGGAACTACAACAGATTTAGCACTGAAGTCACTGAAGAGACGGCTTCCCAACCTTACGCTTGATCCCTTCCTACAGGTCTTGAGAGCCAAACTGTTGCCAACACTAACATACGGGAGTGAGGCTCTTACAGGCAAAGACGCGGCAGTCCTAGACGTAGTAATAGCCAATTCTTATAGAGCAATTTTCCATCTTCCAAAATATGTCTCCTCGGCTCAAATACAGCTGGAATTTGGGGTCCAAAGACAAACGGTGTAAAGAAGGAGTGCTTATTTAAAAAGTTTGCATAAAATCCGAAGTGCAGAGGCAGGATCTCTAAACTCCCACCTCTGGAACGCCTTACTTCGTCAAGGAAAATGCTCAGCTAGGGATTACTTGTTTAACTCTATAGAGGCACTGGGTCTGTCTGAACTCAGGGCCGTACCAAAAGATCATCTTTCCTTAAAAAAAGCAGTGAAAAAGACAACGTCCATGTTATCTGTTTTAGAAGACAAAGGAACTCTCACTATAAAGACACACGGCTGGATAGTGCTCAGTAATCACGCAAGGCTCAAACCCCAAGCCTATTTGAGTGCAGGAGTCAAAATAAGAACGAAAGAAAATTTTCTAAGGCTGTGATTGGGGCTAATTGCGATTAATCCCCACCTCCCACCATGGGAAAGGAGAGGAGGTACACCGACTTGCCATTTATGTGGAAGTGGGAAGGAGGACATTATTCATGTAATCTGTAACTGCCCCAACTTAAAGGACATAAAATGCACCTTGTTACGTTCCTTCTTCAGGTATTACGGCACCCGGTCCTGTAGGCAGGCAGTGAGGCTTTGCTTCAACCCTGTTGATGTTCAGCTTAACTGACGGCTAACAAAATTCTTTGAGACGGTAACCAAGAGACTCAAATATTCTCGTTATCTGAAGTATGTTAAAAATAAGAGTACAAGGGCATCAGAAGGGAGTCGCCAAAAATGAAAAATGAATAATAACATTCTACAGTTGTACCAGTACTTTTATATATTGCCTAAAGGTTAAGAAATTGCTTTCTATATGAAAAATGAACTTAATACCTTCCTTTAGCTGCACTAGGATTTTAAATTATTAATGCCCACTAGTTTGAACAATGGACTCGGTTATGCTGCGTCATGCGGCATGTAAATCAATGGTAGTTATTGCCAGCTCAGCACTATTTGAAGTATAAGAATTCATGTGTATTGTTCTTCAGAACAGCCAATTGCATAAACTGGGAATATGTTATTGATGATCCTTTTAATGTTGTTTTAAGCTTAATAATTTGTGACCAATGGGAATCTTTTTTGTTATGTATTTGCAAAGATTTTAATTAATCAAGCAAAAATAAATATTACCTTAGCTTACTGGGGTTAAGCATAGTATCCACAGATAGCGTGGGCAGGACAGTTCCCGGTATTCCACAGAGAGATACTTAAGACAGAATAGGCCACGTTACATCACATGCATTTACAACACATGCCATTACAATGCTGTAATGACAACAACTGTGTTGTTGCATCACAAACCATTACAACACAAGTCATTACAATGACTTGCTGTAGGGGGAAAGCTGGATTTTGGAATAGTATAATTTACTATTCCAACTCCAGTCTGTGCAATAGTAGGGAAGATGCTGGATTTTAAATCCAACACCCTCTGCCCCCTACAGCAAGTCGTTGTAATGACTTGCGTTGTAATGGTATGCGATGTAACAACGCAGTTGTTGTAATGACCGCGTTGTAATGGCATGCGTTGTATCGCATCTGTGATAAATGATGTTTACCCTTAAGACAATGTTGTCACATCTTGTCGAATAGGGAGAGGCAGTGCACAGCTACTGTCATTAACTTTTCCATCCCCAATAGTTCCCATAATTTGTGAAGGCACGGTCTAAGTACCCCATCTAGCAAGAATGATATGTTTAGCTGCTCCCAATGCCAAGGCAATCAATCTACCTCTACTGGTCCGCAATAGGTAAGTAAGTGGATTGGAGAGACCCAGGAGGACATAATTAGGAAACCTAGGAATATCAGTTGCAAACATGGTGTTCACCACTTCCAGGACCCCCTCCATAAAAGATTCCAGTTCGGGGCACTGCCATAGTAGGTGGGTAAGGGTGCTATGTTGGTCACAATGACGCCAGAAGCCGCCACTTCCAGTGGTGTCCTAAGAGGCGATCCTGGCTGGGGTAAGATACCAATAATGGGCAATCGTCAAAACCCTTTCTTTACTAGTGGTGTTGAGGGCTGACATTCATGCGAGGTGTATGATGTCATTCCACTCCCTGTCTGTAAAGGAGCGCCAACATTCTCTCTCCTGTCTGGCCGGTGCCGTCGATTTTAAAAGAGTATGAGGTATAACAAGAAAGATATAAATATTGGACACATTACTTTTGTCGGATGAGCATTTAAGGAGCCACTTTTCAAAGTGCGTGAGCACCCTACTAGTGTGTGGTCGAAGCATGGCCTGTGTCACCCAATGTGCGACTGTGAAGTACTGCCATCGTGGGAGCTTATAAGCCGACTATAATGTTGGGAGGTACATGAGATCCTAGGCATCGAACAAGTCCCCAACTCGTTTGCAGTTGGCTTCTTGCCAAGCCGTGAATGCCGATCCATTAGCTGCAGATGGAAAGTCCGGGTTGCCTATCAATGGCGTCTGTGAGAACAAGGCCGTTAATAGATGATGTCTCAATTGTACTCTGTCCCAGACCCCAACTGTGGCCCTCACCACCAGTGAAATATAGACACTGGTTGGCCTATGCAGCTTTGGTAGCCAGGGTACCTTCAAAATATGGATGCCCACGATTGCCTGGTCTATAAAGCACCAGTGTTTCTCTGTGTGGAGTCTGGACCATTAAACAATATAGTACAATTGCGACGCTTGATAGTAGCAGCGCAGGTTCGTAATCCCCAGTCCCTCTGCTGACAATGGGAGATAAGCACGGGCTATGGCCATTCAGGCTCACTTGCCTTCCCAGATAAGGATTGTAGCTTGTCCAACGTATAGGGGGGGTTGAAGTGAAAGGGTTTGCATGATGTAGAGGATTTTGGGCAGGAGCATCATCGTGACTGCTGCTGTCTGCCCAAGCCAAAAGAGGTCATGACTGTTCCATTTAGTAAGGTCAGACTGTGTGACCACAGGAGGCTTCCATAAGTGTGGGCAGCTGTGGCCACAAGCGTTGAGTGGATCTGGAGCCCCAAATAGGGTATTCCGCAATCCACCCACTGGAAAGGAAATTGTGTACTAAGCCAGACACTCACCAAGTCGGGATAGTCAAATTGAGGATTGAAGATTTTTATAAATTTGTCTTTATCCCAGAGGCTCCACTAAATGTAGTCAATTCCACCATCACTGCTTCTAAGGTTTTTTCTGGGTCGATGGGGGTCCAGAGAACATCATCCACGTATAACATTATCTTATGTTCCCTCCCACCCATTTGGATGCCTGCTATTTGAGGATTGCCCTGGATCCGCTCTGTAATGGGTTCAATGTAAGGCACGAAGAGCAGAGGTGAAAGGGGGGAACCCTGTCTGGTTCCCCGGCTGATGGCAAATAGTGCTGACAGCACTCCATTCACACACACCCTGGCTACAGGGGCAGAATAACAAGAATGGACCCATCGGCGAAACCGTGGGCCGATGCCCATTCTCTCAAGGACTAGGTGTAAATAGGGCCAGTGTACGTGATCAATTGACAGCAGGAGGGCCGGCACTCGTGAGCGCTGCACCTTATCCAGTAAATGGCACAGCCGTTTCATGTTATCACTACACCCTCGCTCCAGGATAAACCCGGACTGGTCAGGATCAACCAATCCCTGAACGTAGGGGGCCAATCTATTGACCAAAACACTTGGAAAGATCTTTGCGTCCACATTCAAAAGAGAGATTGGACGGTAAGATGAATAGCATTTGGGATCCGTGCCCGCCTTAGGATTCACCATGATAGTGGCCAAGAGCATAGAGTCCGGCAGTTTGTCAGTCACACTAAACGAGTTGAACAGCCATGCCAAGACGGGTGTAAGCTTTGTAGTAAAGGCCTTATAGAATTCAGTGCTATAGCCATCTGGGCCAGGTGCCCTGCTTGACTGTAATTGTTGTACGGCTGCTAGGACCTCCTTCTGGGTTATATCTGTGTCAAGTGCTGCGAATGTGTCTTGGGCGGCCAGGTGGGAGGGTGTCTAGAATACCTACTCCCTCTCATCAGACTCTGATAGGGAGTCTGCCAGTTAGAGGGCAGCATAAAAGGCCCCAAAGTCACTGGCAATGTCCTCACCCTGGCATCGTGGGAAACAATCTGCCCCTCCCACCCCCCACGGTTTAGGGATCCTTCGGTCAAGCGCTTGCGCTCGGAGGTGATGTGCCAACATACGTCCCGCTTTGTTACCATCAGCATAATACTTCTGTCTGATTCTAAGCAAGGCATACTCTGCCCTTCCCATGTCCAACGCCCGCAGTTGTTTTCGCGCTGCTGTCAGCTGAAGGCGAACCACCACTGAACTGGATTTGGTGTGGGCGACCACCAATTCCTTGACCTGCACTTCCAGCTGGAGCCTCTTGGTCCTTCTAACCCTATTATAACCTGTGGCAATGTCAATAAAGTGGCCTCGGAGCACAACTTTTAACGTATCCCACAGGGTGGAAACAGAAATCCAGGTGTGTCGTTGGTGTGCAAAAAGGTGGTCATAGCCGTCAGGATGTCTGCCTGAATGTGGTCGTAGGTGAGGAGTTTAACGTTAAGCCACTAAACATGAGGAGCCGGTGAGTGTCCACTTGGGTTATACTGTAGGACAATGGGGGAGGGATCAGAGTGCGCCGCTGCATCAATGTCCATTGAGACTGTGCCCTGAGTCATGTGTGGGGAGGTGAAAAAGTAGTCAATGTGTGCGTTATGTTTAATGAGCAGCTTAGAAGGTGTAGGCAATGTTTGTGAGATGCCTATGTGTCCATATATCTGTCAGCCATGTCTCTCCCAGCTGATGTCTAGTGCCCAGTGTAAAGACCTCGACCTGACCCACCCGCAAAGTAGATCTGTCCCTCTGGGTGTCCATCGCTATATTGACGTCCCCACCTATTACTATGTCCTTGTCTGGTGAGGTCAGCAGTTGGCCCAGAGAGTCCACACAAAAAACCTCCTAATGATCATTGGGCGCATAGAGCATGGCCAAGGTGTACCTGGTTCCCTGTATCGGAATATGCAATGCTAAGAGTCTGCTTGGAATCTCCGCAAAGACCCGCTCCACCCGCCCCGGAAAATGCATAGCAAGCAGGATTGCCACTCTGGCCTCCTTAGTGGCCCTCAAGAAAAGGTACTAGCGGTCAAACCAGCAAGAGCGCAGCAGTCACCAGTCACTCTGTATCACATGGGTTTCCTGCAACATGCAGATATCGCATTTAGAATCCTTAACAAAGGAGAGGAGAACTAAGCGCTTAGCTGGTGCATTTAGGCCTTGGACATTGAGGCTAAGTATGGATATTACAGGAATGCCAGGTTTGGAAGAACCGCTATCTAGCTGACGGGGGCACTTAGCTTCAAAACTGGCAACACTTATGTAATTTAGATTAATTTAGCACCTACAGACACAGCGCTAAAGACTAGGACGCACAGGGAATAAAGGAAATTTCGAAACATAAAATCTTTGAGGACCAGAGTGCACTGCGATTATAATTTCTGTTAAGTATAGATATTGCCATTGGATCCTCCATTGGATCTTAGGTAACTGTATGATACGCCACACATTTGTGGCAGAGTCGCACTGGGCCAGATAAGGAGTGTTCTCAGGGGTGTCAGGGACAAGGGGAGAGGAAAAGGATAGACAGGGCATGGGAAAACAGGAGAAAGAAAGGGGAGACAGTGAACCAAAAACGTCCCCGCCTGGAGACAATAGGAAACAAAAAGAGGGGATCCATGTTGTAGGCGAGCATACTTGGAACGCAATACCTCCATGATGGAGCTATGCCAGCAAGACCGCGGACATTGTGCATAGGAAAATAGGTACTAGATTGCCGGAAGCAATGGCCACTAACTGAGCCGAAGAGGTTCTTTTAGCCCGTGATGGTAGCCACCCTGTGCGGCAACAGTCAATGGTCGCCATCTGCACACACAAGGTCGCCTTCATGCTCTAACTGCTGGAGTAGTCTGGTATGTTCTTCAATTCTTAAGATGGCTAATTCAGCTCTTCTTCCATCTGGGGTGACCGACAGTGGTCACCGAATCCCGAGATGGCAAGGTTGCAAGTGCGGTGGGCTGTAGAGCCAGCATATCAGGGAGTTCTAGAGCATCCTCGAGGGTGCAAATCATGCGAGCTTCCTCTTGCAACACAAATTGAAGGTGGAAAGGGTGGCCCCATTTATATCTAATGTTTTGGGTCCTGGAGTAAGTCCGTTAGTGGCCGGAGGCCTCTCCGTCCCTGTAGTGTAAGCGGGAAGAGGTCTTGATAGAGCCACAGCTTATGGCCCTCAAAGTCGATGATTTTCAGATCTCATGCAGCCGCCATAATGACTTCCTTCTGGCAATAATAATTAAGACAGGTAAGTAGTCCTGGGGCTGGCCTGGCGCACTAGCAGGCTGTCCGGCACGGTATATTCGATCCAGGGTGATTTCCTGATTTTCTAAAGAGGTTGCCACATGTTTGAAGAGGTGAACGGCAAAGTCCTTAAGACTGCCTGGAATACCTTCGGAAGGGACTCCCTTGATACGTATGTTGGAGCGACGGGACCTATTCTCGAGGTCTTTGAGTTGGTATTGTAGCTCCAGATTCTGATCACGTTGGTCCAGCAGCTCCCAACGATGGCCATCTAATTCCTGCTTCAGAGCGTCCGGCCCCTGTTCCTACGACGCCACTCTCTGGCCCACCACTTCCACATCCCGGCGGATCTCCTTGATCTCCGTCACAATGTCCCACTTGAGCTCTGCAAAGTCGTCTCTGAGAGCCCAAAACAGTTTCTCCAAAAACACTTTAGTAATATCTGACTCACCCTGGGTCATATCCTCTGCTCGAGTGTCGTCTGTAAGCAGCCCCAGCACTTTATTTCTGGGTGTCGAGTCTGTTCTCTTAGCAGCATCTTTAGTAATCCTGTCCTTCAGTGTGGGGTCCTTTTTTGCGGCGCAGTGTGAGGACATGGCTGCGCTTCAAGAGACTCACGGCTTACACAAATCTCTTCACAGCAACACCAGTGATTCACAACACCAGGGGAGCACTTCAGTACAGGTGTATTTCTAGGGTCTGCAAGCGGTTAATCTGACAGTGACCGCCACCGGTGCAATTCAAAGGCTGACACAATGTCCCAGGGATAACTAGCCTCAGGGGATGGGCCCCGTGCCACCAACCACCAGGTGCAGGCTATGGAGTCACCGGGCCACACAGCGGCATGCAGAGCTCGCTTTCAGCTCCACGTGTGCTCCTATTAGCATTGGTAGGGCATCCACTTCAGGGGACCCTGTGGACCGCTGAACCGAGGACAGTGGCCAGGGCACATACAGTGAGCAAGGTTTGCCGGGCACCCCCATACAGATGCTGGTGTGAGAGAGGTCCATGAGGGGTGTTATATTCCATATAGGTACCCTATAGAGGTGCAGGTAAACACTGCAACCTTTCATCTATATCCTACCCTACATGTCGTACATAAAAGTTCATCTGGACTGACCTTTCATCTAGCTACGACTCTGCATTCAGAACACGGGTTTTTACCTGGTTCGATACTCATACATTACGCATGAGGCTTCTTCGAAGCACAGCAGGACTCACAACAGGATGAACCTCTCCTGTATAATATCTACGTGAAAGTTCAAGCCCGACGTCATCCTTTAGGTCGACATAGTAACACAGCAAGGTAGGACCCCTGGGGAGACCTGTGGGTATATATACATCATGTCTTGCTCAGACACTCAGAGGAGACCGTGACTTCCCGGCTGACACACTGACCAGAGACGCTGAGGTTCCTACATGCAGATGCTCCAGATAACAGTGGTCTAACATCCCTCGCAGGGTGTCCAACTCGAGAACAGGATGGAGTCCCATATTGTGAGAAGTTGGCCTGGCATATGCTGGTCACTAGTTATAGTGACCATCATGCACCAGTCCAATTCGACTCTTATGGTAGATAGGTTTAAGACAACCTTTTAAAGAAAGCTATCCTAGTGGTAGCTGTGGAGGGCAGCCTTCAGGCTAAGTCTCAGAGGAATGTAAAGCAGCTTGTTTTACCTTATAATCTCTTGAATTACCAAATGAAAAGACACCACACAGGTATATATATCAAACATATATGTATTTATTTCTAGACACACTCTACTAATCTCTTTATGAGATTAGAAGTCAGGAACACATTCAATTATCAACGTTTCACAATAAGTTAAGCACAAATATGGCTGGGGCCCTAGGGGCGTACCAGACCATATACTAAAAAAGAGGTTTAGGAAAGTCAACTTGCAGAATGACAAGGCCTAGAGCCTGTAGAATCACTGGGGCTTCACTACTGCAGTGAAAGCAGGTAAGTAACATACCCACAGGAGACGCATGCAGTGTGAGAACACAGCCGCGGGTTCCTCATTGATTACAATGGAGCAAGTCGCGGTTTGATTTTTAAAATTTTAGGGTACTTCGAGGAAGTCTACAAGCAAGCCACTTACAAGGTAAGTAATTCGAGGGCCAACACACATTGGGGCACTGGAGTGCACGAGTTACCTCACCCAGGGAAGCCGGGTGCATAGGTGTCTTTTGGTGTCGGATCGCGTCACTGTTTTTTATGGAGACCAAAGAAGATTTGCTGCTTGCGCAGACTAAAGAAGTGTCCGGTGGAATCCAAGGCTGGATTCAAGATGTACAAGACCTGAGCCAGGAAGATGGATGCCCACGGATGTCGGGTGATTTCAGGTGCCCAAGGGTGTTTTGACTCTTCGCTCACGAGGTCCAGGAAAGATCGATGATGACCAGCAGCTGGATTCAGAGTGTTTCACAAAGTCTGCAGCTGACTGCGGTGTCGGCAACCAGATTGGAGCCAACAAGCCTTTGCAACAGCAAGTCTCGTGGAAAGTGAATTTAGTCAATGGTGCAGACCAGCAAGGTCTGAGGGACTCACCCAGCGACGGTAAGGGAGGCCAGGCCTGGAGCAATCAGGGGAGTCCTTTGAGTGGATAAGAAAGTCTTTGTGGGACCCACAAGCCAACAGGCAAGGGATCGCGCAGACGCCTCTTGAGGAAATGCTTCACAGGACTCCACGGTCACTCGGGATGGGGTAGGCCCCGGATTTTCGCTGCACAACCTGCTGGAGGCTTGGGCCATAAATGGTCCAAAGCACAAGTTCGTAGAGTGTCGTGAAGGGGTTGCACTTGACAATAGTGCATGGTACCTGGGTATTGCTGTTCCTCGTCACTCATGGGGTCCACTCACCTTAGCTCTGCTGGGGACTCACAATGGCTACGTCGAAGGGCCAGGATTCTTCTTTGTAGAGCGTCGGCCAGGGTTATCTACTTTGCAATGGCAAGGTTTCCTATCTTATACTGAAGATAGAGGAGGGAATAGCTCTATGACCACTCCTCTGGGAGGGTCAGGGTAGGGGGTGGTAACACCCACTTCCCTTTGTCCAGTCTCATTCCAGAGCAGGGGCAGGTAGCCCCTGAACCGGTTTGAGCTGGCACATGCACAAAGGAGCCTAGTGCTTCCCCAGTTCAGGACTTCAAAGCACTCTAAGAGTGCACCCACCCAGCCCCAATACACTAAATCCTGTCTGGAAGGTGGTGACACCTCCCTGTGACAGGATGCCTATTGTTGGGCCTCCTCCACTGCGAGTTTCAGTCAGCAGCAGGAGGGCAGACCAGTGTCTGTGCTGGTGGCATCCATTTTGCGATTTTTTTCAGATTTCTACTGTGTTACCACAGTAGGTACATGTCGTCCCCTCTAGAAGGGTGGGGCCATGCTCCCACATCATAGACTGATGTGGGGGTATGATTCCAAGTTGTTTGACACCAAACACGACATGTTTTGATGCAGTCATTCCAAAGTTAGCATTTATAATGCACTTAAGAGTATATGGTTTAACCGCATCCACAAACAGCCACAGAGAATAGACTCTGAGAGCTGCAGAGGGGCCCTGCTCAGGCAGAGGCACCCCCTCACATGTAAACAAGCACCCTGCCCTAAGGATTGATAGGGCCTGCCTTAGGGGTGACTGATAGGTTTATATGTGTGTGTATGGTGAGATATAGAAACCTATACCTCAGTGAGGAGTGCCAACACTACCTCACCCAGGCTGCAGTAGCAGGCCTGTGGTGTCAGATTTAGTCTGCTTCCCAGGGGTGGCATAATACATGCTTAAGCCCCTGGTAGGCCTGTGAAGTGCCTATGCCCTAGGTACCTAAGGTACCATATACTAGGGGCTCATAAGGCACCACAGTATCCAATCACTAGTGCATCTAATATGCACACCAAGTCGTTTAGAGAGAACAGAGAGACTGGGGCCCTGATTAGCAGGGACCCAGCGAGACTATAGCCAGAAACCAGTGTTAACATCAGGAAAAAAGTGGGGGCAACATAAGTGCAGATCCTGCTCTCCTACACATATTCTCTCCTTACTCAGGTAATGGGGTTGACTAGACCTTAGAGGGTTTCTTGGCACACTGCATAGCGCATAACACGTACACCAATGCTAGGTACATTTAGGTAGATCTAGTTAGGGAGACATCGTAGGAGTATGCACTTTCTTATCATGTGCTTTATGTACTTATATATATTCATGATTACTGCAAGATGGTAGAACTATACCATCCCCTTACTTTTGCAGTACTGCTCATCATATATCTCTGCTACTTATTAATGGCTGTTACAGCAAATCTAATCTACACTAGGATAACAACTGTTCAATAAATCCTTATTGAAACGCCCAGACTATTTATTCTGTGTATCTCTGAGACAAACGAAGTGAGCACGAGTGACTGAGCGAAAAGTAGTATATTGTTTCCACAATCCTGAGGGATCAGGGTTGTCATATTCTGAGGTTGCCAGAAACTATTCTCTCCCCGATAAGAGGAGACTCTAGTGGCACTGTGAGCTAGCTAACGCAAACAGGCTAACATATCATATGGGGGTGCTCGGAACCAGTGTGCCACCAAGCCCACAGTTTATGTTATCCGAACACGCAGATCCTGTATAGGATATAAAGGAAGTACACAACAGGGGGAGAGAGAGGTACTCAGCAGAGATGGGTAAACCCACTGCCAGTGGACTGCAGAAGGTCCCAGCCACTGACCCTCGTCTCATGCCCTCACTGCGATGATGTAGGGGCAAGCAACTGTGTGGTGGGTATCACCATAAAGGGCATACCGCAATCCTCACTACATAGCCGTGTGGCCTGGCTGACTCCACCTCGTCACCACACAGGCCGGACAGTGTCCACCAGGCAGCATCTGCAGTCACCAGAGTATCCCCACGATGGTAGGAGGCAGCAGGTTTGTGGAGGTCAAGCAAGCATCAGTTCCACATGCTAGGCTCCAGCCGGCAGCAGGGGTAGCATGAAAAGGGCCCCAGGAGGTGGCATGGACGTCTCGCAGGAGGATGGAGCAAATGTGTCTTCAAGAGTCCCACTTTGCAGCTGCAGCGGAACAAGTACGAGTGAATCCGGTGGAGCTCCAAAAGATCCAACTTACTCGGTTGCCATCTTGGACACGCCCCCCCTGGTGTCATTTAAAGGTACAAATACTTATTATTTTGATGAATTGGTGTTGGATTTTTATTGTGTATTGTGTATTGTGTCTTGCTTAAGGTATTGGTGTTTTAAAATGCTTTACGCATCTGTCTCCTACCTTAAGACTGCCTGCTACCTAGGGTTGAGCCTCTGGACCTTAGTTGGTGGCCTTATTGCTAGTGGTTGGTGCAGACTTACCCCTATTATTAATCCATCTTCCAACATTTGGTGGCAGCATTTGGGATACGTACTTGTGTTTAAAGTACACCATGCAGTAAAATAGGTTAAGATCTTTAAAAATCCTCTAAATTGACTCAGAACAAATCTTTTAATTGTTCAATTTTTGACAGTTGAACTACACTATTGTTTATTCAATTTTCTATTTTTTTAAATGGTTCCATATCTGTTTGCAAAGTTCTTCTAGAGCCAAAACTAGGGATACCATGGAGTTAGATCTGGCTAATCTAACTAACCTCACAGTAGCTGAGCTCAGGGGAGAGGGTAGGGCCAGGGAGCTACCTGCTGCTAATAGAATCAGAAAGACAGAGTTGGTAATGTTCCTTAAGACCTGAGAATGAAGGGGAAGGGGCGGAAGACTCCTCTAACATCCTCCAGGTGGAAGATGACAACATGTGCCTTGCTTCTAATACTAGGTTCAGATAGTCAGCCAATGGCAGGAGGGGAGGTTCCCACACAGAAAACTCAGAGGTGTCCCTCAGAAAGAGTAAGCTGGAAGCTCAACTTGCTCATATAGCAGTAGAGAAGGAGAAACTGGACCAAGCTAAGAGAAAGTGGGCAAGGGAGGAAGAGAAAAGAAATGGTATCGGCGAAGTAGAAGGAAATGAGGAGATGTCCACGGATGGTGGGTTTGATCCAGGGCTTCCCAAGGAGATAGTGCCCACATATGTAGAGAGGGATGACATTGACAAATGGCTTACTGCATTTGGGTGAGCCCTTAAGATGAGAAGGGTCCACTTCAAGTACTGGGGTTCACTCCTGTGGGAGCTGATCCCAGTAGTTGGGTGGGATTGACTCCATAGCCTAGAAGAGAAAGACGCTGAATCCTACTCCCACAAAAAGAAATGTCTAGTCAGGAAATTTGGTCTCACTCCAGAACAGTACAGGGTGATGTTCAGGGGGACCCAGAAGGTAAAAACACAGCCCTGGGTGGACTTTGTGGACACTTCAGAGAAGGCATTAGAGGGCTGGATTCAAGGTAACCAAGTGAACACTTATGAAGGGCTGAACAATTTATTTCTTATAGAGCACATCCTGGTTCATTGTATACAAGAGAAGTTACGCCAGCACTTAGTGGACTCTAAACTGTCTAATCCCAGGGAGACAGCTGATGAGTGGGTGAGAACCCTGATTTCACCCAGGAGGTGATCAGAAGAAAAAAGGAGGACAGCCCCCTCACACCCCACCCCCGGGGAAAGCATAGGGGAAAGATGATGAAAAAGCAAAAGAGTCCTCACAAGACCCACGCACACCTGTGCAAGGAGGGCGGCCCGAGCCACTACAACCTCAAGGGGTGGGGATATCAAAGAAGGGGGGGTGTTTTGACTGTAATCATCCAGGACACAAACGCGGAGATGCTGGCTGCACAAAGAAGCCACCCACTGGTGGGCAGTCCACAGGGATTGTCAGTGTAGGTGTGGGGGTAGAAGTTTTATCAAAGATGGGGGAAGAGTTTGCAGAAGCAACCTTAGTTTCCCTGGGTGGGGTTAAATTGTTGCCCTGGCAGTCTTACCTCCCAGCATGGAGAGGTATAGGCAGCAGCCTAATATCAATAGGACAGAAGTAGAAGCTCTGAGGGATACAGGAGCCACTCTCACCATGGTCACCAAGAAACTGGTTTCCTTCGGGCAGGTCATACCTGGTATGTTTCACCAAGTAACCTATGCAGACATTAGAACCAAACTCCATTTCATGGCAATGGTGAGTTCGGAATGGGGAGGTGTGATAGGCCCTAAGAAGGTAGTTGTGACTCCTGCACTCCAGGTAGAATGTCAACTGGGAAATGATCTTGAAGCATCTGACTGGGCAGGGGTGGAGAGAATGGTCTATGCAAGGATGCTAGATTTTCCTGAGTGGGTCTTTGATGTGACTAGATCACAGACTGCACAGAAGGGAAAGGCTGAACATTTGGACCCTGGAACAAGGGGCCAAGCAACCAATGGCAAGAGAAATGGCACTGGGTCTGGTGAGCCACCCCAAAGAACTCTAAAGGTGCAGCAGGAATCTAACCCTGAGGGGGAGGATCTCACCTCTGATGCAGGGAATTCACCTCTGCAAGATCTGTTCAACTTAGCAGAATTGCAAGTAACTGGTGGACCCTTCAGAGAGGAGTTCTGTCAGGGACAGAGATAGTATCCCACTCTTGAGGGCCTGAGGCAGACTGCCTCGGGCAACAGAAAGGTGGTGTCAGTGGCTTCCACAAAGTCTACTGGGAGGATGGAGTTCTCTATACTGAGTCTAGAGACCTTGAAGAAGGGTTGGTAGTCCACCAGAAGTACAGCGAATTCCTCTGACTTTAAGTCATGATATCCCCTTGGCAGGTCATTTAAGACATGGAAAAGGTTGGTTAGCCATTTCTATTGGCCTAATATGACTGTCAAAGTGAAGGAGTTTTGCAGCTCCTGTGCAACCTGTGAGGAAAGTGGCAAGGCAGAGGGCAAGAGAAAGGCTCCCTTGATAGAACTGCCAGTGGTCAGGACTCCCTTTAAGAAGGTGGAGGTGGACATTGTTGGTCCCCCAGACCCACCACAGCTCCAGGGAATAGATATATCGTGTGGTTTTGGACCATCCCACACGGTATCCTGAGGCGATACCCCCAGAACAGTCACTGCTCCTTCAGTGGCTAGGGCCCTACTTAGTGTGTTCACCAGAGTGGGATTCCCAAAGTAGGTTGTTTCAGATTGGGGCACAAACTTCATTACTGCATATCTGAAAGCAATGTGGGGTGAATGTGGTGTTACCTACTAGTTCACCACCCCATATTATCTCCAGACTAATGATCTGGTGGAAAGGTTCAATAAGATACTAAAGGGCATGATTATGGGTCTGACAAACTCAGGAGGAGATGGGTTATCCTCCTCCCATGCCTACTATTTGCATACAGGGAGGTTGCAGAAAAAGGGGTTGGCTTCAGCCCCTTTGAATGATTGTTTTTTTCGGCAGTCTGTAAGAGGCCCATTGTGCCTGGTGAGAGAGTGTTGCCAAACGCTTCTCAAGGAAACCAAGGACAATGTGCAGAACTATGTGCTTGGCCTGCAATCCCGCATGGCAGCGTACATGTACAAAGCAAGCAAGAAACTGGAGTCCAGCCATGAGCTCATGAAGCTCTGGTATGACCAAAAGGCTATTAAACCTATAACCTATGGTGATTCTAATACGGCAGACAGGATATCCGTCATGTTTGTGATGGAATATTCAATCCTCCGAGAATTAAATAAGGCCCTTAGACTGATGCTCACCCTATATCTAGAGCTGATGAGCTCTGAGATAGGTTAGGAGTTGCAAAGTACATGAGTACATTTGATTTGACCTTAGGTTACTGGCAGATTGCCATCAGTGCAGGTGCGAAGGAGAGGTCCGCATTCTCCACACCAGAGGGACATTACCAGTTCAAAGTAATGCCCTTTGGCTAAAAGAATGCACCTACCATCTTTTGAAGGTTGGTGAACCGGGTCCTCTCTGGTCTGAAACAGTACAGTGCAGCTTATCTGGATGATATAGCTGTGTACAGTGTCACCTGGGAGGATCACTTGGTCCACCTGAAGGGAGTGCCATAGGCACTGCAACAGGTAAGCATGACTATAGAGGCCAGTAAGTGCCATATAGGGCAGAGGTCCATGGTGTACCTGGGCCAGCTCGTTGGAGGAGGCCATATACAACCTCCTCAGCCCAAAACAGAAACTATTGTAGATTGGATAGCTCCTACTACGCAGACACGTCAGGGCCTTCCTTGGTCTGACAGGGTATTATAGACGATTTGTTCAGAACTTTGGGACAATTGTGGTTCCCCTGACAGAACTCACTTCTAAAAAGCGGACAAAGAAAGTCATGTGGACCCCATTGTGTCAGAAGATCTTTGACACTGAAAGAGGCTATGTGTTCAGCACCAGTGTTACCGGCCCCTGACTACACAAAGAAATGTGAGGTTTAGATAGCTGTTTCAGAACAAGAGTTTGGGGGCAGTGTTGGCACAAGTAAATGAGGAGGGCCTTGATCAGCCAGTGGCCTTCATTAGCAGGTGACTCCTCCCCAGAGAACAAAGGAGGAGTACCATTGAGACGGAAGCCTTTGCTGTGGATGGGTTCCTTGAAAAGCTGAGACAATACCTGTTTGGTACTCACTTCCACGTTCAATCTGACCACAGACCTCTCAGATGGCTTATGCAGATGAGGGGAGAGAACCCAAAGCTTTTGAGGTGGTCCATTTCTCTGCAAGGCATGGACTTCACAGTGGAACACAGACCTGGGGCTGGCCATGCCTAAATGGGTGGACTTTCCAGGTTTTTCCACTTAGCTGATGAGGGTGACTAGGATGTAGGTAAGTTATCCATCACCTTTCGTTTTGGGGTGGCATGTAAGATCATCCTTTTCACCCTGATTCTCCTCATTTATTGATTGATTCTGGTGGTAATTGATTCTAACTGCACCTTCTTCTCTGCTAACCAGGCCCAGGGCCAGTCCACTGATTAAAAAGGTACATGGTAATCAGGTGTAATAATTGGCACTGACAATCTACCTGCATCACTTGAATAGAAAGGGACTCCAAGGGCTTGCTGGCTTGCCTCCTGTTTCCTACGTCTCAGGGACACAAAAGACTTAGACCTCTCCTGTTCCAAGCCTTGGGCTCATCTGCTGGTGAGTCTGTCCTGCCAAGTGGGGCCAACCCAGTTCTGGACCATTGGTGAACCTAGAGGTTGGCTCCAGTAAATCGATGCATTTTTTACTGCGAGAGCAGAATTGACGGATTGCTGCTGGTGCTGGAATTGGATTGGTGCATCACACTCTCTTACCCGGCGCATCGCACTCGGAACAGACACTCAAGAACCAACTTATCGCCACCACTGGGTAGAGAGGATCGATGCCTCGACTCTACAACGTGGAGAAACTCGGCTCATTGTCTACAGAACTGCTGCCCTTGGGAACCGACGTTTCACTCACAGACCCGTTCCATCTCTGCTGTTGCGGGGAGAAATCCGGTGCATCACTCCAACTGTGTGGGGATCACTGATGCATTGCTCGGCTTCACCCCAAATCTCTGTCGATGCACGCCTAGGATCAAGGTACTTTTGTTCAGTGGGCCTAAGTGGGTCCCTGAATCTGGCCTGAGCTCCATTGCGGTTGGACTGAGCTCTTGACTTTGTCCCAGTCCGTCGTGACTAATTAAGTCTTTAGGCACTATTTGCTTATATGCACTATTTTTGCATTAAATCTTTAAAAAATCATATCTTGACCTCTACACATTGTATTATTGTCATTTTGATCTTGTTTTATTTATAAAATCATGTTTTATTTTTCTAAGCTGTAGTGGAGTCTTTTTGTGGTGTTTTCACTGTTTTACTGATTAAGTGTTGCACGTGGTAAAAAACGGTTCCACTGGCGTGAATGGTGCTAAAAACAAGAAACGTTACAAGTGCCAGATTCGTTGATGTGTTGGGGAAAGAATTAGTGTGTAAGGTCTAATGTGACCAAACATTAACCTAATCCCGTAAAGGTAAATGTTAAACTATTCAAACAGCAGTTACCATGCCAACGTACAGGTTCGGAAAAATACACGCTGTTAGACCTGCGCGTCCCAATAGGTAACTAAAGACGAGTGTACTAAACTTAACCAATAAGTGTAGAAGTGACCGCCAAGAATGAGGTACAAAATCGTTGTCCCAAATCCTGAAATTTTGACACGTACCTGTGAACACGGTAATCATGTGCACGGGACCACATCAGGAAGTGTTAGTGCTGCGTAAATTTGACACCGGAATAATAAGAAGGAGAACCGGAAGTGAACACCGCCATGCAGCAAAGATGGAAAAAATACTGTATAATGGAATAGAACCGAAATGAAATAAACAACGAGTGTAAAATAAATGAAGTGAATATGCTGGTGATTAATGATTAAAAATGTAACATAACGTAATGTCTGATAATTATATGCGGAAGGTAACCATGAAATAAAATAATTTAACGAAGGAAAAAACCTGAAAATAAAACACACATGGGAAGCATACAAATAACATGAATTCAAGAATAAATAGAAAGAAATAGATAAAGGGAAAAATAAAAGGAGAAGAAACAAATAGAATGAAAAAAGATAGTGATAGCTGAAGTTAAATGCATCTATGAAATAGAATCCAACTTTATACTCAATCATAACATGAAATTATAAATGACAACTAAATTTAAGCCGTTCATTGAGTCCCCTGGGGTGCACAGAATTGAGTTTGTTTATCCAATACAATTTGCGTTGTAAAAGGAAATGACTGTTGTCTCTCCCACGTTGTACGGGAACTTGTTCCAGGATCATGAATCTGAGTTGACTGATGTTGTGATTAACTCAAGAAAATGTGTTGCCAATGTGGACTTGATGTCTTGGTTCGTATGTTGCTTTTATGTTCCATGAGATGGATCTTAATTTTTCTTTCAGTCTTGCCCACGTATGGTAGTCCACATGGACATTTTAATAAGTACACAACGTTGCTCGTATCACAAGTAGCCGTGACTCGTAGTTTGATGGATGTACCTTTAGTGGGATGCATTAAAGTAGTACCCTTAATGATGTTATTGCAGCTGCCACAGTTTAAACAAGGAATAGTGCCTTTATAATGATGATCAGATTGAGGAGGGCTCTTGTTGTGTAGCTGTTGCAAATTGTGCGTGCGCTGGTAAGCGAAATAGGAAGTTGATGAAAAGTTCCTTTGAAATCTGGTTCAGCTTGTAGCAATGGCCAGTATTTCCGAATGACGTTCTTGATTTTAATGCTTTTTGTAGAAAATTTAGATACAAATGTCAATTGTGGATCTTTGGAATCAGTTGGAATTTGTTGTTCAAGAAGGTCAGTACGATTCTTGATTTTAGCTCTGTTGACTGCTTCTTGAAGAATAGAATCTGGGTATGATCTTTTTTGGAATTTATCTATAAGTTTATTGCTGTGTTCTTGAAAAATATCTTCAGTAGATGAAATACGTTTTATCCTCAAGAATTGAGAGTAAAGCAAATGCTTTTTGAGGGATTTTTGATGAAAACTAGTGAAGTGTAACAAATTGTTACGATCTGTAGTTTTTGTAAAAATGGAGGTGGTTAATTGATTATTCTGTATAATGACGTCAACATCCAAGAAGGAGATATGGTTGGTACTGATTTCATGAGTGAATTGTATACGATCATTGATGGTGTTTAATTGTGTGATACATGTAAGAAGTTCAGATTGATTTCCCTTCCAAATTAAAAAAAATGTCATCAATGTATCTGTGAAAAATCACTAGGTTCTTCAACCAGAGTTCCTGGGATAAGATGTAATCAAGTTCGAATCGATGCATAAAGAGATTCAAATACACAGGAGCTGCGCAATTACCCATAGATGTACTGGATAGTTGTGTATAGTAGTTATTGTTCCAGATGAAGTAGTTGTGGTACAAGGTAAAATGCATGAGTTCGAGTAGGAATACTTTGAGATCATTATCCATGTCTGTGTTAATCAAAAAAGATTCCATGGCCTGTATTCCTAGATCCTGAGGAATTGAAGTATACAGTGACTTGACGTCGATAGTACAGAATCAGTTAGGTGTAATCTTGAATCTCAATGTTATTGAGTTTGATAAGGAAATCTGTAGTATCCTTTAGGTATGTTGACATGTTTTGTACTAAAGGCTGAAGATGTCGATCAATATATTTTCCAATAGGTTCATGGATGGAATTTCTGGTGCTTACAATAGGTCTGAAAGGTGGTCGTTCTAAGCATTTGTGTATTTTCGGTATCATCTAGAGATACGGGACACTAGGATTATCCATGATAAGAAAACGTTTATCACGTTCGTTAATGGTACCTCTGTGTAAAGCATTGTTAATAATGGTCATGAGAATTTTGGAAAATTAATTTGTAGGATCTAAGGTTAGTTTCATGTAAGTTTGTTGGTCCCTAACATGGGATTCGACGTTTTCAATGTAAAAACTGGTATCAAGTACAACAAGGGCTCCTCCTTTATCTGCCTTACAAAACGTAATGTCTTTGTCCGATGCCAGTTGTCTGATGATATTCCGTTCATTTAAGGTTAAGTTACTGCGATTATGCTCTTGGTCACAGAATAAGTTAGTGATCTCTTTGCCTATGATTAATTCGAAAGTGTCAAGAACTTTGTGGCTGATCGGTGCCATGAATTTACTTTTAGGTCGAAGATCAAGTAAAGTTCCTGTGGACAGCAATAAACTTATAGATAAATTCCAAAAAAGATCATACCCAGATTCTATTCTTCAAGAAGCAGTCAACAGAGCTAAAATCAAGAATCGTACTGACCTTCTTCAACAACAAATTCCAACTGATTCCAAAGATCCACAATTGACATTTGTATCTAAATTTTCTACCAAAAGCATTAAAATCAAGAGCGTCATTCGAAAATACTGGCCATTGCTAAAAGCTCAACTTCCTTCACCAGCATATTCACTTCATTTATTTTACACTCGTTGTTTATTTCATTTTGGTTCTATTCCATTATACAGTATTTTTTCCATCTTTACTGCACGGCGGTGTTCACTTCCGGTTCTCCTTCTTATTATTATGAGAATTATCATACATGGATTACTTATCATTGATTAAAATTCTCATCTAACTTAACTACATTGGATTTACCATCCTTATTTAAACGATTTCATTGTCGTTTCATGAGTGCTAAGTGAGGACGTCTTTTCCCTGAAGACGCTGCCTTTTGTAGATAGCAACACACCTCATGAGATTAGGAGGTGGAACTCACAAGCACCAAAGAGTTTGCTCCTTGATTACAATATCTATTTGAAGTTTCATTACCCGAGAGTGCGTCTGTTTTCACAGTTCTTTAGTCATTGACGGTTTTTTACATATTTTGAGGAAATCCAGGGTGTTAAGTAATGGGCAAATAGTTATTTGGGTCAAAAGAGTCTAGCTTGGCCTTTTTGGAGGGAATTATCAATCAGTGTTTTAGAGGGCATGGGACATTACCTGGTTGCAGGCATTTCTTTTATTAATAATTTGGTGGCCAGGGTGAGATTTGCCACATTTGCAGGGACGCAACAGGCTAGGTAGCGGGTTCCTGAGTTATTGCTTGGTCTGAGGCCTTGAAAGGGGTAGAAGTAAATTGTCATGGTTACTCCATGAAAGTTGAAATTCCCTAGTGATATTTGTAGATGCTGTGAGAGAAGGGTTTCTGGATATGGGGAAGTGTGGGGCAATGTTGGTTCTGAAGTTTTGCATCTTTTCATGGAAATAACAGCCCGGGGAGTTGAAGTGCATTGAGGCTTGGTGGATTTGTTTCTGACCACGTTGAATAGTTCAAGCGGATGTTGTCTGTTCCTAGCATTTGACATGAACAGTGGTTTTTAATATCCTTGCAGTAGGCAGATACAGAATGTTGGGGCGTGGCCAAGCCAGCGACAAAGATGTCTGCCTGGCTGTGAAGCTCCCGTGGCTCTACTTAGCCATTACCATCATCTGGCCCCATCAAGACAGCTGGACTCGATTACCTAGTGTAGGCAGTACTGGTTTCTGCCTTTAATCCGGGCACAGCAGCTGGGTAAGAT
The DNA here is from genome assembly GCF_964204655.1 of Triturus cristatus. Taxonomy (NCBI): domain Eukaryota; kingdom Metazoa; phylum Chordata; class Amphibia; order Caudata; family Salamandridae; genus Triturus; species Triturus cristatus. The sequence goes on along the minus strand of NC_140588.1, from coordinate 798,226,061 downwards.
AAAGCACAGGTGGGATGGCTGCAGCTCAGCATGCACCTCGGAGGCACTGCGGCAACATGGACCGCAGGTGATCCTGAGGTAGAGGCTATCGATCCTATCTGGGCTGCCCACCCTGCCCAATACCCTAGGACGTCTCCTGGGGAGGCCAGACTGTGGCTGCTGTGAGGCAGAAGAACCAGGGTGGCTGCTGAACAGGCCACGCGGCATCTGCGGGCCACTGAATCCACCCGTGGCCTCTGGTGGGCCTACTGATGGGACTGTGAGGAGTGCAAGTGGAGATCAGGTTAGGGCCGCCCAGGCCATCCACACTGCTCCCATTGCTGGTGCCACAAACATGTGGCCAATTGACTGCTGAGGCCCAGGTGGGTATATCTGGACCTTGAGATGATCAGCGGATTGGGGGGCCTATTCACAAGCTGTTGCACATGCCGTTATTAGACACATAGCAGCAGTGGGAAGCGAGGTGGTGGTCGAACGATTGAGGAGGCCCCCATTTTTTTTCTCTGCCTCCCTGTGAATATGTGAGCTCTGCCTGCCCACCTGCTGACCCGGGGTGTCAGAGTGACATGAGGCAATGAGTGACAGTGACCTTCATCAGTGGAGACCTACTGGGTGCATGCCATTATACCTCTTGCTCACTATGGAAACACACTTATCCTGAACCTCTACCAAAGCTCTGCCACCCACTCCTGGACTGTGCTACCGTGGGCGCTGTTAGAGGGAGCTACAGGGGTTTGACACTGCACAACCAGACACACATTTTATTTCATGGCAGCACTTTTGCGGTGTTCCTCTACACACCAAAGTCCCCTCCCCATTCCCCTGAGCCATAATGGGAAGAGGGGATCCCAAAATACGTAGGCTCCACTTTGAGCACCCCAAATTCCTTATCGGATGTGGAAGATAATGTGGCAGGGAATATTGAGACGCAGCCATCAACTGGCACTGCGGCCATAAGGGCAGAACTTCGCTCCAGATTCAGATCAATCGATGCCAGATTTGGAAGCCTCACATGGGTGAACGACTGGACCAGCATGCCACCAGATTCGACTGTGCTGAAGAATGCATCTCAGGGCTGGAAGATGGTGCTATTACTATCACAAAATGCCTCAGAAAGATAGAGTGACTCCTTAAAACTGTTGCAGCCAAAAACAAAGACCTAGAAGCGAGTTCTCGTCGTAATGAAATCCGTATTATGGGAGAGGCAGAGTCGACGGATATGGGTCATCCTGACATGTTTGTGGGGCACCTCCTTGCAAACCTCATGGATCGTCAGAGCTTCACATCAACATTTATTATGGAATGGGCCCACAGGTCCTATGGTCAGCGCCCGCCGCCTGGTGCTCCTCCACGCCCCATTATCTCTCACCTGCTAAACTATAGAGAAAGGGACACTGTGCTATGCCTTGCACGGGAGTGAGGCCCAGTGCAGTGCCAGGGTTCTGCCATATCCCTCCTCCCAGACTTTACTATGACAGTGCAGGATGCACGGCATAAGTTTGCTGATGTCAAAAAAACACTATGTAAACAAGGGGTGAAATATTGCATGCTATACCCGGCCGGGCTCCATTTACAGATCAATGGAAAGACTTCTACACCCCAGTGGAGGCCATTGACTTTTGAAAACAACACAGTATGGAGAAGACTCTTCCTCGCTGAAACACACCAGAGTACTCTTCTACTGACATCCCTGCTGGGGCAGATGCGATCCGCTTCCCACCTGAAAGAATGGAATCTGCCACTGCCTGCCCTTGAACTACCTTAACTGCTATTCACAGCCCACCTGTGATACTGCTTCACAATGTTGTCTCTGATCTCTTGTCTTGTCAGGTATCACTCATCTTATGGACAGTACCAGCCATAGTGTTGCTTCCCCCCTGAGGTGTATACCATGTTGCAGATTGTTGGGGTATACGTTTTTTTGATAGTTGGGATTCGCTAGGTGCCTTATCATCTAGTGTGTGTTAGGGTAGGATGTTGTAACTTTGTGTGTTTTTTGTTTGTTCATTTTACCAATGCCCGTCTGGTATGTGCAACTCTTACTCATACATACACATGCTCATACATGCATATTTCTTGTTGACAGTGACTCAGGAAGGAAGGGACCGAGTGGTGGAACTTATCTTACAACATGGTACATTAGGGGCCTCAACAATACCCGTAAACGCAAACAAGTACTCTCCTATCTAATGCACCATGAAATAAAAATAGCCTTTCATCAGTAGCCCCACCTCCCGCCCCATGATACACTACACCCTCGTTTGCATCCTCCTGGGGGATCAGTTGATGTTTCTCATGCTACAGTACATACTCGTGTGGAGGGTGAATATTAATCCTTAGAAGTGTTCCCTTTACGCATACAACCAGCTTTATCAAACAGAACGGGAGATATGTTATGGTTACCAGGATAATGGCATGACAACGTGTTTTCCTGGCCAACATTTATGCCGCAAATGTAGATGCCCCCAACTTCTATCAGGAACTCTCTGCCCTAATGGGGTGGGCCATAGCAAACCTCATTATATTAGGATGAGACCTTAACATGGTGCATGCCCCTTTGATAGATTACACTGGATTGAGCGTGGGTGGTAAACAGTGGGCTTTATGCAATTTCTGAGACATTATTGACACCCATACTTTGATAAATGCTTGTCGCTTATAGCTCACCAATGCCCCTGACTAAACATTTTGCTCTGCACCTCATGGAGTGTGGACACCATCGACTATTGGTTTATATCTGCAAATGCCACTTTGTAGCTCACAAATGTGAACCATCTTCCACACACATAATCAGACCACTCACCAGTGGGGATGGTGCTGTGGTGCCCTATGGGGGTTGTCTGGCGCACCAATGGTGCTTCCAGAGTACTGGTCTCCATGATGCGGTGTTCAAACTGGGAGATCCGAGACTCCATCATAAAATACTTTGCACTCAACTCTGGGCAGTTTCCAAGCTTTATATATCACACAAAATACACCCAGCTATACATGAAAAAAGGGGAGAAAATAGATATTGTGTAATGTCAGAGAATGCATGGAGGGAGAAATCCTTTCAGGACGAGAACCCTCACTCACTTTTAGGTGACATGCTTCATCATATGGGTTCCCTTCTCACACTGAGGTTTGGGCTACCACTCCCCGAAGGGAGGAGCTGAGGTGTTTTATCAAGACGAGCGTTATAAGGAGGTGAAAGAGGGGCAGAGTGCAAAAAATGTAATAGATTTGGTGATTTAAAATTTTCTCAGTGGGTCCACTAAAACTTTATTGGGTGGCCTCAAGGACAACGTTGAAAGAGAGGACTAGGGATCAAACCAATATATCCCTAAGATAGGTCAACATGTTTCTGCCATTAATTGGTTCCCTAAAGGGATCCAGTGGCATTGGTCCGGACCTTTATTATAAATAGTCACTCTGCATATGTGAAAATATTCTGTCCACCACAGGAACAAGGCGGTCAGATGGTCAATGACCCATGTATCTTCAAAAGGGTTCGTCTTCCTGTAAGCCAAAGAAAATAATTATGTCTTCGTATTCTGACATTCTCAAGACAAACAAGCTTTGTCTATGTTGGTTACCGCTTACCGAATGATTGATGTTTCCAAACCAACTCTCCAAGCTCTAGGTACATCTCATTGTGCCCAGCTAAAAGAACAAATCACGTTACTGTGTCTAATTCATGTATGCTTTTATCCATATACATTGTGCTGTCTTCATGTATAACATCAAGACGTTTGGCTTAAAATCAGTCTATATTGTCTCTGTATCTCTATGTAAATCTTATCTCACCGATACATCAACAAGTGGTAGAGATTGTGCAGACTTGCAGAATCGTATTTTACACACATATCTCCCAAAGGTTTAGTTGCTTGTGCAACTATGTGTACGCCGATTACACTAATAAAGAAACCCTCTCAGCAACCCTTGCACTCTTCAAAAGTAGTGAGTAATTCTCTTTTTAATAAACCTAGTGAAAGCACGCGTCTCTATATAAAGAGCCCACTTCCTGACAACCCAAATCACACTGCAGCGTTATGCGAGGTCACGCACATATCCGCTTACCTCCACTCATGTGGTGCACCTCTGTATAGACGTCCCAGCAAGAGTGAAGCTCGAGCCGCCCAGACCTTATTTTAAAAGTACAGATTCTGCGTCAGTCATGTTGGATTGATCCCTAGTCCTCTCTTTTAACGTTGTCCTTGGAGGGCACCCAATACAATTTTAATGGACCCATGGAGACAATTTTAAATCACCACATCTATTACATTTTTACACTCTGCTCCACATTCACCTCCTTCCAACGCTCGTCTTGAGGAAAAACCTAAGCTCCGCCCTTTGGGGAGTTGTAGCCCACACCTCAGTGTGAGGAGGGAACCCATATGATGTAGAACGACACCTAACGGTGAGTGAAGGTTCTCGTCCTGAAGGGATTTCTCCCTCCATGCATTCTCTGACATTACACAATATCTATTTTCTCCCCTTTTTTCATGTATAGCTGGGCATATTTTGTGTGATATATAGTTTTGAAGGGATCAGTACTCCCTGGCTTTTTAGATCCCCTTCGATCCTTTTTGTGTAGAGTCAGTTTCCAAGCATGCGTGGGCCACCTTCAAAGCATATATATGTGGGGTTTGCCTATCCAAACATGGTGGAGTATTGTTTGATATACGCAATCGCCTGACCTGCATAGAGACCGAACTGTGGGATAGACTTCCAAGAGCTGAACCTCTGACCTCTGGTCTGAGGTCTGCTCTCTCCCCAGCAGCTCCGCTGTCCTGAACGCCGCCGCCGACCCCGTCTCACCCCCTCCTGTGAAGTGTTCGAGGTCACTGCTGCCCAAGTCTGTGATCATGCCCCTTCTTCTGTGTCAGGTATCTGATCCTACCTAATTACTGTTTTACTCACTGTATTGTATTGTACTCTGTGCCTGCTTCTTTTCTTGCATTTTTTGTTTCCTGTTATTGTTATTGTATCTGTTATTGTGCCCATTTCCATTTCTGTCCCTGCCGCTTATGCCCATGCGGCCCCTCCCCCTGCCGGTTCCCGCTCCCACCTCCCAGCTGCGCGTCCCTCTCCCTTCCCTATTAATGGCAAGCCCGTCTGTGCCCATCAGCGACCCGACCGCGACCAGCACCAGGGACCCTGGTACTTCAGCCATCCACCGCTACAACGCAGCTACCCTCCTCGTGGTCTCTCAGTTCGAGCACTTGCAATCGCATTCAGGCTTTGAACATCGTTGCCCCCTCTGTGTCCCCTCCTGTCGTCGCTCCGATCTGTCAACAGGCTTCTGTTTCCCCCGCACATTCTCCTCCCCCTCCCCCTTGTCCGCCGTTGGCGGCCTCTGCCTTCCTCCTCAATACCCGTTCAGCAGACGGCATCAGCTGGAGCTCTACAATCTTCTGGACACCGAGCGCCCTGATTTCCTATGTCTGACGGAAACCTGGTTCTCTGCCGCTTCCCAGCCTGATGTTCTATCTGCTCTCCCCGATTCATATTACATACTTCGGGCTGATCGCCCTAATGAGAAAGCCGGTGGGGGCGTGGCATTGATTATCCGGTCCTCTCTTCAGTTCCAGCCCATGCCCTTTCCTCTCATACCAAAAATTGACTTTGTCGTGGCCCATTCGGTTAACCTGTCTTCTCCCCTCACTATAATCCTTGTATATCGCCCGCCTTACACAACGCCCCATTTTTTACCCGATTTTCAGGAACTTCTAGCTACCCTCGTGGTCAATAATTCGTCAGTCCTCTTGTTGGGCGATTTTTATTGGCCTGGCGACCCTAGGGAAGATCACGCTTCCAAAGATTTCTCCGACACTCTCCGTTGTCTCAATTTCATTCCCCACATTCACGCCCCTACTCACGTTCATGGTCACATTATTGACCAGATTTGGTCAGCCAATCGGGTCCTCTCTCCGACCACTATTCTCCCTTGCACTTGGTCAGATCATTCGCTCATTTCCTTTTCTATTGATTTAACAGTCATTGACAAGTCTCCCCTGCTCAAGAACATCCTTGCTCGTAATTGGAATCGGCTTGACTTCAACTCCCTTTATTCTCCTCTGACTAAATCTGCTCCGGACCTATCAGCCCTTCCCCTCGATCTTCAAGTGGACGCCATTAACACCTGGCTCTCCACCTCTTGTGATAGGATTGCCCCGCTCAGGACGGTTAAAGCCTGCCGCCTCCATGAAGCCAACAAATGGTTCTCTAACGATCTTAAAATTCTCAAACTGGCTCTTCGCCAGTCAGAGCGCCAGTGGAGGCGCAACTACTGTCCAGCCCTGAGGGATCAATACCGGTCCCGCTTAACCAACTACAAGAGAGCGATCTTATCAGCCAAATCAGATTATTTCTCTGGTAAAATTTTATTAGCGGCCAACAAACCTAAGGAGATTTTCTCTATTGTCCACAACCTGGCCGCATCTGATAGAGTCAATCCCAACCTCACTCCTTCACATACCCTTTGTCTTTCTCTCAACGACTATTTCTTCGATAAGATCACTAATATCAAATTGAATATCCCACCACCATCCTCTCAACCTCACCACTTTTCTCCTCCTCCTTTGACCTCTTCTCTCACCCATTTCCCCCCCCATCTCAAAATAATCTTTTCTGACTTTGCTCATGAAGGTCAAATCGGGCTCTCCTGCCGACTGCGGACCAGCTCGCATCCTAAGAGAACTTCTCGCTGGTTGCCCTGACCCCCCTTTGGTCCTTTTAAATTCATCTATTTCTCAGGGAATAGTGCCGTCTCAATTCAAATCAGCCACGGTCATCCCTATCTTAAAAAAACCTGGATCCGACCCTACCCTCCCCTCTAATTTTAGGCCTATCTCCCTGCTTCCGTATTTAGGCAAGATCCTTGAGAGCCACATTACCTCTTGCCTGTCTACATATATTGAGGATAACCATCTCTTGGCTTCCCACCAAGCTGGTTTCCACCCGGTTCATTCGACCGAAACAGTGGTTCTCTCTGTCCTGGACGAGCTCAAGAATAAGGCGGACTCCAACTGCCCTCAAGCCTTGGTGCTTCTTGATCTTTCCGCCGCCTTTGACACGGTCGACCATTCCATCCTTCTCAATCGTGTCAGGGCGGCGGGCATCCAGGGCACCGCCTTTTATTGGCTCGCGTCATTCCTCCAAGGCCGGTCGCAGGCGGTCCAGCTTTCTGGCTTCTCTGCCCGCCGCGCACGGTGTCTTGCGGGGTCCCCCAGGGTTCCTCCCTTTCCCCTCTTCTTTTCAACCTTTATATCTACCCCCTCATTGCATCTTTGCTCAATTTGGAGGTCTCCGTATATAACTACGCGGATGACCTCCAGTTAATATTTGATCTTTCTTCCTCTCCCAATCCCCTTCTCAAATTTTAAACTACACTTGTTTTTATTTCTGACTGGATGAGTTTAAACCATCTTAAACTCAATCCGGATAAAACGGAGTTGATCCTGACTGGTGGGACCTCTAGCCCTTGGTCCTCTGCCTTCTGGCCCCCCAGCCTCGGCTCCCCGCGGCCCCTTCTGCCTCAGTCAGAACCCTTGGCATCAAAATCAGCCAGGACCTTTCCATGCACTCTCAGATCAGCTCCGTTGTCTCTTCTTGTTTTCTATCCTTACGGATTATCCGCAAGATTTCTCGTTTCTTTTCCCTGGATGCCCTTAAAATTATTATTTTAGCCATGGTTCTCTCTCGTTTAGATTATGGCAACTGCCTCTATGTGGGTGTCCCCGCCTACGAGCTGCGGCGCCTCCAGACCATCCAGAATCAGGCGGCTCGCCTTATCCACCAGCTCCCCAAATTTCATCACTCCTTCCCCCTCCTCAAATCCCTTCACTGGCTTCCCATTATGCATCGCACCCTTTTCAAAATGGGATGCATAGTTTTCATGGCCCGTGCCCGCACTGCCCCTTTCTTTATCAACTCGTTGGTCACTCCTTACATCCCCAGTCGCACACTTCGTTCCTCCAGCCAGGCTCTTCTCATCATCCCCCGTTTCCGTAAGTCTAGAGCAGGTGGCACCAGGTTCTCTGTCCTTGCCCCCGCTTCTGGAACGATCTTCCATTTTCTATTAGATCTATTGCCACCTACTCACATTTTAGGAAGGCACTCAAGACTCACCTGTTTACCCTAGCGTTTCCCTCTCACGTACCTCCCTTGCCCCCCCCCCTCTGCCCCACGTGATCTATTAGCGCCAGGAAATCGCTTGGTCACAGTGCGCTTTATAAGTATTTTCAACTTCAACTTCAACCCCGGGAGGAGCAACAACTGCCAGCTATCAATGCCGAGTGCCACCCACAGACAGTTCTCCAGCCGCCACTGCCACCAGATCTTCAACACCACCAGCACCCCCATGGCCACACCTCCCGCACCGAACACCAACGCCTCTAAAACCCTAGGGTGCATCCTCCTCAACGTGTGCTCCCTGCACAGACACACTGTTGAGATCTGGGATCTCCTCGACACCCTCTCACCAGACGGTTACAGAAACCTGGACCAATGCCTCCTCTACCCCAGACATCGCCACCGCCATCCCAGACGGATACAAAATCCAGAGGAAAGACCGCCCCAACCGCCCAGGAGGAGGACTTGCCATTGCACACAAGAGCTCCCTCCGTCTCTCCACCTCCACCACGAATGACTCCCTCTCCACCACCGAACACCTTCACTTCCAGATCCAGACCAGCCCTAGAACCACACTTTGCGGCACTCTCGCTTACATACCCCCCTGACCTCACACCTCATTCACCACGACCATCGCCGACCTCATCGCACCCCACGCCATCGCCTCCATGGACTACATACTCATCTGAGACCTGAATTTCCACCTCAACAACCACAGCAACCCCAACTCCACCACCCTCCTGGGGTACCTAGCTAACATCGGCCTGAAACAGCTCTTCGCCACACCCAGCCACAAGGTAGGAAACACCCTCGACCCAATCTTCGCAGGTGGTGACAACATCCACTTCAGCCACACCATGCAACCCCCCTGGACGGACAACCACTGCATACACTTCAACACCAACAAACCCATCACCCCCAAACACGCACAGTGCCCTTCAAGAAGGAACTGGAGCAAAATCACTGAGGAGCAGCTCAACTCCACCCTCAACCGCAACGCCCCACCACCTCAACCGACACCAACCTCGCAGCCAAAGAACTCCACAGATAAATCTCCAACTGCGTAGACGAGCTCGCACCCCTTCGCAACTCCGACAGACAGCTCCCCAGGAAGGCCACCTGGTTCACCACTGACCTCCAAGAATCCAGACACACCTGCAGATGTCTAGAGAAGAACTGGAGAAACAGCAAAACGCCAGAAGATCGCACCACCTACAAGAATGCCATGATGGCAACAGATCCACCAAAAGAACCTTCATCCAAAACAAGACCCTCGCCAACTCCAGCAACTCCAAAGAACTTTTCAGTGTCATCCAACCTACGTCTCCTCCTGGACCCCAGTCACCACCGAAGACACCACTTCGACCACTTCGACCATGAAAGGCATCCACTCAGGGGCCCCCATAGACCCCTGCCCGCCGGACATCTTCCACAGAGCCGCCACCGCCATCGCTCCAAAATTATGACGCACCATCAACACCACATTCAAGACCGGTACCTTCCCCAACGACTAGAAATGCGCAGAAGTCGCAGGCAAAGTCACTGAGAAGATCGTCAATGCCCAGCTAACATAATTCATTGAAGAAAACTCCATCCTCGACTCCTCCCAATCCGGATTTCGCAGCAACCCCAGCACAGAGACTGCCCTCCTCGACCAAGGACACACCGCGGCCCTGATCCTACTCGACCTATCTGCAGCATTCAACACCGTCTCCCACTGGACACTCATCGCCAGACTCCACAACGCCAGAATACAGTGAACCGCCCTAGACTGGATTCTCTCCTTCCTCACCAGATGAACCCAAAGAATCTGACTGCCACCCTTCCTCTCCGAACCCACGGAAACTAACTGCTCCACAAACTCCACAACATACAGGACACCGCTGCCAGACTCATCCTCGGCATCCCTCGAAACGAACACATCTCCCAACACCTGCGTAACCTCCACTGGCTCCCCGTCGAGAAGAGAGTTACTTTCAAGATACTCACCCATGCCTACAAATGCATCCACAACACCAGACCCCAATACCTCAACAAGAGAATCTCCTTCCATGTACCAAAGAGAAACCTCCGATCGGCCGACCTCGCCCTCACCGAAACCCCAAGCATCCGTAGAGCCAGAATAGGTGGAAGAGCCTTCTCCTGCATCATGGCCAAGACCTGGAACGAGCTCCCGATTGACATCATATGCGCCCCCTCCCTGAACATCTTCAGGAAGACACTCAATACCTGGCTTTTCAACTGAGAGGAGCTGCCTGCCCCCCAGCACCTTGGGACCCTCACAGGTGAGTAGCGTGCTCACAATTTCCCTGATTGATTGATTGATTGAAGACTTCCAGCCATGCTGTGGGAGCTGATTGCATCACCGCTCTGCCCTTCTAGATAAATTTCAGGATCTGGCCGATAAAGAGATGGCCTGCTTGGTGAAATACGCGAAAACCAGATGATATGGAGAGGGAGAGAGCCCATGTCACATGTTGATGTGGCTGCTGCATCCTAGTTACCTTAGTGGGTACATTACTGAACTGCAGTAGGAGTGCGAACAGGTGACCAATAATGAGGGTATCATGAACAAACTCTTACATTACTACAAGGGATTATATTCCTCCCGAACGAACGGTGATAATGCTAAAATATCAGAATATCTTGCTAAGAGCTATTTCCTCTCACTGACATCACAAGCCACCATTGAATATCCCCTGACTTGGTGTGACTGATTGTTAGACCTGGTACCATTGGCGTGAGTTTCCCTTCCATTATTTACTGATTGCCTCCTCTTTCGATGCTTTGGGCACTGTGCCACTGCTATTCAGTGCCACAGTGCAAGTGTTCCCTATTGTAAATTCATGTATTGATTAGTGACTCCATTATTGGATTATTTGATTTAGATGTCAGACCTTAGTATAGTGCATCATGTGTGCCCAGGGCCTGTAAATCAAATGCTGCCGGTGGGCTTACAGCACTGGTTGTGCCACCCACAGAAGCAGCTTGTAAAGTGTAGCTCAGGTCTGCTATTGCAGAGCCTGTGTGCAGTCTGTGACTGTCATGTCAACTTGGTAAGTGCACCCACTTGCCAGTCCCTAAACCTTCCCTTTTCTACGTATCAGACACCCCTAAGGCAGGCCCTAGGGCAGGGTGCATTGTATGTAAAGGGTAGGTCATGCCCTGATGTGTGTGGCATGACCTGATAGTGAATTACAGCCTATTTCGTTCTTCACTATTGCAAGGCTACCTGTCCCCGTAGGCCAGAATGGATAGTTTGATTATAGCATCTTATAATCCTAACTGACCCAGGGAACATGGTAGAAATTTGAGTTTAGTATGCCTGAACTCAGAATGATAAAATACATCTTTTAGTGAAGTTGGTTTTAACATTATATGTTTGAAAATACCACTTTTAGAAAGTAGGTATTTCTTACCTAACCATCCAGCCTGCCTCTGCTAGCGTGTGTATTGTATGTCTGGTTGTTGAGTGACAGGGGCTGGGGAGACTCCAGGAGACAGGGAGAGTCAGCACAGGGCTGAATAGACCTATCTGCATGTAGAGTGGTGGGAGGAGTAGCACCTGAGTCTGAATAGGGCTGTGCCTGCCTTCCACAATGCTGGCTCCATCTCCTGTGGTATGTCTGAGGACCCTGGCCCACACTGACAAAGGAAGAAGGTGTACACAGGCAGAATGCACCCAGAACTGGTTTGAACTAGGTACAGGACCCTCTGCCTTTAGAGGACAGAGTATTTTGCAGTATAAATATTGGGACCCAAACCCCAGGACATTAGATCACTTCTGGAACAACAAGACAAACCTTTGCCAAGGAGAAGAACCAAGGACGCTGCAGGAGTTTAGACTGCGCCCCTGCCAGTGTGCTGTGTTGCTGGGTTGGCCTGCAGTGGTGTCTTCATTGCGAAGGAACTTTTAAAGAACTTTCATCATCTTGCAGAATATTGCTCCAAGGGCTTGAACTTGTGCTTGCCTCCTGCTGAAGTCTCAGCGACAAAAGACTTCACCACCAGCTTCCCCTCAGTTTTTCCTTGCTGGAAATTCTGTCTGCAGAAGCCTGCGTGTCGCTGGGAGCTGGAAGCGTGACTCAACAAGAAGAAGCATGTCGCAGACGCAGCTGTTGCAGTCGCATCGCCTGAGAAGCGTGTCGCCACCGCAAAGGTCGCTGTCTCATCACTGGAGAAGCATATCGCAGGGCCTGTTGCGGCTCCAAAGTTACAGAGTTCGCCGCACTGCCGCCGGGCATGCACGCATCATCTTCACGTCATCGTATCGCATCAAGGGTGCCATCTCACCGCATCGCACTGGATTGTTGCATCGCATCGAGGCGCCATCTTGCCGTATCTAACCGGAACGCAGTACGAGAATCAACACATCACCTCCTCTCCGGTAAGGAACAAGACGCATCCCCTTCTCTGCACAAGCATTGAGGAGCGACGCATCGCCTCCCCTGAAGCAAGGAACCGAGGCATCTCCCTCCCTGCGAACCTTTTGTTTGTTTTGCATTACGCATCCAGGTACTTTTGTGAGAAACATGTCGCATTTATCATCAACTTGAGTACAGTATTGTGGATTTTGGTCGTTTGTGGTTGTGTTAAGACTATATAAAAATACACATTTTTATACAAACTGTGTAGTGTCCATTTGTAGTGTTTTCACTGTGTTACTGTATGTGTTCACAAATGCTTAACACACTGCCTCTGAGATAAGCCTGTATGCTCGTGCCAAGCTACCAATGCGGTGATCAGGGGTTATCCAAGAGTGTAATCCCCTTTCCCTGACTTAGAAGAAAGGGTCCCTATTTGGTGTAAGGTACATACCTCTGCCAACTAGAGACCTCCAGTTCTAACACTGATCCACCAAGTACCTGGGAATCGTGCTACATCTGGAGAAGGAACAGGTAATCCACCTGAACTATGAACCAGCTATAGACAAACTATCCACAAAGACTGAGAGATGCATCAGACTCATCTTTCCATGGCAAGACATATCGCTATCATTAAAATACTTAACCTGCCTTGTTGCTTGTATTTATTTCTGAATATCCCAATGCCCTTAACCAACAATGTCTTTGCTTCCTTGAGAAGTCTCCTCCTGCGACTTATATGAGCAGGACGTAGACCTCAGATTAAATGGGGCATCCTGGTGCTTCCCGACAAACGGGAAGGTTTTAGTGCAACTGAGCCTACAGCTGTACTATCTTGCAGCGCAATGTCAATTTGAGTATCATTGGTATCATGTAGACACCTGCCTTCCCTATGCTAAATCTGAAAGAGATCAAGTGGGAAGCATCCCACTCCCCTTCAAACTCTCCAAGGGCATCCAGATGGATCCCTCCAATAGACAAATGTTGTCAATCGTGAGTTGTGCCTAGAGGAAACTCCACGAATACTTGGAGAGGGTATCCTCTACTCACCATCCCTCCCAATAGCAAATACTCCAGGGCTCCCCTTGACTCAGGAGAAACTGGTCAGGGTACCTTATTACATCACAATCTGCATACGATTGGGAACCTCTTACTGGATGGCCATGCCTCACGCACTAAGACACTACCTACTTTGGGGGTGCTACACACATTCACCATTTCCTACTTCAGCACTTACACAACACGCTGTGCACCCGCATGCCCTCCTACCCGCTAGGCCCAGATAATTTCCCTTCTTTGACGTTAGATATTACTGACATAGAGAGGGTAGAATGGTCTCTAGACTATACCAGGCCTGCATTCCCATTAAACCGATACAAGTTGATAAGTTGAGAACGTCCTGGGAACGCAACCTGGGGCATTCACCTGATAACTTTGGGTATTACTGTTGTAACCAAACAAAACCTCTCTTCCCTAATCACAAACACAAACTATTACACTACTAATTTCAACACAGGACTTACACCACACCAGGGGATCTGGAGAGGATAGACCCCTCGCAATCGTCCCAATGTCCCAAGTGCAGTAAATATGATTATGCCCATTTGACTTGGACATGCCTGCACATAGAGGCATACTGGGTGCAGATTTTCTCCCTGATATCCACAATGATAGGAGCTGAGTTAACGTCTGATCCCCTCTTGGTGCTTTTGGGATATGATAGTGATGTCCCAAAAGAGGTGCACGGATTTACCCCAATTGCACTCTTGCTAGCAAAGCGAGAGCAGCCGTTGCACTGGGGCAGTGGGGCATGCCCATTGTTGAAAGGTATGGTCTACTGTGATACAGCTAGTGGAGTATATGCTAAGATACAACCTCCCACCGCAAGACTCAAAGACATTTGGCAACTACCCGAGACTATCTATTGACGTTGGGCAGTGATGTGCGACATTGAGTTATTGAACTGTAATTTTCTTTATAGCTGTGGCGCCCTGGCCTCCTCCCCCCATTGCCCATCAGATTAGAAATAGTCTGCGTATTCAAAACCCGTTGGATTAACTGTGACCGGGGATTGTGTTCAAATGTACGATCGCCGCCATCCCTCAACAATCTGAGATCTGCTGCATGACTCTGAATGTGTGTATTATGACCACACTTACCAGACTGCTGATAGAATAATGCCAGTTGACCCGTGACTGCCCATTGCATGGGCAATCAGTTGTTGTGTAATGTTCTAATCAGGCTTAAATAAAAAATAAAGTTTAAAAAAAGAATGCTGATGTTAGGTTTGATTGATTGATCCATGAGGGCATTATTAGTACAACACTATGTGTACATGACATTTTTATTGAGCCTCGTCAAAATCCTCATCATACAGGTTGTATCACTAAATAGCATTAATTAGACATCAGGTGCGGAAGACATTGCGAAAAGGCTTTTCAATCACCTGCTCAATTATTCGAATTGATAAATCGTTTGAGGGGATAACATGATTTTGATCCTATAATCAGCACATTTAAGTTCCTACTAGCATCAGGTTGCAGAAGGGAGCTATAACTGAACAATGACCCTGCATTTATTGTAATCGATCAGTTCCCTTACATTGTAAGATAATAATTTTGTACAGTTATGGAAATGAAAGAAATTGAAGATTGCATTGTCTGGGTCGGGTTTCCGTCTTCGTTGTTTGGAATAGTCAGTAAGTATGTCTTGGTAGCCATGAGGAATAACATTTTGAAAACAATGGCCACCAGTAATGAGGTTCCACCTCCAGATCATTTATAAAGTTAAGATGCAACACCAACAAAGCATGTATATGAAAGTAGGTGCTGCCTGCCGAGTGGTCCGTGGACACAACGGCACTGTGGGAGAGCTCATTCAGAACAGAACACTGTCCCACCAGGATCTACTCAGAAAGTGTGCCTATCTTGGATCATGCAAGCAAAGTCATTGCCCTAGGTGAGCCAGCATTCCAAAGATCGTGACCCTAGTGACTCCATTTTGGTAAAGGGCAAACAATGGGCTGCAATGTGACCTCGTCACTTACTCTGCCGTCACTATTTCGCAACACCTGTAGCCAGGAGGCTGTTCTTTCACTGATCTCCAGAAGGATTTACCATTCTACATCAAGCTCAGTCACTGCATGAACAGGCTTGAGGGTCCATCCATGCATCCTCCTCTTCCACTCTCTATATCGGGATTCTGCCAAGTAAGTGGTGTTGTCCATCCAATCTGGGAAAAAGTCCTGGTATTGTCAATACCCCTTGCTGTTTGCCAAAGTACCTGCTGGGTTTGCTCTGTAGGGTACACGGATCATACCAGGCTGGTATGTGTCGACCCCGAGCAGCCTCCAGCTCTCAGCATTCCAGGCCTCTCACCAGCAGATCAGTACTGATGAAAACCTGAGCACATTCTCGTATGACGTCAGAGAACCGAGAAGGATTTAGCATTGGCCCTATAATGACCTCTGTTGAATTGTGCTCTGCACATCGTTCAACTACTGTTACGGATCATAAATGCATATTCTCCTCAAGCACTACCATTTAAATCATATTTATAAACTTCGTTTTGTTGTTACCATGCATCCTTTGGCTTGAATACACACTTACATATATTATTCCTGGGGGAGTTCCATCTTCCTTCTTTTGCACTACTACAAAACAGAGGCTCAAAGAGCTTTACCAACTCTAATTAAATGGTGCACAAAAATACGGAGAATATATCAAAATCTCTCGTTTCAACAAGTTAATGATATAATAATGTATACATCCATTGCTGTTATACTGTGTGTAGTGTGTTAGACTGGCTGAAACATACAGCCACCACTTGAACCGAGTCAAATACTAATTTATAAAGATCGGGCCTCGCCTGAAGAAAAATAATCCTACACAATTGTAGCTACTCACCTGAAAAACATTGATCAAATAACTCCTAGTTTCAAGTTTATTTATTATTGCGTGGTGAATTAAAGCCATTGCAAGCAGTTTAAACCTATAAACCAGCATAACTTGATACAATACCAAGCGTTAGGAGCACAAGTTACAGTGCGATGTAAAATGTCAGTGCATCATTATTGTAAAAACTCACGCTGGATAATCGAGGGTGGGAATTCCGTGAGTGCATGACCTTACGAGAAGCTATCACGCCTTGGAGCGGCTCCAGGTGAGACGCAGGCTCAGCTAGGTTTATAATGGGAAACGTACAAGGACAATGTTGGCAAAAATGCGGGAAAGTCATGTTAAAGCGCATAGATTACATTCTAGGGGGCAGATTTACAAGAAAGTGACGCATCTGTATAGATGCGTCACTTTCCCTGCGCCACCCTTAGAAACCCTTGCACCACCATAGATGCGCCGTATTTACAATACGGCGCACTATGGCGCAAGGATTGACAGATGCGTCAGAAATTCTGACGCATCTCTTGGCGGAAAAGTCACGCATTGCTGGAGTCGTGTCGCAAGCACGGCGCAACTCCAGCAATGCGTGTTGAGGCCTATTCCCACTACACTACGGGGCAGATCTATATAGGAGATGCGCCACTTTTACGCCGCCGTTGCGTCACTTTTGTGACGCAGCGGCGGTGTAAACCCTGCGCCACGTTGCGCCATATTTACATCGTGACGCATCTATGCAGATGCGTCACGATGTAAAGCCCTGCGCCACGTAAAACCTGCGTCAGTTTTCACGTGGGCGGGTCGACAGAGGGGGGGGCGTTCCGTCGCAGGAATGCCCCTGAAAAGTGACTCAGTCAAATCTATAAGATTTGACTGAGTCACTTTCCCAACGCTGATGCGCCAAAACCCTGCGCCTGCTTGAAGCAGGCGTAAGGCTTGACGCACCATGTTAGGGATAGGGTAGGTTGGAACAGTGCTGGAGTTGCGTCGCGCTTACGACGCAACTGAAGCACTGCGCCAACCTTACGCCATCGGATGCGTCACGCATCTGTTTATTCCTGCGCCATGATGCGCCGCATTGTAAATGCGGCGCATCATGTGTGGCGCAAGGGTAAACTTGCGTGACGCATCATTCCTGGCGCATCCTTGCTGATTTGCAGGGATGCGCCAGGAAACATAAATCTGCCCCTACGTCACTACTTACGCCTGCTTGAGGCAGGTGTAAGGTTTTGACGCAGTGGCGTCTTAAAAGTGGCGCAGTGAAATCTTGTAGATTTCACTGAGTTACTTTTATGAGGCCTTCCTGCGTGGGAACGCCCACCCTGTATATATTATACCTGACGTAGGTATAATGTGACGTAGGGCTTTACAACGTGAGCGTGAGGCATCTCCCTAGATGCGTCACGTTGTAAATAGCCCGCATTGTTTGCGCTGCTGTTGCGTCAAAAAAGTGATGCAACTGCAGCGCAAAAGTCACGCAAGGGGCTTGTAAATCTGCCCCTCGATGTACAATATGTCAGAAGATCCGAAGGGGGGATATGCAAGGGCTGAGAGGCGGTGCATGCAGCTACCAGGAAGGTTAAAAGGTTGAGATGTACCAGGAGCGTGCAATAGCCCAGAAAATAAAGTCAGTGCTTGAGTGAGGTGTCAGGGGTACCTTCATTTTTACAGTACAGTGTTTAGGCGGTTGGATCCAGCAAAGTGGGATCACAGCTTAAGTTTTGTGGGATTGTAATGGAGTGCTAAATGCGTTTACTCATCCAGGAGAGTGTGCGATTGTGCACACTAGTTCGTGAAACTAAGCACATGTTGTCAGAAATATATTTTGCATGGCAACTTACGGCCCAGCAAAGGTTAATGGTGAAATTGAGGCTCTTGGCATTTTGTCAGCTTTGGACAAGAATTTAACCAACCCAGAGATTGCTTGAGGATAGGACGTTCAGAAGGAAAGCAACAGCTGCCTGAATTTGTTTGAGTACCTTTTTTGATCAATGAATGGCGAAGAAATGTTCTGCGATCGTGAGTAAGAGCTGGGCAGATGCAGAGAAGATGGGGCGGGAACTCCTGAGGCTGACTGCAAAGGCGGTACTTGGTGCTCGAGGGGCGAGTCGACCAAGGTGGAAGAAGACCTAATGAAGAAAAGTTTCCCATCCTGATGAGGTAAAACTTGATTTTATAGTGGGTGGAGAAAGTGTCGGTGAGGTATTGTTGCACCCTTCTTTTGTTGTAGCTTCTCAGTATGAAGTGTGCGTGCTTTCTGCCCATCAGGGCCCAGCGAATAACCACTAAAGATAAAAATATTGAGGAAATGATATATGAATATAATACATAAATCTATTAGATGGTGGAGAATATTACATGAGTGACTAGAGTAACTACTAAATCATAGGCTCTGCTGTATAATAAAGAACTCAAAGATATTCAATTCCAATGGAAATTCTGGCACGGGTAGAGCCGGCCAGGATCCAAGGTGGTCACGTACCAATAGCACTTCCTGCTGGGTTCCCATATCTGGCCCCACTCTCTTTTTTTGGCTGCTACAAAGGCTGCTGTGGTAAGAAGTGTCCTGGCAAGAGAGCATTCAGTGAGCCTCTGATGAGCGTTGGCCTGCGGTGGTGTCCCTAGCCCTCCCAGGCCTACAACTGGTGACGAGCACTGGCATGGGAGTCCACCAAGCTGCAGGTGAGGGTTTTCTTGTGGCCGCTTTCTTAAGTGAGGGATGAAGAGCGAGTGAAAGGGGATCATACTTGAGCTGTCTGGAGCTTTTGAGGCCAAGGAAGGACTAATGTGATTGTGGCATAACTCAAGATGTGACCCATGAGTGAGGCACTAAAGGAGGGTGGTGCTGAAGGCCAAGCAAAAGGAGCAAAAGAGACACTTGAGCTGGAGGGGGCCAGCCATCTCTTCTAAATGGGGCAGGCTTCTCTGTCATAACTATACATGGTGGGTTCCTTGTTTCACATGTGGGCCCTGTTCCCTGAACCCTGGTGAGTTGTGCATCACCACGGATAGACACAGCAAGGACTCCGAGGGCCCGATTCACAGAACTAACTTAAGACAAAATCCTAAACTTACTACCATTTTGGTATTCACAGAAGGCACTTACTCATTTTGGTATTCACAGAAGGCACTTACTCATTTCGGTATTCACAGAAGTTAGGACTCCTAACTTTAGGACTCCTAAATGCCTTCTGTGAATACCGAAAGTCTTAAAATTAGGATTTTTCTCAGTTTAGTAGTAGTATAGTTAGGACTCCTAACTTTAGGACTCCTAAATGCCTTCTGTGAATACCGAAAGTCTTAAAATTAGGATTTTTCTCAATTTAGTAGTCCTAAATCTAAACTTAGGACTACTAAATTGAGAAAAATCCTAAGACCTTCTCTCTGGCATTGACAGTAAAAAGTGTGGAGGAGAACTTGGAGCCACTAGCAGGAAGACTGCAAACAGCAGAGTGGGCACTGGAATCGAATAAGAGAAGAGTAAGAGTACTGGAGTTTCGCACTGCTGAAATCTCCACAGACAAAAAGAGATCCAGACCTTAAGGGATAGTGCTGTATATGTCATGCTAAAGCTGAAGTAAACACTGTACATCTTTGACAAACCTAGGAGGAGCACCCTACTGTGGGTGCTAGGCGTTCCATCAGAGGTCCCGGCACAGTTGATTGTGGTCAGGATTAGGCCTAAGCGAAAATTTGCGATGTTTTGACATTTTCGCATTCCGCAGAGAGCGCAAAAATGTCAAAACTTTCTCAATCTACTGCGAAACGAAAGTTTTTTTCTTGTTCCCGCTTTAAAAATGCGTTCTCGCGTGCGCGGTAGCCACTTACCGGGTCCCTGCGTTCGCCGACGAGTTTTCCTATCCGTTCGCGTGCGCCACGAGATGTTGGACTGTTGGTAGCCGGTCGTGCTATCCCACGAGAGTTTGCGATCACGTCATTCGACCCGGAACAGGAAATAAGCATCGCGAGCAAGATGGCCACGCCCATTTGCGACCGCATTGGCAAGTTAGAGATAAATTTCCCCACGAGCACGCAAAAACACATCGCGAATGGGCAGGAAAAACAATCTCCGCATCTTCGTGAAAGTTCCGTGTGCTTGCGGAGATTTTGAGCAATTTCGCGATAGTTTGCGCAAGTCAGTTTCGCAAATTCCACCCACCACTAGTCAGGATGAGTGCAGTGACTCAGGAACTGATGGCTAATCTGCTGGTGAGGTGAAGGGACTGGAGAAAAGAGTATACAAACGTACGTCTGCGGCAAAGAAATCAAATGGGAGTCCAGCTGGCATTGTGATGATGGCGCTATTCAACAAGTGAATGGAGATACCAGATTCTCTATGCGGCCATCTGCCAAAAAGTGGTGAAATGGAAGTTCAAAAGCTATTTTTTTTCCTGACTTGCACCTAGCACTTTTTGCTAGGAGGACAGAGATAGTGGATTTCAATAAAGAAATGTATAAAACAGGATTAGTGGGGTCTTTGACTTATCCAACTAAACTGAGAGTGAACTTTAATGGAATGCGCAATTTGTTATCACTTGAGAGGCCCGTGAAGGCATTTCTTTGAGGCTTGGATCATGGTTAAAGATAGTCTGTCATTGGGTTGTGCTGATTTGTGGGGTCTCATCTCAGGCAAGGGGCGCGACTGTCTCTTATGGCAGAGACTATGTATTATGGATTGTTGAAGCAGGACTCCTGTTGTCTCTCTGCTTTACCTTTCCTGTACAACTTCATTGAGCCGCAGTCAGGTGCATAGCTACCATTGGTGCAGCAGATGATTGCTGTAGTTTACTACAAAACAGCAGTTCTAGGGGACATTTTCCTTGCTTGCACTTTGGACCATGTCATCCAAGCTACACTACTGGCCACTGTCATTATTATCAGGAGTTGTGTACAAAACGATTTTGCTTAACTGAAATAGGTGGTGTGACCTGGTTTTATCCATCTGAGGTTTATAGCACTGTGAAGGAAAGAACTTCCAGAAATCAGGCGATTTTCAATTAACTCACCACTTGAATCAGTTAATGTTCTAAACCAGGCCTTTGGCACAAAGCAAATGCCTAGCTACATCACTGGCAATTTTTCTGTGGGCAATCCATTCCATCATTTAATGGAAATAGGTTTAGGTCAAGGTTTATATTAAGGCCCAGTGTTAGGGTTAGGGATAGGCTTAGAATTAGAGTTAGGTCAAAGGTTGAGGTGAAACTGAAGTTTAGGGTTAGTGTAGGGCAGGGTTTTCCAAAGTCGGTCCTGGAGGGCTGGTCCAATGCCAGATTTTTTGCATAATCCCTATTTAGTTAAATGTAGTTATCTTAAAAATCTGGCATCGATATGGCCCTCCAGGAATGACTTTGGGGAATCCTGGTGTAGGAAGTTAGAATGGGGAGAGTGCTAACAGTCTTGATGTGAGCTTCAACTGAGCTCCCATAATGCCCAAACCTTCCTTCTTTCAGAACTAATTTTGATAACCTTGTACATTTATGCTTAGTGCACCTCTACAGGTTTCACTATCAAGCTCTAGACCTTACAGTGAAAGGACATGCATAAAACGCAGGCACAGGATCAAGACTGATTTGCATATAGCCAGGTCTAAACTGGGGTGGCATGGTGAGCAAAAGAATGATGGATTTAACCCAGATCTCTTGACTGGGGGTGAATGTTTTGATTTGTTCTGCATTCCGTCCATCAATTGTGTGTCTTTTGCTTTCTCGCCCTAAGTGCGCCCGGTATGCTCAGACGTGAGTCCTGGGCTCACTGTGCCACTGGAATCAAGCTATCCTGGCTGAAGAGGGGTGAAACCCCGAAACCGGTCCTAGGATACTTGTTTCCGGTCCAGGGAGGACCTGGCTTGGCAATTTGGGCTGGACTGTTCCCATGAGGCACAGGATCAAGACTGATTTGCATATAGCCAGGTCTAAACTGGGGTGGCATGGTGAGCAAAAGAATGATGGATTTAACCCAGATCTCTTGACTGGGGGTGAATGTTTTGATTTGTTCTGCATTCTGTCCATTAATTGTGTGTCTTTTGCTTTCTCGCCCTAAGTGCGGCAGGTATGCTCAGACGTGAGTCCTGGGCTCACTGTGCCACTGGAATCAAGCTATCCTGGCTGAAGAGGGGTGAAACCCCAAAACCTGTCCTAGGATGCTTGTTTCTGGTCCAGGGAGGACCTGGCTTGGCAATTCGGGCTGGACTGTTCCTATGAGGCACAGGGTCAAGACTGATTTGCATATAGCCAGGTCTAAACTGGGGTGGCATGGTGAGCAAAAGAATGATGGATTTAACCCAGATCTCTTGACTGGGGGTTAATGTTTTGATTTGTTCTGCATTCCGTCCATCAATTGTGTGTCTTTTAATATTTATACTGAGCAATGAAAAGACAGAATACCAGATATCACATGCAATTTGATCAGAAGGAAAGTCTCCTGAATGGCCAATTGTCTTTCAGGATTGATTCCAGTCCCAACATATAATAATTGAATAAAAAAACTCAAGTCACACACTAGGCCAAATGAGTAAAAAGATGCAAAAATGGATATTGTAAAAGCATCAAAATCACCCCCGAATAATAATAGGCTACAATTTTCCAAAGTTTAGGGTCAGGGCTAGGATTCAGTAAAATCTAGGGTTAGGATTACAATTGTGGTTAAAGTTAAGATGAGGGGTTTGAGGAGGTATAGGGCTAGGCTGAATGCACGTGTTATGGTTAAGTGAGTGTTTGGTTTAGGATTAAAGTTAGGATTATTGGTTGGGTTGGGATTAGTGTCGGGTTAGGACAAGAGATGAAGTCAGTCTTAGCTATATGGTTGGGGTTGATATATACACTGTAGATTTCTGGGTTTCTATGTAGTGAATAATTAGCTTACATGCACACCTCATTTATGAAGTGGTAGATCCATGCAGTGCTATCTTTGTAATGATAGCTCAAAGCAGGGATATTCTATGTAGAGGTGTGTAGTCGTGTGTACGGAATGTCTAATTCGGGATGTATTGCTATTACCTATGTAGTCTATCGTGCCTATGCATTGATGTATCTTGATGTTGTTAAGAAAAGAGCAGCAAGTCAGAGCTGTTCTCTGGAAGGTGGATTGTGTGGATGTGAGAATTACTCTGCACTTTACAACAGCAAGTAGGGTAGACAAGCTTTGCGCAGACAGATAATTTCTGGTCCATTTGTAGTCTTGGTTATTTCTGAGGAGGATGTTCATTTACGGGAGAATCATAATTCAGATTGCTAGAATTGCCTCTCTAGGCTTTACACCATGGCGCCAGTCTTCTCCAATCCCAGTGTGGAAAGGTGGGATCCTTGTCACTATTATATCTGTTTCCTTTAATTTTCTAGTAATGATTACAAACCTTTAACAGGGTGATAACCCTTGAAGATGATTATGATTTGGTTGCAAGTGATTTAAAACAGGCTACAGCGAGGGCCCTGGAGGAAACTCATCTGAGTTCCTTAGCAAAATATATTCAGCTTCTGTTGATTTAAGTCAATATTTCTCTTTGGTTATGATTTTAACCATCGACTGGTAGAATCTTCATCAATTGCCCTTCATCCACAAGATCAACGATGCCTGAAGAATGAACACTAGCCTCTACCTGTTCTCCATAGAATCATTCTTCCACTGCTCTTGCCACAAAGCATTGCCCTTGTTTTAGTCCACTCCTGCTTGGACCACTGTAACATCAATTGATACCAACATTTTAAAGACTGCATCATTTAGAATCACACATCCGCAGCTGATAGCTATTCGCTGGCTTCCACTCAAGTAAGGCGCTGGTTTTAATATAATTTTAACCTCTTTTATGGTGAAATGTTCTCCTTCATTCTTACTGGATGGTGGCAGAAAGTCCAACATGGATGCGCCCTGTGAGAAATTGGGTTGTTGGTTGACTGGAGTGTGAGCCCTGGTCAAGTAACAGTCAGAATCCCTGGCAGGGTGAACCAGAAAGTCACTAAATTAACCTGTGCTTAAGCCTGGGTAGCTTGGCACAAAAAGCAGTCAGGCTTAACTTAGAATTAATGTGTGAAGTAATTATGCAGGATACCAACAGTAATACAGTGAAAACAAAACACAAGAAAAATACCTCGCAAATTTAGAAAAATATAATAAATAATTTTACATGAAAATGACAAAAATTCCATTAGTATAACCGGGGTTATGAATTTTTAAAGGTTTTAGTAAAACCTAGTGCCTAAAAGATCAAAGTGCCAATCGTGGACATCTAGGCCAGGTCGAAGTGGAAAAATGTGGCCGACCGTGATGGAGCATGGGTCAAATACAAGAAGTGGATTGGGCACGGTCAGCGCTTACTTTTGGACTTAGAAAAATTCTGGTGAAAAAGTTGTGAGAGGGTAAAGTTCAGTGCGGCACGGCTGCAGGCGGTGTCCGAGGAGGGAGCAACGTCATTGGAGAGATGCTGGACGAAGTTGTTGTGAAGATTTCGACGTTCAGACTTTGTCACTCTTATGGAAGCTGAAAATCTCCAGCAGGACGAGGCAGGATACCCCTTGGGTGAACGACAGCTAAACAGGATTTGCTGCTGTGGGAAGATCGTAGCGGGAGCTGCCACAAAGTCAGGCCAACAGGGGATGCACCTTGGGCGGATAGACGGGCAGGTTGGTCCCGGTCTACTGTAGAGCTCTCTGAGCAGAGTTTTTAGACAATATTTTTCTACGTCCTATGTTTTGGAATTTCATTATCTGAGTACTATTAGCACCACCAGCAAGGGCCCAGGACTGGAGGGGCATCACAGGGGGGAGGGGTTAGGACTCACTCAGTGTGGGCCCAGGTGTGGGATCAAGATGGTGGGAGCCTGTTATGTCCCTATGGCTCTGAACAGGAGGCCTGCAAACTTTGGAGTCACTCTGGCAGTCCTGGGTTCAGGTGGAGAAGCAGGGCTCTGAGGGTTCAAGGCAGGCTCCAGGCAGCAAAGCAGTCTTGTGGAGTACGCAGCAGGCCACAGCAACAGACAGTCCTCTGAGAGTCCTTCTGCAGGACCATAAAGTGAAATGAAGAGTGGGTCTGAGGGCCCTATTTTCATAGCTGGTGCCTTCTTTGAAGTAGGAGAAATTTCTAGAGGTTTCTCTTTGAGGTGCTCGGAAATTTCAGCCTTCACTGCCCTGGCTTCAAGCTGGCTGCAGAGACAATGCAGTGGTGACAAGCCCTTTGTATGAAGGCAGAGCACAGCCTATTCAGTTGCAAGTGGGGCTTTGCCCAACTCTGCCCCCCATCCTGCCAGAAGACACACCTTATCCCTATATTGTTTGAGTGCCTGGGAGGAATTCACAAAGTCTAACTGCGAACTACACCCAGTCATGTGATCTAGGATAGGCTGCAGGCAACAAATAGCAAAGGGCAGGAAAATGTAAACTTTCCAAAAGTGGCATTTTTATAATTGCAATCTAAAATCTGACTTTACCATTAAAGAGGATTATTAATTACTGTTTCCAATCAAAAGTTAGCACTTATTAAATGTAATAAGGCAATCCAATGTTATCCTAGGGGGCAGGTAGGCCTCTCAGTATGGAAAAACTAATTTAGGAGTGTTTTACTACTAGGACATGTAAAACTTAAAAGTACATGTCCAACCTTTTATTTACAATGCACCCTGCACTATAGGGTACCTAGGGCCTACCTTAGGGGTGACGTATATGCAAAAAAAGGGAGTTTAAGGCTTGGCAAAGGGGTTATATTGTCAATTCTAATTGGCAGCTTAAAACTGCTTTCAGGCTGCAATGGCAGACCTGGGACATGTTTTAAGGGGCTTCTTAAGTAGGTGGCACAATATGTGCTGCAGGCCCACTAGTAGCATGCAGTTTACAAGCCCTAGGTATATCCTACTCTACAAAGAACTTATAAGTAAATTAAATAGGCCAAACTAGTCTAAGCCAATCTTACCATGTTATCAGTGTTGAAGTGCACAGAGCCCTTATGTTGATGTGGTGCTGCGCTGGTGCTGAGTTGGTGGTGCACTGAGGAGGTAGTGCTGTGCACTGAGGAGACAGTGCTGTGCTGATGCAGAGGTGGTTCAGCATTGGTGCTGAGGTGGTGCTGCACTGATGAGGAGGCAGTACTGTGCTGATGCTGAAATGGGACTGTGCTGATGCTGACATGGTGGTGTTCCGGTGGTGCTGCGCTAATGCGAAGATGGTGGTGTACTGATGCTGAGGTGGTGCTGCACTAATGCTGATTTGGTACGGCTTGGTGCTGCACTGGTGGTGGCTCGCTGATGAGGAGGTGGTACTGTGCTGATGCTGAGGTGGTGGTGGTGCACTGTTTCTGAGGTGGTACTGAGGTGGTACTGAGTGATGTTGAGTTGGTGCTGTGCTGAAGTGGTGGTGTGCTGATGCTGAAGTGGTGCTGCGTTGGTGCTGAGTTGCTGCTGAGGTGGGGCTGCATTGGTGGATGTGCACTGATGCCTAGGTAGTGCTGTGCTAAAGCTAAGACGGTGCTGCGCTAATGCTGAGATGGTGCTGGGGTGATGTTGAGGTAAGGCTGAGTGGTGCGGATTCCTTCATCACAACCACCATTTAACAGTGTCCCTCAAGGCTTCATAACCACTAACGTTCAGATGCATTTAATTAGTTATAAGGTGCCACTCATACCAGTGTAGGGTGTCAAAGCACTTTGCATCACACACAAATTACACAAGAGACAATCAATCATACGTGTATAAATTAGCGTAAAGGAAATGTTACATTAGACAGAGAACTACAGGGTGTAGGAGTCACAAGTCATGCATATTGGTAGGCAGCATTGCTAAAGAGTGCTTGGGCCCCAGAAGCACAAACTCAGAATTGAAAACGGAATACCATAGTTGACGGTGCTCTTAAATAAAAACAATCGATTTCTACCCAGATTAACCCTTTTTGCAGCATTAATATCTGTTCTAATCTATACTTTGCAGTGCATGCAGTTCTAAATCCACTGTTCTATGTTAGGATTTTAATTTATAAGCTGCAAGTAAAAGAAAAGTAACAGAAAAGCAGTAACCCACTGACCTATTTACATTTTATGCACTTTGTGTTCTGCATGGTACAATTTTTAAGCAGTTGGTATATTAACCCTCTGCTACCTTGCAATGAGTAAAAACTTCTTCCACTAGACAACTACATCTCTCCAGCAAGAACATTAATCACTGGAGTTATCTTGACATTTTTATTGTTTGGAATTGCTTGAAGTCAGGAATGTGTCAGGGAGTGCTTTTAAAAGCAAAATAAACTCGGAAACACAGCCCCTCTGCTCTGAAGTCAGTATCCAGTGCGATCGCACTGCCCTTGTGCCAGCCCTGCATTATTGTTCTGCGTTTATTTAATGTACTACATTCAAATGCACATTTACAGGGGACATTTTTCCAGAAAGGAACAATTTGGCCTCAGCGCTAAACCGAGAGGGGAGACTTCCAACCCCTCAGCCAGCAGCCAAGCACAGATCCTGGAGAGAAGGAAAGAACACAAGCAGCATGCATATTAAAGTATCATTTGAAGCATTGATTTAACTGAACTGAAACAATGGCTGTTTTTAAGTAGTGGTTTAACTTATTTTTACATGATCTAGAAGGCATGCTGTTGTGTTTTTGTGCCTGTTTCTGGAGGAAATTTAAGGAGGCAGACTTAGACTTAAAACCACAATAATTAATTGTTTGCATTCCGAGCCAGCCAGCGAGCGGTCTTCGGGAAGAATGCAAAAGAATGCCAGCCACATGGAAGGAACTGGGAGGGTTAATGCTGCAATAAAATGCAAGCAGCTATGGGTCTGAGCAGCCACAGTGTAACACGAGGTTGAAAACATAATAAAATAGTCCCCCCATGAGCAGATCAACAGAACAAAGCATAAAGATATTGTACTAAGTCCCTGTTCCTTGGAGGAAAAAGGAGAGACAAAGAGGCAGGACTAGCCACTAGCATGCAAGGATTTTTAAAGGACATTGCAACAAACAAATGAGAAGCAAGGAATGGCAATTGGCCAACAGAGATATATGTATACTAAAGTATACAAGAGATCGTATGCTTATGCTTGACCTAAAAAGGTGGTATCTTTGCCACTAAAAATCAACAAAATAGTGTCAGTGATATTTACCAAGAGAGTGAATACCAAATAATCTTGTAACATGTTGGTGATGGATCACTGACAGAATATCGAGGAGCAAAATATCGACCTGCCAAAATATCGATGAAAAAGTATAGAATGACAGAATATCGACTTCCTATCTACAAACAGGTAAGTACAAAAATATTGAATCCAAAATATCGTTGTAAATAATATAGTTTGTTAAAATATCGAATTTTTTAAATGTCTTGAAAGTAATGTAAATTAATGAATATAATTAAGTAAAACATACTTAAAAATACTTAAATAACCTTAAAATGAATAAATAATTAATGTAAATTAAAAAAAATGCCTTTTTAATACATATATATGTTAACTTAATATTATTAAAAGAATATCCAATATTTTTAGTGTTGGATAGCGGAAGGGTAAAATTTTCTATTCCCACTCCAGTGAGTGCAACAGTAGGGAAAGCGTTGGATAGCGGGAGGGTAAAAATTACTATTCCCACTCCAGTGAGTGCAACACTAGGGAAAGCGTTGGATAGCGGGAGGGTAAAAATTACTATTCCCACTCCAGTGAGTGCAACAGTAAGGAAAGCGTTGGATAGCGGGAGGGTAAAAATTACTATTCCCACTCCAGTGAGTGCAACAGTAGGGAAAGCGTTGGATAGCGGGAGGGTAAAAATTACTATTCCCACTCCAGTGATGCAACACCAGGGAAAGCGATGGATAGCGGGAGGGTAAAAATTGCTATTTCTACTCCAGTGAGTGCAACAGTAAGGAAAGCGTCGGATAGCGGGAGGGTAAAAATTACTATTCGCACTCCAGTAAGCGCAACAGTAGGGAAAGCGTTGGATAGCGGGTAGGTAAAAATTACTATTCCCACTCCAGTAAGTGCAACAGTAGGAAAAGTGTTGGATAGCGGGTAGGAATAATTTACTATTCCCACTCCACCAAATGTAACAGTAGAGAAAGTGTTGGATAGCGGGAGGGTAAAAATTACTATTCCCACTCCAGTGAGTGCAACAGTAGGGAAAGTGTTGGATAGCGTAGGGGTAAAAATTACTATTCCCACTCCAGAGGGTGCAACAGTAGGGAAAGTGTTGGGTAGCTTAGGGGTAAAAATTACTATTCCCACTCCAGTGAGTACAACAGTAGGGAAAGTGTTGGATAGCGGGTAGGAATAATTTACTATTCCCACTCCACCAAATGTAACAGTAGAGAAAGTGTTGGATAGCGGGAGGGTACAAATTACTACTCCCACTCCAGTGAGTGCAACAGTAGGGAAAGTGTTGGACAGTGAAGGGGTAAAAATTACTATTACGACTCCAGAGAGTGCAACAGTAGGGAAAGTGTTGGATAGCGTAGGGGTAAAAATTACTATTCCCACTCCAGTGAGTGCAAAAGTAGGGAAAGTGTTGGATAGCGTAGGGGGTACAAATTACTATTCCCACTCCAGAGAGTGCAATAGTAGAGAAAGTGCTGGATAGCAGGAGGGTAAACATTACTATTCACACTCCAGTGAATGCAACAGTAGGAAAATATTACCAATTAATAATTAATTAACAGTAGATTAATTATCAATACACAAAACTAATTTCAATAATTACTTAATTACAATTAAATTACTTCCCACCCTATTCCCCTATAAACCCACAACTTGTTTCAAATAATACATTAATACAATTAATATAATTATCAATTAATCAATTAATAAAATTAATTACAATTTATAAAAATTAATTACCAATTAATAAATAATTAACAATAAATTAACTATCAATACCGATAAATCGAATGTAATAATTACTTCATTACAATTAAATTACTTCCCACCCTTTTCCCATATAAACCCACAAACCGCTACAGAACTAAAACGCTAAATTATATTTAACATATTTAATAATTCCTAAAAATTAATATTTAATTTACTATAATTAAATTACTTCCTATCCTATTGCCTTATAATCCCACAACCCGCTACGGAATTAAATTACGCAAAAATTAAATAACATAAAATTCATTTCTTTCAAAAAATTCAAACATACATTACAAAAATAATACATACTTTTAACACATATACAACACTTAAAACACTATAAAGAAATTCAATATTTTTAACAACTATATTTTGACTGTCGATATTACTAATTTCGATATTATGAAAATCGATATTTCTTACCTGAATTTCGATATTCTGCACCACTATATTTTTGCAATTCGATATTCTGTCCATTCTATATTAAAAACTCGATATTCTGTCCAGTCGATATTTTTTTTCTCGATATTGTGACTAGTTACCGTTGGTGATATCATAAAGCTTTCTTTATATTAACATCTCCAACACCACCTGTATTCTACGGCTACCTAAAATAATCTTAGCACCAAAAGAAAAGAGGCCTAATTTGAGTTTCAAAGATGGTTCACACCTGCATACATCTTCTTAACAATATGACCAATGCTCAGTTATATAGCAGTGCATGCTATTGTCATTTGCATTAGCAGGCAGGCTAATAAGCCCCCTGAGTGAAGGCTAAGGGCCATCTTACGACTACGGCAGTCCTTTGGGGGAAGTGACTGAACCGCTGCTACCACCGTGGATCGAGGATCCTGCGGCAGTCTGGTAGCGGTTCAAGGCCAAAATATTCTGGCGGCGCTGCAGCAGCAACGTGAACATATTTTTGAGTTGTCCCACTGCCACCCAGGTCATGGCGGTGTGGCAGTGAGGCAACAAAGGGGCACCAACAGGGCCCCCTTGTGACTCTGTGCATAGGGGTGCATGTTGTGCCCCCCTGGAGTTATGCTCCCCAAGTTCCTGCACGGGAAGGAATGCAGGACATGGTGCATTCCTTCCCATGCAGGAACGTGCACAGGTGGTGTCGCGGTGGTGCTGTTTAAGGTTCACAATGAGCCTTTAAACAGTACCACCACAGAACCGCCACCCAGCCTGCCCGTCAGACCACAAAATTACTTGTAAAACTGGGGGTTGAGCAGCAGTGAATTTCAGCTGTCCTGGAGCGGGGGGGGGTGGAGTGCTGACCGCTCCAGGGTCGCCGAATATCATAATAAGGTCCTAAGTGTGCCTCCAGGTAGCCTTCCACAAGGGAAAGTAATACGATTCTGTACGGCCTCTGTCTCTGACACAAAGTTCCTCTCTATTTTATCACAATCTATCCTTAGTAGTGTATCTGATTATTGGTGAGCCATTCAGAAAAAACAATTAGCAGAAAAGGCCTTGACACCCTTTCACTTACTTTCATTCTGTGAAACTGTACTTATTGATTAAAAATACTAAACAAGAAAGGAAGTTATCAGTTTCCAAGAAACCTTAATCATGGCATAAACATTCACTTGAACAGAAAACTCGATTCATACAGGATAACATGAATATATTAAAGCAAACTTGATTAGCACATTACATTGCAAACTATCATGAATCAATTTGCATTTTATATTTCAATTTTATAGCTAAATAAGCAATGTATATATGACTCAAGAAAGAGGACACGTAAAAAGAAAAACTATAAATGATAATTATAACAAGCCTTGTCCTAAATGGGGGGCACCATGGAGGTTGGGACCCCATTAATCACCTGTCAGGTCCTTTGCCTTGTGTATAAGGCCATACACAATAAAGAGCCCCTGTATCTCATCAAATGAACAGTGCATTACTAGCCAGTTAAACACCCCAAAACGTTTCTGCAGTCTCTTCGCGAGAATCAAAATCAAGTGTTATATGGATGCAACCCTACAAATTCACAGCTTTCCACTTTCTTTTTTATCCATAGGAGGCTTGATGAAATTGAGAAAATGACTGAAATCACACCTGTTCTGACCCAGCTTTAGGTTTTGATGCCATGGGTTGACCCCATCTGCTACTGCATGTGTACAGGTGCTAGCATCAGATGTGCTGTGTTGGCTCAGCGTACACCCCCAACACCACCACTCAACCTCATGACACTTTTAAATGACCCTCAAGCTGTGTTGAGCATTGCGTACACCGAATATAACATACAAATTTACAAAAACACGATTTGATTGAATCTCTCCTTTTTTCAATGTGTCCTCTAAATCTCTATTCCTCCAAATACTGAGATTTTATAGGCAAACGTTATTGTCAATCACAAAACTAGCAGTACAGTGTAGGACAAAGAAATATGGCTCAAGAGATAGAACTTACCGCAGCGCAAGTGCTGATCTTCTACTGGCGAGATCACATTAAATCTCCATGAGGGAGCGTGCCAGCGGATCACATTACCTTCTGAACAGATATTTAGCACATTGGAGGTACATGCATTGTCCCACATTTGAAAGTAGTACAAGCCGCCCTCGAAGCCAGTTTGAGTGTGCAGACTGATGATGTTATTTCCGGTGTCTGTTGTCCCATTATTGGTGTGGTTAAATCCAAGAACTAAGGTACCATTACCCTTCAGGAAGCGTAAAGGAAACTTTTCCCTAAATTTTGAGCTTCCATTTATAAATACGTTCATCTCTGTACTATTCCACGTACAGCACACGCTGTGCCACATGTTAATTGCCAAATTACTCCCAAAACTGGAATAGTTGCCGAGATGATGGAGAGAGAGAGTATTGTATGTTCCCGCCAATACAAAATCGATCCCCTTTGTTTCAAATGCATCGTAGCTGAAGACTGTCCAATTGGCGCTATTAATAGTTCGATACAAATCAATGCACACTGTGAATTCCAGTATTTCCCTCCAGTTTTTAATATTCAGATATGCATATTCATTCATTAACCGTTTGTACACCAATTTATGTCCTTTCAGAGAGTCTTGGTCTGTAAAAGAAGGAGAAAAACCTTAAGTTATTTGTCAGAATAAATATTCAGGCTTTAGATTTTTTAGCACCTAAATAACTTGATGACTTTCTGAGAAAGCGAGACAGGACCCAAATTAACAATAAGAGAGCCCTTTGTGGAAGGTGGTCCTCAATACTAAGGGGCTCATTCCAAGATCATCCTAAATTCTGATAGGGTGATACCACAGCTGGACTTCCAGACACCATGAAGTGAAGTAAGTCACAGTCGCATATTACCACAACCTTAGTCACTGGAACTGAAAATAACTGCAGCAATTGGCGTTTCCACCCCATTTCCAGCATGTCTTTTTACCATTCTGGCCCCTTTACCGCCACACACATTTAACCAGGATTTTCTATGCACTGGAGAAAAAAGTGTTGTCCCTGCATAACATGTAATCGTGATTCGGGGAGTAGGTTCTGATAATGGCCAAATCTTGATAAACTCATGACTAGTAATGATGACCCACGTGGTAGAGTTTGAATGTGTTACGAAGGCAAAATATATATTTCCAGCAATAAAGCATATATTAAATGACAATGAGTTATGAGGAAATGCTCTACCTTGAGTAACAAATGTCATCTGTCTCAGGTCCTCATTGACTACAGTGTACTAATGAGAATTAAGAGGATTTTGTGTTGCTGGTCTTTCCATACATTATAGATGACGGTGTCGGTTTGACCAATTACTGTAAATAATAGCCTTTGCATGATTTCCATATGTCGAGATGATTTGTAAAGCAGCAGAAGCCATAAGGTACACCATGGTAGACACTGCAGATATTAAAGGAGTCAGTTAAACAGGTGGAAGGCCCTCCTTCCACCCACCCAGCATAGGATCACCCATTGCATCTTGAGATCCTTTGCTTGCTTGGGGAAAGAAAGATGGGTGAACGACAGTGAGTGGGGTCAAATTTGGCAAGAAAATATAACCCTCCAATATACCCTGGGAACCATGTCCAGTAGCATGCATCTAGTGTTACAAATCTAATCAACACCT
Organism: Triturus cristatus; assembly: GCF_964204655.1. Classification (NCBI taxonomy): domain Eukaryota; kingdom Metazoa; phylum Chordata; class Amphibia; order Caudata; family Salamandridae; genus Triturus; species Triturus cristatus. The sequence continues at coordinate 798,191,821 of NC_140588.1, read as the reverse complement.
GCTTTCTCTGTGGTACATCCCAGATTGATTTACACATACAGTTGTCACCTGTGTGGTGAAGTCACCAATGGCAGACCTCTAGTTGCTGTGAAAATACCAATCAGGCTCCAACTTCTCTAACAAGAGCAAAACCTTAGAAAGAGAAGGAACCAGACAATTTCAAGGGCATGTGGAACAGACTTTAATCCAGAACAGCCCCCCCGCCAGGTCACAGAATCAATTTGGTGGACATGAAGAAGACCATCCCTTCATCCTCGATGAAGGTACAGAAGGTGTCAAGAATCTCCTGGACCTCTCATGAGCCTGTAACATGATGCACCACAACATTGTGTTACAGAATCTTAAGAAATAGGCAGGGGTTTCAGTCAGCAGATATGTATAGGATCTCGTAGATAAACATGGTGCTAAGTGCAGTGCGGAGTGAGACAGGGTGCAGCCCTCTACACTTCTCTTCAAGGGCTCTGCATTCTGCTGCACATTTTTAAATGTACACTGAAGCTATCCATGTCCTCATCCATCGGGAGAATAAGGCAAGTGAGGGCTGGATATCACAGAGTGCTCAGAACATATCAACCACTAGACAAAGGATAGTGTCCATTGTTAGAATGGAACATGGGCTAAAGCCCTATGGGAGCATTGGAGTGTTGAGCACTCCATTGTAGACAAGGAGTGCGCCGGGCTTCTAATGACTGGTAGAATCCCGGAGAGCAACATTCCAATGTTTGTAAAGGGCTGTACTTTTATACATTATCTGCATTTGGTATCGTTGTAGTCTGTTCTTTGTTTTTCCTTGTTCTTGCATTCTGTATTCTTTACTTACCTGTTCTGAGTTCCTGGCGTGTGCACCAGCAAACATGTTGATGTTTGAAGATGCGTCGCTCGAGATGCTGTTCTCAACTAAGCATGTTAACTGTTGAACAGTCATTGGCAGTTCATGCTTCGTTGGAGACAGATGCACTCCCATGATTAGCTGCTGTGCTTCAATATACATCCTTGGATTTAACTTCACATCGTTTGACAGTTTTCTTGGTATTACTTCATTGGGCACTTTACAATGTAGTTTTCCTTTCACAGCTGCTGCTGTGAACAAAGGCCTCTCAGAGCCGAGGGGATTTAAACCCCCTCGGCTTCGAGAGGCATTTGTTTTTACTAATTAGAACATTTTGCCCTCTAGAGGCGGAATGTTGTAATAGCCTTTGAGCCCTCCTAGCCTTTGGCTCGGCCTTTACCGCTGGAGCGGGCCTTTAATGGGCTGTATAGCCCACTAGGTCGGGCTCTAAGGCTATAGTAGGTGAGATTTGGCCTCTAGTCACATTTTTCAAATTGCCTACCGGTCTAGGCCCTTATCGAACCACACTACTACAACAGCCCACAAACCTGAAGGTTATTTCTGATTCTTTTGATAACATCATTCTTCAGATCAATGCATTCGTCAAGGGAACAACATTTGTGCATCTTTTCTACGAAAATGAGTCCCTGCAGCAAAGCAAGCACCTACTAGATCTAGTTTGAGGGCTGGTGACGGAATGCCGACATGGCTGTCCAGTAAGTGTAGGACTGTCTATTTTTGTATCATTTTGTATTCACTTACGACATTACCTATTAAAGCGGTTATTATGTTTGTGTAGCGTGTTTTCTTACTATGCTTCCCGGGTACTCGCTATGCACGCTGCCTGATGATGGCTTGTTACTAATCTTGTTATTGGCCAGCATTTTATCATGTTATCTTTATGCTGTTTTTTACATAGATTCTAAAAATTCTAGTGTCAGCGGAGAGAAAGGTCAATGCGTGCAGATTTCAAGATATCACACAGGATTCTAGAGAAAGTTCTAGATTCAAATGCCCTGGGTCATTTTTCAAGCCGCCGCATTGTGGGGTGCATAATTGCCTAGCACAAGAATACCGGGGGTAGTTACTACTCCACAAGGTATTACAGGTGTCAGTTATTTCATGGCACAGTGTTGTTTGTGGTGTTTATTTTACTTAACACAAGAGTCCCAAAGGCCATTGTTTCTCGTGCCACAATATGTGTGATCGGAACGAACTCTGCTGTTGCTCAGTGTTTCAGAGTGGCACATTTTCTGCTGCTACATAAACATTTTCTGCTCACCACCCATGGTTTCAGTGATCCACAGCTAATTGCTGATGGGATAACATATGCTTGGTGCTTGGGGGGAGGCGCTTTCAGAAAGTGTGAAGCATAACTTAAATCAAAGTTATCATTATATCAATCTTTTAAGCAAACCGCCATACCCTGTGCCTTGTGATGAAGGCTTTCTTCCAATCAAAGCTCCGAGTATGTTGCCCAGTTCTTGTTTCTGGTGAGCCCAAGCTGTCAGCAGCATGACCAATAAGCTGTTGCTGACAAGTTGGTCCAGTTAGTTAAGCAATCGACATCTGCAGTGATCAGCAGGCCAAGAATATGGATCTTGACAAGACCAACTCAGCCTTTCATCCTTCTCATGATGGTGAGAGAGTACATACAGGGCCGCGTTCCAAGGTTAGTCATAATTCCGGTTGGGATTATGAGTAATGCGTATGCCTGATATTTTAACCCCAGGACATGTTGACTGCTTCAAGCAGGCAAAGCATGCAAGCGAGAGACAGGTGGAAAAAAGCAAAAACCGTGTGGTAATCCTTGTGGAAACACAAATTCCTGTTTGGCATGCCGTTCCCTATTTCTTAAATCCTATGCCAGGTATTCCCAAACCTAGAAGTACTGATACTTGCAGGATAGGTACTCTTCAGTGGGGTAATAGCTATGCACTATTCTTGCATTAACTACAATGGAGCCATTAATGGGGTACCTGATATATACTTCACATAGAAACCGTAAAAATATGGTATGAAGTGTTGAATAAAAAAAGTTATGATTTAGGCAGTGACCTGTTCTCTAGAACTGAGCATTCCATCGCAGATTTTGTGCCCCCAGCCCCTTTAATAGGGGCAGGCCTCCCCCATGCCTCCACCGTCCGACTGCATGCATGGGTGTGGCAGATTCGCTGCACTCAAGGCCTCACTGGAAACTAAACTAATTAATTAAACCAGTCGCTGCAGGCCACTGGGGCTTTCATAGCTGGAATATGGAAGCCAATGCGGCACTGAAAGTTTCCCACCTACCCTAAGGAAAGGGGCTGAAGGTCCATTTTCCGATAACACCTTACAGTACCAGCCAGAAATTCGGATCCGAAAATTGTTCCGAGATCGGCTAAGCGACGGGTAAATGGTGATATTTTTGCCTCCATCACAATAACTGTGAATATGCATGTAGGTATGTCATTGCTGGCCTCTATGGGGCAATTGGATTTTGGCGCTTAGTTTATATCAAAAATTAGACTGTCATATCAGGCAGCATCCAGCCCAGGGAAGACCGGGAAATATAACACCCTTGGGGATGTGTGTCAAGATCCTGGGGCAGTCAGAGGAAGGATAAGTTTTACCTTACTGTAAATTTCCAAGAATACCAACAGATATTCATATCATCGATATGTTTCTACCTGTTAGCCTGCTGCAATCCGCACCTAATGGAAAAACTGCAAACTGGTCTCCACTACCACGGCTATCTACCAGACTTGAGAAGGAAATGGATAATTCCAATTTTGAAAATCTGGGGCTACCGACAATGTCGTCCAGCATACATGGCTCTCCAATGCCTTGATAACGATTGCTTAAATTTAAATATTACTTTCTTTTTAAAAAATATTATTAAATGCCGAAATAGCATAGATCTAGACTCTTTCAACGGCGAAAGTGCCTAAATATCACCGAAGATAGAGTAAGATGTCACTTATAGATGTTAAGACGGAGTATTGTAACTATTAGATACCATACGTTGTTTTGGGTATATCCCCCAATGCATCCTAATACTGCAGCTGGGGGCTATCTTTTCCTTTTCTCCGTTTCAAAGTGGTATAAAATTTCACTATCCCTGATTTACAAACATTTCATGAGATTATCTGATTATTTTTTAAGTATGTGGTTTTGTATGTACATTTATTGCACTGTACATATTGTTTTATATTATCTTTGAATCTATTTTTATATATTACAGAATCAAATAGAGAGTTGAACGTATGTATCGATAAACTGGAAATGATATTTAACCTTGTCTCTTTTAAATATTGCCATTTTGCACATATTCTAAATAGTATTGCTGACATGAGAACCTTCTTTTAATGTATAAGTGTTGAAATATAATATTGTACTTGCTTTTATGGACTGAAATTAACTTTCCGAATAAAGCTTATTTTGATTGATTTTTTTATCTACCAGTGAAAACAACCCTACAACGCCAGGTCGCACACAACAAGAAAAAAACAAGAACCGAAGCCCTGTGAAGCAAACTTACAAGTACGTGTGTTTGTTTTAGTCTATTTTCACCAATACATTCTTGCACTTTTTATGAATTGAATTCTATACTCTAGGAAACGAATCAGCGCAATGAATGTCTAGAAAGCAAGTAGTTTCTGAGCCACAGAACCTGTACAATGCACAAAAACAGATATTTTCATTACAATCATACCTGGGAACAGTCTACGACTTTCTTAAAACCAAATATATTACTTCCCAACAATGCAAGAAATATCTCAAGAACAACTAGTGACCAGGGACGTAAAAGGCCACTGCATCTGTTGCGGCATGGTGGGTGGGGGCAGGGGGGCAACTCTTCAGGGGCCCCCTAACTCTTTCAGGGCCAATGAGTATCTGTGAGATATTGGAGACTCAGTGGCTACTCTACACATTCTGCAGGGGGGTGGGGAGTGGGGAGGGCATCATTTTGTGCTACACCACTGGAGGTGATAAAACTAATTCTATAAAAGTCTCAGGGCCAGGGAGGTGCAAATTATGAATTAAATTTTGGTGGGAAGTCCATCACATCTTGTGGCCCTCCCTATGCCTGGATCACTGATTGCTTGGAGGACTTTCTTTATTATGAGGGGAGTGTCTAGTTCCTCTGCTTGCAAAGGGGTGAGCTTACCTATCACCTGGCAACCTGCACAGGCTCGTATTCAATCCATTGGACAACAGGGGGGAGCTTCATACCTTTGTTTTTAATTAGCTGACATGAGTTTGGTAATTCTGTGCTTGTGTGTTGGCTATTTGGCCTGAAGAAGATTTCAACACTAATGGAATTTCCTGTGTCATATGTGCCTGTCAGCCAGGCTATTAAGTGTCCGAATGTGTCTCCTTTAGAATGTTGTTTATCAGTGTATCCTCCACAGCTGAAAAGTACTTTCTCGCTACATTCTGACCTTACCTCTGATAATTCATTCATTCATTATTTACTTTATTCGGTTTCATCAAGAGAAAAACCATAAAAGTATCAAACCTCTTTAAAAAAATTACATTTTCCAGTGATAAGAAATTACATTAAATTATTGTTAAAGGTCATCACAGTAAGTCATTAACATGTTAATAATTTTACATTCAGAGTTTTGCGGGATTAAAAACGTATAACAATGCTTTTAAAATGCATCAGAGCTCAAGTTATAAATTAGATCTATGTCAAATACAAAATGTCAAAAACCTTGCTATATTTATGGCTAAAAAATCTGATACCAGAATTTGGAGAACCATAAAAGCAGGGCGACAGTGGCGAAGGCTCATGCTTTTTAAAATCGGAATGAGCCATCGCTTTCTAGGTTCAGTATAAAATTAGCAAAAAAGGGTTACGTGTAAGAGCGATTGTGGGGAGATACCGTCACATGGACAATGGGTTAACTGCTTAGACCAATCATTTGTCTCTGGAAAGTAACAAAGCGATGAAAGATGTTTAATCTGAATCGGGTCAGTAAAAATCTATCGAAACTGGATATCTTCCAAGTTAATTAGGGCTGGATCCTCACAGTTGATTGGATTGACAATGAATGCTGAACAGAGATTTTATTTACTTCAGCAGTCAAGCGGAGACCAGCTAGCTGCATTAGACATTGATTCTTTAACATCTTTCTTGATATCCGAGCCATTTCGTGTGGGTTGTGATAATAATTTTCCATGCCCAAGTCGGATAAAAACTTCCTAACATATTGTAGCCACTGTATCTTCTGAGCGTGTTCTAGCTTAACACAATCTGTCACGATTACTTGAGTAAGCGTTAACTTGTTAGACGTCCAAAGACGGTGCCATAATAGAACTGGTTGCATCCCTATGATGTCAGAAATATAGGACACGCCCAGTTCTAAATGGCAGCTGAATGTGGAAGTACTTTGTGGTACTGCAAGTAGGAATCTTAAAAAACTGTTTTCTACTTTTTATATCCATTCAGCCTGCACGTACCCCCAAACCCCTGCCCCATAGATGGCTGTGCTAATCATTTCGCCTGGTAAATACGTAGCATCTCTTCCGGGGGTCGTTTTCCAAGCCTCTGAGTAAATGCTACTAAGGCCATTGTAGCTTTTAGAAACTGCAGTTTTCTAACCTCAATTGCTCTTTTCCAAGTGCCCTTTTCATCTATTACAACTCCTAGGTAAGGATAAGTAGGAGTGTGGTCTACCCTGGAGTTGCTTATATAGATGTCTTTTCCTTTTCTTAATTTACGACCAGAAGTCATAATGAAGGTCTTTTTTATATTGATTTTTAGATCTAAATTCGACATAAATAAATTATATCGATTTACAGAGCGCTGCAGTTCAAGGGGAGTGCGAGCAATAATAACCGCGTCATCCGCATACAGGATAGTGGGGATTGGGCGATTCTGGACAAAGGGAAGGTCCTGACTCCCATCCAGCATGGCCAATTCCAGGCCGTTTGTATAAAGAGTAAAAAGGTAGGGGGCCAGGACACAACCCTGTCTTACTCCCCGCTCCACCTTAAAAGGAGCGGATAACTGGCCCCCCAGGCCATATCTCACTCTCGCTGTTGCATTTGAATAAATTTCTCGCAGATAGTTAACCAACAGAGTATCGACCCCCATTGCTGTCAAGATGTCCCAAAGTTTTGCATGACCCACGCAGTCAAATGCTGCAGTGAGGTCTACGTAAGCCATATGCAGTCTTCCACCCTTCACATCTACATATTCGCTCCTAAGTAACGACAGGTTTAAGACCTGCTCGATGGTACCGAGCCCATCCCTAAATCCATACTGGAGGTCAGATATGATGTTATTATCTTCCGTCCAGTGCTGTAGGCGTTCTAACAGAATACGGCCTACCAACTTTCCCAACGAGTCCAATAAGGAAATAAGGTGGTAGCACGTTGGACTGTTGCGATCGCCCTTTTTAAAAACCGGGACCAGGATGGACTCTGACCAAGAGGCCAAAAGACCAGCTTTTTCCGTGGCTTCTAGTACCCTGAGTAGTAATGGGGCCCATAGGTCAATTTTAAATTTATATAGATCCACGGGGACCCCTTCAGGGCCCGGGGTCTTTCCTCCTCTGCTGGCGTTTAAAGCTTGCTCAACTTCGGCCAGCGAAAAATCTAAGGCCAGTGAGCTCGAAGAAGGGATTAGACCACTGATCCTTTTCCCAGGAGTGCTGTAGGTTTGGGTGGACTCTTCCGTTAGGCCAAATATCTGTGAGAAATGAGCTATCCAATCAGATTCAGTGATTGTAACTTCTATGTTGCTGTTCTCCCTCAGCCGGAGAGGAATGGGGTGTTTATGACTTCCCAAAACACTGTGCTGTCATTAATTTTACAGCTGTTGTGTAAGGCAATCCATAGTTCCTCTTTTAATTCCTTCTTTCTCTGACGTAGAGTTTTATTACATGCTTTCCTTAGTTGGGTAACCTCTGTCTTATCTCTATCGGATTTATTAAGAGCTGCTTTAAGGGAAGAGTACGCTTTTGTACAGGATGAATTAAACCAACTAGTCTTTATTTTTCTTTTCCCTTTAGATATAATAGTTAAGGCATCATTTACAGATTTAATTACTACTTTAAAATTATCTACTATCTCCTGAGGGGTTGAACTCTCCGCCAAAGATAAACTTATTGCAGGCATGGAAGTTCTGACAACCTTTTCTGTTATTAATTCAGGATCCGAATGGGCCCACTTTTTAGCATAACCATTTAGTCGATTCATAATAAGACTTTCCTCCTGGTACAAGGTTGTTGGCTTTGTTCTGTCTCGTGCCAGTTGCATGGTAACGGAGATCGGAAAGTGATCGCTAAATACGCAATCATGCGTTGTAAAATTAGTTATGAAGTGTGAAGCCCTAGTTGCCATGAAAATAAAATCTATGCAGCTGGAGGCTCCTTTACCATTGAAGGTTGGACTTAAGGAAACTGCGGGTGTTAACAATTCATTAGCAAAGGCAAGTTGGAGGAGCGAGATCGTCTCATTCATGCACACCGCTACTAGGGAATGGGGAAAATGGGTAATATTTGCACGTCCAGAAGGCCGCATGTAATGTTATTGTTTCTTTCACAGAGAGATAAATTAAAATCACCACCCCATATAATGATGGAATTTTTCCCTTGATGGTTGTTAATGAAGTCTACAAGGAAATGACGGATTTCCTTCAATATCTCCACCAGTTTTGTTTGCTGTAGATTATTATAAAAATTAACTACCACAATGTGGAGTGAATTATTTGTGGCTATTGAAATTATCTGATAATTCTCCTTATTTTTTACGGAGTTTGTTTCTCTGACTTGAATTAAGTTTGATATATACACCACTAAACCACCTTTCGCACGCCCTGATGCTGAAGTAAGTGCCGGGGAGAAAAATGTTTTATAGCCATTTATATGGATTGGTTGTACTGCCCATGTCTCCTGTAAACACAAGATGTCGTGAGACCGCACAAAAGTTAACCACCCTTCTTGGTTAAACTTAGATCGAAGACCGGCAATATTCCAAAATGCAACACTAGTAGAGGCCCCTCTTAAAGCATTAGTGTCAGACTGGGGGGCTATGTTTAAACAGCTTCTTTCTTTTAGAAGTCTACTATTCGTTAAAGACATCAAGGCTGGATCTGAGTCATTTGTAACTTGGGGGCATAATTGATATAACTTGTGACTGTGCTTGTCTACAGGGAATTCTTGGGCATGTGCAGAAGGGACCAGGATAGGGTTCAAGGGGGGAATCAGAGGATTTTCCAATTGTGCTACTTCCTGAGATGGATTAGAGACTAAAATCAATTGTACGTCAATACTTTCTCTCTCAAGTATAAGAGGAGCAGGTCCCGGAAAACTAGATGGTTGTCAATCCACCGTCTCTAAAAATGACAGAAGCTTGAACCTATTCTGCGTTTGGATAGAGACGTTTGTTTTCAGAGTGGACTTAGGAACGGCTTATAGAAAAAATCAAGAGGGAGAGACAAGATTACTGTAGGTATTATGGGTGATTCCTCCTGAACAGCTAGAAGAAAACGAACCATTCTGGGCGTCCTGAAGTTGATGACAATACAGTCACCCTGAATGGATTTTTGGGAGGGGCCCACCCATCCTACTCTTCGGACCATCAGAATTTGGTTTATGTTCTGAGGGTTAAAATGCTTATGTTTTACCAGCCAATCCACCACTTTATTTACGGAGGGAGAACCAGGATTCTGTCAGTCCCTGTTTTAGAGGTGGAACCCCCGCTAGGACCAAGACGTAGGGACAAGATGCAGGTGGCAAATTCAAATTATCTGTATTGGATTGAGCCGTACCGTTTGTGGGATTAAGGTTCATATTTTTCTGCCCCTGGTTACTGATATTCTCCATCCTAGCAGTGACCTTTAACTTAGTGCCCTCAGTTACAAGGTTTTGATTCTCTAATTGCAGTACCTTCGATAAACCAGACTGGAACTCTTGACTAGGTTGATTACAGTTATCCCTTTGAAATGAGGGAATGTTCGTAATAGTAGGGGTCGACTTGGAAGTTTCCAGTCGAACTCTAATTGAATCAACATCCTCTTTCAATTGAACCAGCTTATTCTCAATGCGAGCAAATCTTTCATCAAAGAGAGAAGTCAAGTGTAAAGTTATTTCACAAAGTTTTACTTCAAGAATGTTTTTTATAAGGCCCTCCATTTGATTCCCTAGATCTTCTTTAAGTACTTTAGAATTGCTATTGGGGGCACCTAACTGAACTTCAGGATAACTTAGGCTTTCATCTGTTTGAGTTTGTAGCGAAGCCATTCCCAGTAAGCTCGGGCCAGGGCCGGCTATTTACTTTCCCTCGTTGCCCTGCTTGCCTCCCTTATGTTTTATTCCCATTGCTCGTCCCTTCTTTTGTTTAGTTTGTTCCCGAGTTTGGGGGCCTTTCCCTCTTGGAGTAGGGATATCAATCTCCTTATCTCGTGCGTTAGGAGATTGTGGTAGTAGATTCACAGAGGGGGAAGAAGGTATTAGGGAAATGAGTTTATTCACTGGTAGAGGACTATTATGTTCCTCCTCCCTGGTCAGCGGAAGTTGTAAGGGATCAAGTGAAAGTCTACGCTCTTTTAATGGGATCTCATGAATAAGGAGAGATTCTGCTCTTATCAGGAAAGCGTCCAGGGTACTCACGGTACTCTTAGGTTTCTCCATTGAAATTAGTACATTACAAAGATATCAACGGTTAATAAACGATATATAACTGGACTTGGAAGTCAATTGCAACTATTAACTTAAACAACAACTTAAACAACAAATTTACTAGATAGGTCCAGGAGCTCTAACTGTAACGGTATAGAGGTATACAACCGATGATATGTCCGTGTAACAATAGTTCTTACCAGGCCTCTTGTTAAATCGGCTCGTAGAAGACCGCCAAGGGACAGGCGTGCCTCTGTATGCCCCTGACGTCCCCAGACGGGCCCGCACGCGTCCCAAAAAGTGGGAGCCGCGCTGTGTGGATAGGATGTCTTACCAGTAGACACCTGCTGTTCCTGAATGAAAGACCTTTCTTCAACCTTTACCAGTGTACTACGACTATACTTTATTATACAGGGCTTTGTTGTGTTCAAGCTTACTTGAGCTTGGCGACGATGAGCATGTCACTGAACAGGAAGAAGTGCCTCTCCTTGGTCTTCAGGTCCTGTGTCAGCTGCACACACTCATGGAGGATGAGCTCTGAGCTCTCGGTGCTGTGCCCCAATACAAAAGGGCTCTGGTCGACGGACACTGGACACCCAAAGCCGTCCCCGCTCCCTTTATGTATTGCACAGCCTTTATAGACCACAATATTCCTCCGCAATACAACCAAGGGGTATGGCCCAGGCCAGCCTACATCGGCCTATGATGGGCTAAGACGGGCCCGTCTTGGCCCGGTCTTTGCCCGGGCTGAGCCCGGGCACGCCCCGGGCACGCCCCGCGCGCGTCCCGCGCTGCAGGACCGCTTTCCCGGTTTTCTCGTCCCTCCAGGGACTATCTATAAAGTGCAGTACGTCTTGGGGGCCAGGGGCCGTGTGCAAATCAGCAAGGTTCAGAGTCGGTCTCCCGCGCTGCGGGACCGCTTCCCCGGTTTTCTCGTCCCTCCAGGGACTATCTCTAAAGTGCAGTGTGTCTTGAGGGCCAGGGGCCGTGTGCAAATCAGCAAGGTTCAGAGCCGGTCTCCCGCGCTGCGGGACAGCTTGTTCTGGTTTTCTCGTCCCTCCAGGGACTATCTCTAAAGTGCAGTGCGTCTTGGGGGCCAGGGGCCGTGTGCAAATCAGCAAGGTTCAAAGTCGGTCTCTCGCGCTGCGGGACCGCTTCCCTGGTTTTCTCGTCCCTCCAGGGACCACCTCTAAAGTGCAGTGCGTCTTGGGGGCCATTGGCCGTGTGCAAATCAGCAAGGTTCAGAGTCGGTCTCCCGCGCTGCGGGACCGCTTCCCCGGTTTTCTCGTACCTACAGGGACTATCTATAAAGTGCAGTGCGTCTTGGGGGCCAGGGGCCGTGTGCAAATCAGCAAGGTTCAGAGTTGGTCTCCCACGCTGCGGGACCGCTTCCCCGGTTTTCTCGTCCCTCCAGGGACTATCTCTAAAGTGCAGTGAGTCTTGGGGGCCAGGGGCCAAGTGCAAATCAGCAAGGTTCAGAGTCGGTCTCCCGCGCTGCGGGACCGCTTCCCTGGTTTTCTCGTCCCTCCAGGGACCACCTCTAAAGTGCAGTGCGTCTTGGGGGCCATTGGCCGTGTGCAAATCAGCAAGGTTCAGAGTCGGTCTCCCGCGCTGCGGGACCGCTTCCCCGGTTTTCTCGTACCTACAGGGACTATCTATAAAGTGCAGTGCGTCTTGGGGGCCAGGGGCCGTGTGCAAATCAGCAAGGTTCAGAGTTGGTCTCCCACGCTGCGGGACCGCTTCCCCGGTTTTCTCGTCCCTCCAGGGACTATCTCTAAAGTGCAGTGAGTCTTGGGGGCCAGGGGCCAAGTGCAAATCAGCAAGGTTCAGAGTCGGTCTCCCGCGCTGCGGGACCGCTTTCCTGGTTTTCTCGTCCCTCCAGGGACTATCTCTAAAGTGCAGTGCGTCTTGGGGGGCCAGGGGCCGTGTGCAAATCAGCAAGGTTCAGAGTCGGTCTCCCGCGCTGCGGGACCGCTTCCCCGGTTTTCTCGTCCCTCCAGGGACTATCTCTAAAGTGCAGTGTGTCTTGGGGGCCAGGGGCCGGGTACAAATCAGCAAGGTTCAGAGTCGGTCTCCCGCGCTGCGGGACCGCTTCCCCGGTTTTCTCGTCCCTCCAGGGACTATCTCTAAAGTGCAGTGCGTCTTGGGGGCCAGGGGCTGTGTGCAAATCAGCAAGGTTCAGAGTCGGTCTCCCACGCTGCGGGACCGCTTCCCCGGTTCTCTCGTCCCTCCAGGGACTATCTCTAAAGTGCAATGCATCTTGGGAGCCAGGGGCCAAGTGCAAATCAGCAAGGTTCAGAGTCGGTCTCCCGCGCTGCGGGACCGCTTCCCTGGTTTTCTCGTCCCTCCAGGGACTATCTCTAAAGTGCAGTGCGTCTTGGGGGCCAGGGGCCGTGTGCAAATCAGCAAGGTTCAGAGTCGGTCTCGGGACCGCTTCCCCGGTTTTCTCGTCCATCCAGGGACTATCTCTAAAGTGCAGTGCGTCTGGGGGGCCAGGGGCCGTGTGCAAATCAGCAAGGTTCAGAGTGGTTTTAGTCAATGGAATACCTCAGACGTCAAGAAGCAACAAAGCCAACGCACCTGTGCCGTAAATTAATTCACATATCGTCTGGGTCCCTGCATATTTTTCACTTTCTCCTTCATTCTCCCTCCAACCTGACATTTTCTCTTTGTCAGTGGATCTAATACCATGCACTGTTATACAAATGCCTTTTATGGATGCTGGACCAGTGCAAATTAGGCACCGCCCTTATACGTCATAGTTATGCAGTTATTTACTCCTACTCATCCTGTGCCTTAACTTCATTAACGTGTTTGAATAATTTAAACGAATTAATGAAATGTAACCATCGTAGGGATTAGAGATTTATATACTAGTGTGCTAATGTGCAGTTTAAACATGGAATCATGTACTCTTTATTCATGCTTTACATGTATTCTTCAAGTTATACTTATGAATGTATAATCATTTATTCAAAGTTCACATTAATTGCTGAAGCTAACTTAGCCTGACTACAGGCCTCAATTGTACTGCATTTCGTTTTGCCAGCATATTCTTTCTTTGCAGGTTTAGTATCATGCTTCTCGTTAGCTAGAGAAAGGCTTATTGTTTGTATTAGACTGTTGATAGTGGGCCCTGAAGGGAAGAACTTAGCAGTGAACATGGATAATTAATGGTCGAAAGAGGCTTCTGTTCATCATGTTCCAGGATGGAGAGATGTTCAAGGCTGCGATTTACAGTCCAAGTTTCGATTCTATGTGAAACGTAAGAGAAGATCTATAGGGAGATCATTTAAACTATTTCCAGTCAGTCAGCCAGTGTTGAGCATCAGACTTGAGGCAGTGTAACTAAACACTTCCTCGTGTATGGGTGTCATTCACTCAGAGCTTCAAATGTGTCTCCTTTTAGGACTAAAACCCAATATAGCTGTAAAGGCTTTAGTGGCCAACCCAAAATCAATGAAAAGCCTCACTGGAAGCCAATTACAATTTCATGGAATAAAAGTAGGGAAATCACAATGATATAAGCCGTTTAACAACAAAGCAACTCTGTTCTATACAGGCTGGAGTTTCCTGACGGATTGCTGTTTTCAAAGTCTTAGTCTGACATCCAGGTAAATCTAAATTGATCACATCTGCAACTAAGGACAGCATTCTAATTCTCCGAAAGAAAGGTACCCCAATGTTGTACGCCATGGGCAGAGCCACATCAGGGAGGAGAGGCTACGACAGCCAAGATGGCAGCCACGTGAGCCTAAAACTACGCTACCAATGCCCTAAACATTCAAGTTTTATCATGGTTGTTGAACACCATCTATCCCTATTGACACTGCTCTGTTGCAATAGGCACTAAAGAGGTTATAATTTGTTGAAAAATGAATAATCTGGGGCTCTCTGGATTGCGACGAGCCTTGATGCATCAGATGGCCGTTGTGTATAAGCAGGCACATTCCTGCCCAGGCTTGAGTGAAGCCCTAATCACGCTTCTACTGTGAATGTGGATTGTTATGAATCTAATTTTGTGCCCTTGGCTGTTGTTGTGTCAGTCAGATATTTTCAGCCTCTTTGCCTGGTCAAGGATTCTACCATGGGAATTAGGGCCTGATTTAGATCTTGGCGGATGGGTTACTCTGTCACAATGGTAACTGATATCCGGTCCACCAACATATAAATCCTATTATATCCTATGGGATTTATATTTTGGCAGGCGGGATATCCGTCACGTTGTGATGGATTAATCCATTTGCCAACATTGAAATCAGACCCATAGTCAGGGAAATCTAGCTTTCTCTAGTGGGACAAGGAGGCAAACTGTATCCAAAGGGGGCTCCACAGGGTCGGATTCTTTCTCACCAAGGGATTGCTTAAACGGATTTGCTGCTGCAGTGAAGCTCCATGCAGGTCCAGAAAGTGGTTTTAGGGGGGTGCCTTGGTTTTCCACATTTATAGTTAGCACTAGATAGTGGTGGAGATGACTTCTGACACCTGCCTAACCAATGGGCTGAAAGTTTCTATGGATGATCCAGTTCACTTTTTTGGTCGTTCTTGTTTGCCCTTCTGCAACAATTCTATAGTGTACCATATTCCTTAAAGTCAAGACACAGAGACCCTTTCTCCCTTTTGCACAGCCTGTGTGCCCACCCAGGCGTGTGCCCAAGGAAATAAGTAGCCCCCCTCCTTTGTGGTCACCCAAAATTGATTCGGAGCAATAGCTTCCCTTCCACTGGGTTTGGGTCTGCACAATCTAACTGACTAACTCCCCTCGCAACAACTAACAATGGACAGGCTAGGGTTCACCTCAACATCTCAATCATTATCTCTGCCAGGTCAGCCCTCCAGTTTGACAGCCGCTGTGATGCCAATGCTTCACCACTTCAACAGATGTATCTAACAAACTGGACCAAACTGGACTCTATCTTAACAGCTATTGAAAACTCTAGGTCCTCTGACAAAAACAAAATTGGTGCAGTAGCAATTGAAGTCAATCTCTTGCGTGATGACCACAGAAAGATCGCTGATTGAGTGTCCCAAGCTGAATGCACACTTCAAGATTTAGAACCACAAAATTGGAGACACAAAGGCAACAGCAGGACTTCATGGATCAAGTACGTTTCCTGGTGGGCATAACTGAAGCTGCTGAGGGTGGGGCCCACAGAAGCAACATAGCAGTGACCTTTACCTACTTCTGCACTCCGCACGATGGTTACCAAGTTGCTTCATTACAAAGACCGGGACTTAATAGTGCGTGAAGCCATGTCGGTCACTTCTCGGAAAATTGATAACAACCGCATCATGCTATTTCCCTACTATACCATCGCGGTGCAATGCGAGCAGACCTCTTCCATAGGGGTAAAGTGCAAATTGTATAAAAAGGGTCAGAAATACTCTCTATTGTTGCTTGCAAAACCTAGAATAACCACTAAACCCAAATGCCATTTCCTTTACAACTTCCATGATGTTTGAGACTGGGCTAAACAATTGATAACAACCTCCCAGGTTCCACTCGTGAGACAAGAAACATCTCCTGTCTCACGAGTGGAATGAACTGCTGTCCAATTTACAGTCCAAACCCAAAGATGACACCCTTGCACCTTAAATGTGCTTCAACTGCCAGAGAATAAAACTGCCTCATGAAATGACCCTGCCTGCCCCCACTCAGACCCACTTGTGAATCCATCCTTTACACTGTCAGTAGCACATCAGAAAACACATAATACCTCTGGTATAATAATGTATCTTCCTGTGATGAATGTTCTGTTGCTGAGAAAAGTTCCCCTTTGCACTCTCCTAATTGCCAAATCAATTCACTTACAATGTGTCTATATGTCCTAGTTGTTTGTTGCCCACTGTAGGAAGCTGGCTCTGTATATACTATACCAAAGTAAGGTATAGTGTGCACATAGCCCAGTTGATCCCAAAGGGATAGCAGAGGCTAAAATAGATAATCACTAACAGCTCTTTTTGTGATAGTGTGGTCGAGCAGTTAGGCTTATCAGGAGGGTGTGTGAAGCATTTATTGTATTCACTCGATCAAGGCTGATGGCACACACTCAGAGACAGAATCCAGAACAATTAGGTAAGTATAAAAAAGATATACTTATGTTTAAACCAAGCAGGACTTGGCAAAGGTAATTGAAAGATACTTTCAAATGCAAAACTTTACAAGTAAATGCAGTTGTGGTTGAAATTGAAATTGTTTCAGGTTTGTATTTGCTTTTAAACAGTTTAGAATACATAGGAATTACTTTAGAGTACTTTTAAATTAAATTTTAGTTACTTTTGCTATTCAGGTGATATTCCTATTTATCACACAGTGGGTCTTACAAAACACAGGTAAGTATGACAGTTTATAGTTTAAAGAAAATTACTTTGGTTTTCATACAAAAAGTCCGTTTCTATGGGAGAACAGAAGGTTATCGATTTGCATGTAAGTAAACGTCCTGCAAGAATAGCTTTTTAGGGTTTGAACCAAGGTTCCCCAAGGTTTAAGAAGGCACTCGAATTGCACCACCAGTGGCGCTAGGGCAACCAGGTGCAGAGTGCAGAAGCCCTATGTTAGCCAATGGCGCTAGGGGGCATATAGGGTTAGGGGCTGCTCACGGGCAGGCCCCTCAGTCTTGGGAGTCAAGCTCCTATGGTTAAGGTTAGGGCAAAGGAGGTCCCAGGTTGTCACCAAGTCCACACCACCAGAGGCGCAGGGCGGAAGGGTTCAGGGTGCTTAGGAGGGGTCGGGAGCCCAATGCAATCCTCTGGAGATTGCCAGCTTTGGATTTTGGCTGCAGGCTCAGTCCAGGAAGTCTTCCAGGAGGAACGAACAGCTGGGCAGGTAAGTTGAAGGGCTCGGACTTAGGTGCACCTCAGGTACTTTTCTCCAGGGCGCAGGGCAGCCGTATGCAGGGGTGCCTTTTGAGGTCGGATTTCACCTTACCGGGCCACACGCAGTTGGTGGTGTCTCCATGCAGAGGCAGCAGGCGAAGTCGGGGAGTCCTGGAGGGGTCAACCCACAGTGGACTCAGACTCTGGAATGCTGAGAGACCTGTCTGGGACCGGTGGACCACAATGCAACACAAAAAGATGATGAACGGAATGTTGAACATTGTCAAACATTCTCCCCCTGGGTTTAATCCATCATTATTTTGCTTGCCACGCCATTCCAGTTCGGACCCAGCCATATGCAAATCAGCCTTGACCCTGTTCCCCATGCCCGAACTGCCAGGCCAGGTCCTCCCTGGACCGGAAAACAAGCATCCTGGGACCGGTTTCAGGGCATCACCCCTCATCAGCCGGGCTATCTTGAAACCAGTGTTTTAGAGAGCACAGGACCCATGATGGGCATACCCTTCCCACTTAGGGTAAAAACCGGTGTGCCACTTGGACTGGGGCCATAGTGCGACGGATACAGTGGTGGTTCCAGGTGTTGAGTTTCTTCATCCTCAGCAGGCTTAGAGTCTTTCTTTGGAGTTTCTTTTGAACATAGCTGCTGTTTGCAGGAGATCTGGTCTTTGTTGAAGGCAGTCAGTCCTCCCAGGGGTTTTGGAGGTCGCTGGCTGCAGGGCCTGCATCAAAAGTCACTTTTGATGCAGGATCTCTGGAAACTGCACATGGGCTGGTAGTGCTGGGGCCAAGTCCGTTCTTCTCTGCAGTCTCCTCTGCTGTGTGACTTCTTCCATCCTTCTTCTTCGTAGGTTTCAGGATTCCAGGGAGGCAAGTGACAGGGTCCCCCTAAATACTAAATTTAGCGGCGTTACAGTGGTGTGCAGGACAGAACCATTAGTTCCCTTCCTTGGGGTGAGTACACCCCCTATTATGCCACCCTCCAGTGGGAGGGGGGCTTGAGCCTCTCTTTAACTGGCTGTGTCCTCTCATCTTCAAGATGGAGGGAACTGAGATGTGTGCTTCACCTCGCCTCCCTCACTTGAGGGGTGGGGTTGACAATGGTGGGCATACCTCCTAACTTGGATTTCCCACCGAGACAATTGCTGGGGGCAGCAAAAGGCAGGGACATATTACAAAGGCGGCAGGCCTTTGAAGCTCCCCCTTCGTGGACCCAGTCCAACCTGGGGGAGGAGGTATGACACTTCTGTCTAGGATGGGCCATGTTTCGGGACCCAGAGAGTGGAGGCCCTCAATCCAGGGGTCCAGAAACCTGTCTAGTGGTTGCAAATGTGGTCTACAAAGCCCATCCTGCTTTATGGGTGACTTACCTAGGCCATAGGCAGTGGATTGCAGGCATGGCACACAGAGACATGTGGATGTTAAGGTGCAGGGCCCCTAAGACTGGGGCAATAGGTGCTTCCTCCCTTAGAAACTTCCCTGGTCACAGTGCCCTTGGCACCCCTGGTACCTTTTACAAGGGTCTTACCTGTGGCAACAGATGTGGCAATTGTGGGTACAAAGGTACAGTTTTGGGAAAGAACACAGGACCTGGGAACCTGATTGGCAGTGTCTCCAGGAATTGCCAATATTTTAAATCAAATGTATATTTCAATAATTCACACAATTCAATGTTCATTAATATTTATTATTAAAAAACATGAATAAAGTTTTAATTAAAAAAACTTGTCTGTGACTCATTCTATTTACATAGTTTTTATCGTTACATTTTGTGGATGAAAAATGTCAAAATAAATATTCCGAGAGATATTGTTTTTTTTGTAATAACCCAGCATGTCTCTGTGTCTTTTTTTTAAAACATTTTTGGACCCACAAAATATAATCATAAAACCAACAAGAGGGCCTTGCACTCTGGCAGAAGATCATAGAGCTCCAGCAAGAAGTGCTTTAAAATAATCTGGTAAATTCTGCTGGAGTCATGGATTTAATGCCCCAGGAGAATTATTGTTTTTTTTATGGTGCTAGCAGGTTGCTGGGCTCCCTGCAGCCCCATAATATTCAAAAATGCTTGTTGATGACCTCTCTATTCTAGGAGCACCACCAAACTAAAACAATATAAAAATTAAGTCCTTGCAGGGCATTATGGCGCGCTCCTTCAAAGGAGCAGTGAATAATAAATGAGCGGCTCCTGACATTTTTAAAATTTACTGTGGGTGTCCTGGGTCCTGTTGGTGGGCTCCACTGGAAACTGTTATATCATGCCAAGGGGTTGGGGATCCCGTGGTAGATACCACCATGGGAGGGAGGCACACAGGCTCCTCCCCTTTGTGTAGTTGTTTTGATCCTTGGGAAGGGGTCCCTTGCCCCTCTAGAGGTCGGGGAGGGGGAGTGCATGCCCCCCTCACCATAAACTTATATTTGGCCCCTAGGGATGGGGTATTTGGGACCTTGAGTGACTGGGGGAGGGAAGGTCCACTCCCGGCCTCCTTCCTAAAAATATAATTGTGACGACCACAGGTCCTAGCCCGTCCGGTTGTCTAATTTACCTATAATTAAAATGCCAATAGGTGTTTCTTTTTTAAAAGAAAGTTGTGATCCTGCAGGAGTCCCACAGGAGTCCTGCTGGATCGGGACTTTTTAACATTTCGTTTAGCAAGGCCTAGGGGTGCAAGGTATCCCTACCCTGCCTCCTTATATATGTTTTCCAATTAAATGCAGGACAGGGGACTTTGGGCCTGATTTAGATTTTGGCTGATGGGTGACCGCCACAACGGTGACGGATATCCCGTCAGTCGAAATATAAATCCCATACTATCCTATGGGATTTATATTTTGACTGACTGGATATCCATTACCATTGTAATGGAGCATCCCATCCACCGAAATCTAAACCAGGCCCTAAGTCCCCGGGTCCTGTTATGGCTGCCTGCAACATTTCTTTTCACGTTGCAGGCAGCCAATCAGAGTGTTTGCTCTCGCGGGTGTAGTCTATTGTGAACGAATTGGTCTAAGGGGAAAAAAGCTACCTGTGCCAATCAAAATGCTCCATATTTTTAAATTGGATTTCAGGAAGTTCCTTGAGCTCAACCTCCCTGATATACAAACATTTTCTATCCCTAATTTCCCAAAAACTACTGGACGGATTTACACCAAATCAAAAAAAGCACACTTTCTGGTTCAAGATCTAACTTACTGACAAATTTGGTGTAATTTAATTCAGCAGTTTTTGTGGTAGCGCTGTTCAACAAAGTCTATGGAAAATGCATGGGGGTTTGTATTTTAGATCCCCCTTTTTATAAGCCCTCACTTGATGGATAGCCCTGAAACTTTCCATGCACAAACTAGGCATAGCAAAAAAGAGTTCTGGAACGTTTTATGGTAATTCATCAAATGGCGCAAAAGATATTAGCAAAACAAAAAAGGCCTTTCCTATTGAAACACTAACCTATCTATAACTACACAGTGGCAAACGCCACTGTGTTATATATACATATATATAGCAGGTTTGAGTATATGTATACACACACACACATATATATATATGAAACCAGGATCCAAACAAACGACCACGGTGGGCCTAACAAGGGCACAGACTCCAGTTAAAGGTGCAATAAAGAAGATTTATTGTCTTAGCATGTCAGGATGACGCGTTCTGACCACAAGCCTGTGGTCTTGATCACATAGTGTGCTAAGGTGAAAGGCATTCAATTAATAGTGACATAAGTGGCTTTACTATGTCCATAGTGACAAGGCAAAAAACGTAACACTTTTGCAGCAAGTAGTAAAATATCTTGTCATCCATTGATGACTAGGCACAGCAATGACAAGCACTTTTAGTAGCAGGCATAGAAAAAAGACTACCACTCTATTTGTAGGTGCAAATAGCCATGTTTTCTGTAACATCAGTTGTGTGCGGCAGATCAGAAGATAAGCTGGTGCTGGCAGTGCCAGAGGCATGGTAAACGATTAAAGAATGCATGGATTGGGTTTTAAGTCTCCCAAAAATAGTCTGATGGAAAACAGAGCTAAACGGTTTCCCACCTGAACCTATAAACCATGAATACCATGTGGCCCAATTTAATATGGGAGGAATCTGGTGTACCATCGTAACTAAAAGGGGGAACATTGATTGTAACGCATTCATAGCAGTAGAAGCGTGTGAAAGCCAATGCAAAAGTCTATGTACCAGTCGGAGCGCAACTTATGCGGTCAAGTTATATAAGCTTAGTGCTGGAGCGGAAGAAGGGCCTTGATGTCACTGGAGTCTAATCTTTGCATGTTAAGGTCTAAGCCTGATGTATGGAAATCGAGTCAACTGCTCAGAAAGATGTAGAATAGGTGAAAAAATGCTGTACAGTGCCGTCACTAATAGACAAAGTTAAAAACTAGAGAATACTTACAGGAAAAATCAGTTTTGGTGCCGTGAGATGTGGAAGGGACAAAAAGCCAAACAGTTGCTTGAGGAATAGGCGAGACTGGTGCAGTGTAGTAAAAATGTGTTGCAGTGGATTAAAAACTGGACAACCAACTAGAAGTCAGCCGACTTCCAAAAAAGTCAAATTGGCGATAGTGTGAGAGCGCATGACTGAAGTGAATATTAACGATAAACGTTATAAAAAGTTGTAAAGGTCTTCACTAATGTTTAATCATGCTGGGGCCTTGGTGTTGAGTTCTATTATGTATTTCGACTACAGTTGTCTCAACAAATTCTCTCTGTTGCCACCACGTCTGAGTGGCAGAATGCAATCAATGACGCAGTATTTGAGGTGGTCTAAGTTGTTCTGGTGTGTCTCTTTGAAGTGCCAGGCGACGGGGGTATGTCGGGTCACTGTTGTCAATGGCTCTGATGTGTTGCGAAATCCGTAGGTGCACTTGGAGCTTGGTGCTACCTACATATTTAAGCCCACAGCTGCAAGTGAGAATGTACACTGCGAATCCCGTTCTGCAGGTGAGTTTCTGTTGTATCACTATGAGTTTACTCCTGAATTCTGCCGAGATTTGGATGGTGTTAACTCCAAATCTGCAAGCCCTGCAACTACTGCACTTGAGAAAACCTTTGACACTAGTTAACCAATTAGTGGTATTGGTTATTTCAGGGCTGTTTCTGACTACAGTGTCATGCATGGACCTGGCTCTCCTATAGGTAATGTCAGGCCTAGGGGCAACCATGGGTCCTAATGTGGAGTCAGTTTTGATAATCCCCAAGTGTTTGTTAACCCCTTCCCCGCTCATGACGGAACCGCTCCGTCAAGAGCCACGGTTGCCGTGTGCTCATGACGGAGCGGTTCCGTCATGCCACGACCGTTGGCGGCCGCTCCGCCCACGCGGCGCTGTTTCCCCGCCTGTGCGGGGGGACAACGCAACTGGGCTCCGTCATGACGGAACCGCTCCGTCATGAGCATAGCTCAACCGTGGCTCATGACGGAGTGGCTCCGTCATGAGCACAGCGCCACCGCGCTGCCCCCCCCGCACCCCCCAGCGCTGCGGCGGAATTCCCGCCGCAGCGAAAGGGTTAAAAATGGATTTAAGTGCTCTTGACTCAGTGTTGTGAGTTATGATGAGGCGTGTGGTTATCCATCCCTTAGTGGCCAGGTCTGCTTGAGTGTCTGTGCCAATAGTGGTGTCTGTGGATGTGTTTTGTAGTAATAACTCTCTTGGAAATTAATTAGCTTTGGTGATCGCAGCAGTGATTGTCTTTTCAGTGTATCCCCTGGCTTTGAATCTCATGTGAGACTCCAATTGGCACTTGGTTAGGTCTGTGAGATTGCTGCAAATTCTGCACAAGCGCAGCATTTCGCTGTATGGAATGCTAGCTATCAGATGTTTTGGGTGAAAGCTGGTAGCGTGAAGGGTGGAATTACCTGCAACATAAACTTTTACATCTAGAAATTCTACAGTATCAGTGCTGATGGTGGCATTGAACTCCAAATTTAAATCATTACAGTTGATCTCATTGATAAATGTTTTAGCACTGTCCATAGAACCCTTCCAGACCACAAAAACATTGTCTATGTAGCGTAGCCAGCAAAGAATGTTGTTAGACCAAGCTTCAGAGTGTGTGACCTGGAGGACCCGCTCCTCCCACCAGCCCACATGAAGGCAGGCGTAGCTGGGGAGAAGTAAGCCCCAATAGCCACACCCCTAAGCTGCTGGTATATCTTGTTGTTGAACATAAAATGGTTATGCTGCAGGCACCACTCAATAAGAAACATGATAAGCTCATTGTGTTTATAACAATGGATAGGTCTTTTAGTCAAAAATTCATGGCATACATTTAGTCCATCAAAGTGATGGATGCTCGTGTAGAGCGAAGTTATATTGAGGGACATCAGGATACAGTTCGGTGACCACTGGATGTTTTTGATTTTGAGAAGGAAGTCACTTGTGTCTCTTAAGTATGTAGGTAGTTTAGTGACGTGCTCTTGCAAGAAATAATCAACATATTTCGATATGCTTTTGCGTGCCGAGATGATTGGCCTGCCAGGCACCGGAGATGTTCCCTTGTGTACTTTAGGCAGGAAGTACATAATCGGTAATACAGGAAATTCATTGTTGAGAAAATTGAACTCCTCTTTGCTGAGAGCGCTTTGAGTCCTGTAATTGTTCAGGCAATTTTTGAGTTCTTTGCCACTAGCACTCACTTCCTTCATGTTGGTAGGACTGTAGCATATGGCATCATTAAGTTGTCTGTAGGCTTCTTCCATGTACATGTGTTTAGGCCTTAGGACGATGTTACCTACTTTGTCTGATTTGTTAATGATTATGTCCGGTCTGGCTTTGAGTTTACTCATGAGGTCCATATATTGTTTGTGTTTGTAATTATTTTAGTTTTTTGCACGGGTTCTTTGTTTGTGCAAATTCTTAACCTCTTCTACAATCACATCATTGTAAATGTCAATGGCATCTCTAGTCATGGAAGGTGTGCAAGATGGTCAATGCCAGCGTTGTGTAATAGTACTTGCTTGGAGGGATTGTCATTTGGAGATTCTAGCTCAGACATAGTTCTGATGGTGGCGATGTCTGAAACTGCAAGGGTGTCTGGCATGTGAACCCTCACATTGCTGTTCGAAGGTGGGGATTTATTTCCATGTTTTTGCTTGAAGAATTTGATGAGTTTTAATTCCCGAATGAAATTAAAAATGTCAATTCGAGTGGTGGTGTAATCGAAACTGCTTTCTGGGTAGTAGGTCAAGCCCAAGGAGAGAAGTTGTCTTTCCGCCTCGGTTAGTTGTAGATCAGAGAGATTGATAACTGTATTGGAGTTGCTTGTTATTTTCGTCTCCAGTTGCCTCTTTTTTTGTTGAAGCTTCCTCTTTGATTTCCTAAGTTTTCTGTGCTCCCTCCTTCTGCAGTTCCGACTGAGTTTTGTTTCTTCGGTATTCGTGGCCGCAGTGTTTGGCGCCTGTCCTCGACTAAAAAACCAAGTTCCTCCGTTAAGCTGAAGTTGTTTCTTAGTCTGGGGTCACTGTTGCTTGTGATGCTACCATCTTCTGAGTCTGTGCCGGTGTCTACAGTGGAACTCAGGTCTGATGTCGAGGCCGAGTCAGTTGGATCACGGGACATGGCAGCTGACATTGTAGGTGCGGAAACTTTGGTTAGAGTGTTGAGCTTTTGTCTTTTTTCTGAATCAAATTTCCTCGCAAAGGTGAAAATTTGTCCACACTCATAGTCAGACTTATCCCACGCAAACTTAAATGCCTTGCGTGTCTTTATGGTTTATTCATGTTTTTTCATTCTTGTCATTATTTCTTCACAGCCTTTGCTCACACCTTTTTTTTGGTCTGAGCTGTCGAATCCTCATTGATTTTTTCAATTTTATCTTGAAGTTCCCTTCGATCAATATCGGCATATTTGATGAGGATAATTATTAGGTGCATAAAAGCCGCCAGGTTGCTCTCCGCCCACTCTTTGAGCATATATACATTTACACACACATATATGAGTATATATATTCACACTCATCTGTATATATGAATAAAATATATATATATATGTGTGTGTGTGTGTCTTTGCGCCCTTCACCAAATATCTATGTATTGGCTTGCATTTTGCTTGTTTCTACCACAGGCCATAGCATAAAGGAGTAGGCATTTTACTGGAACATCGATAAAGTGCCACTCAAAAAAACAGTTTTCCACCAATACGGTAGGAGGGACTTTAATTAACCAGTAATTGCTAGCACCTACTTATACTAGTTTGTCTTTACAAGCGTTCCATAGTAATCAAGACATTTATTGAAAGTTGCGATATTGATTCATCAGCATATACCAGCATTGGCATATTTACTTATCCTACTGAAATCAAGCGTAATTTATTAAAGTTGCAAAATTGGGTAGGTACATATTTATGTTGAATCCACACCACCTCAACTTTGTGAAGGACATTTGAAGCCGTTGCATTTTACTCATGAGGGGCATTTAGTAACAACATAAGTTACTCATGACAGACTTTTTAAGCAATTGCTCTGAATTGAGATGGACATCTAGTAAAGTTCTGACTGTCTGCCGTCTTGTTAGAGACTTCACACAGTTTATTCTGACTCAAAAAGAACAGATAGGGGCAGAATTACTAACAAGTCATGCAACGCAGTAAGACAACTTGCTGCGGTGCTTTGCATGACTGGCAGGGGGCAGGAATGAGTCACATCTACTAAGATATGGTGTGTTCCTGCTCTCGTACTGCGTTGGTGTGCTGAGTGCAGCCTAGCGCCTTGTTCGGAAGGTCACTCACTGCATTACATCCATGATTGTGTTTGTGCAGGAAGGACCACCTTCCTGCACAACAACAATCCTCTGAGGCTTTTTCGTCTATCTATGTGTGCTGCAGAACGCAGTACACATAAAAAGGGGAAAAACATGTAGAAATTAACATATTTTTCCTCATTAAGCCTCCCTGTTAAGGCTTAACATTTTGAACCATTTCTAGGTTTACTCGCCTTAGAAAATCTGGGAATGCACCAAAATCCACAAGTGGATACATGGGAACACCCACGCTCCACCCATGGAATGCCTTCCCGGGGCAGAGTAACGCAAGGCAGCGATTTGCGCTGCCTTGCGTTACTCCAGATTTACTAGGGCCAAGCAAGGTGGTTTTGCATGGCTTAGTAAACTCTGTCACTGAAGCCCTTGAGTTGCCTTGTGTGATGCAATGGTAGTGCATGGGCTTCGTAGATCTGGGCCCTACTTATTACTTGAGCCACTGTAGCTATATGAAGGCCAGACTGACTGGCTTTGCCAATGCTTGCTTTTGCTTGCAGGATGAATGACAATGCTCAGCGATATATTTGTCGGACGATTCGCTATGGACAGCAAATGTACATAAATGTAAGGCAATTTGTAGTAATTACTTGAGCTACTGTAGCTATGTGAAAGGCCAGACTGATTGGCTTTGCCAATGCTTAATTTCGCTTGCAGACTGAATGGCAATGCTCAGAGATATATTTGTCGGACGATTCGAGAAGGACAATACATGTACTTAAATGTAAGGCAATGTGTCTCCTAAGAAGTAGTTACATTGACAAATGGTACTGTAAACTTATTCCGAATGCATGTAATGTTGTGCATTGTTGCTATAAACAAACGCTCAATTAAAAATGATGTTAATCCATGGATCGTCAGAAACTCACCCCTAATCAATGCGAGAATCATGGGTAAATTAGTGGGGACGGCAACAACTGCTGTGCATGCCAAAGTGAGCTGGCTTATGGTTGGACAATTAGGCATGGGCAGTAGTAAAGCAGTTCCCAATAGAAGCAAATTTCAGTAGGTACACAATCATTAATTGACATGAAAACTGCTGGGAAGTTAAGGGAAGGGTTAGCATTAGTCTTGCGCCCACAGACCAAAGAAGCTCAATTTCAATTTCATTGACATTTGACCCCCACTCAAATTATCTTTTAATGTTCTGTATCTCATATCTAGTAGAATGCTTCATTCCTATGTAAAAGAGGACAGATATACGAAGTTGACATTTTTCTTGAAGATGGAACACACAACTAACCAGGCTTTAAGGTTATGCTCAATGGCAGTTCATGTTAACGAACAACAGAGAAATAGATTACTATAGTCATTTAGAAAATAACAGTGTAAACAGTTTAAGCAGTTTAAAGAACCTTGCTTTGTATTCTTTTTAAATCTGCATGGATCAACTGACACTTTTGCCCACCTATAGATTGTGTCATCTTTTGGTAATTGAAATATTATTTACACAGCTGATTTTGCACACGACTAGTAAACAATTTTTGGTCTTCCAAATCTTTGTGTATATTTTCTCACATACCTGGTTTCGTTGCCATACAAATCAAGCAGTAAAGAAGGACAAAGAGAAAACATCTTGATGTGATCTGCTTCATCATTTCATTAACTTGTCTTCTGAAAAAGAAAAGAAAATAATAAATATGACAGTGAATTATTTTTAAACCACTTTAGCCCTAGCATGCCACATTACCATCATCAGCCCAATTCATACTCTTTCATTTATGTTAAATTGGAATTCAAGGCAGGATTGTCAAAAGGCACATAGTGAAGAAAAACCTTAATCTGGATTAATGTTAAAGTGCAGGCAGTGAACATGGAATTTAGTGTACACGGATGATTGATGTTTGATTCCAAAATGTATACAGTGTACGTTTACCAAATGGTGTCCAGTCTCTGAAGGCAAACCTGTTGGACATGTGAAGGGGTGGACATGTGTTTTAAATTGCATGCCAAAGTAATATCGTTCTCCAGTAGGAGAAGATTGATAGGTAACTTTATCCACGTAGAACCTGCCAGATAGGACAAGCAATGTTTGTTAGTCTGAGTTAGTAGCCCTCGAGATGCTGACCAAGGAGTGCGGGCAGGAACAATATGCCTGAGTGGGAGGATACTTTCAAATCTAAATCTCAGTTCCAAATATCGCTTTTTTAGACATATGATCCTTTGCCAAAGACAGCCAACGTTGTGGCCTTGGCCTAGGGATGCTTCACTGTAATGCCTGTTGGTTGGTATTCTGTGCTTGGCAGATGGTTCAACAATTAGCAATACCCTCCCACTTGCACAACCATCTGATGCCTCTGCCTTACCTCAAGTGATCATCACAAAGCTAGGAGGCACTTGGCTATAAACAGTAAATCAAAAGGCATTAATTTTACATAACATCACTTCAGTGTCTTGAAGAAGAGAATTTAAGATAGGGGATGATGACACAATTTAAAATAACTCAGAAGATGCTAGGGTTTAAAGGAGGATCTGAAGCCGCGCTGCGTGGAATCGGTGGAGGAGGAGATGAACTGGGATAAGTTCCGTCTCTTGTAGTGAATCCGTGAAGGTGAGGTCTTTCTGCATTTCACTGACAACAAGCATACACGTAAAAATATGCTTTAAGAACAATACCTCAACTCAAACATTCCTGAAGAATTGCTGGCTTTGAGCATAAGCGACAAACAAGATTTTACCAACTTTGGATGGCTGCTTGGGACTTGTTGAGGCAGCAAGTTGGGAAGTCTTAACATTTGGTTGATATAAGTGCCAATCAGAATTAACAACAGAGTACTAAAGGTTATCATCTCAGTACATGCCATCTTTTATGCTCTTGGTGCACTTGATCTAAGATACTTTTCTTTCTTGCATGGAATTGAGCGTGTATAACATTTTAAAGCATACTGACCATCTGTGGTAGCTGGTGTCGCCCTACTTTGAAACACGCTGTGACAAATCTTAAGCAGCACAAACTGTTTTGAAAGAGGTAGTCATAAGTGTTAGGGTAACACTCTGTCCTCCGCATGGAGATTTTTCTGAGTTTGCTTCCTGGGAGAAGACCTCAACACTTGGTGAAAAGGATGCACACCCACTCCTACCCGGAACTCTTTATTCTGGTGAAAGCAGTGCAGAGACCTAGTCAATTCATAGCAGCAGTCTTTGTTTTCTGGCAGTGTTAGACCTTTTAGCCTCAGGGTGGTCTTCCACCAAACGTTTTGCCTACTTACCTCCATTTTGTGCTGAAAATCCTTTTTGTTGATTCTGTGAAATTTACCACTGTTAACCAGTGCTAAAGTGCTTGTCCTCACACCCCTAAATATAGTTTAATTGGCTTACACCTGATTGGCTATTTTAATTTGCTTATAAGACCCTTATTGAGTGGTATACCATATACTCCTGTGAATTAAAGGCTACTAGTGGGCAGGCAGCACTTATTGTGCCACCCACTTAAGCAGCACCTTAAAACATGTCCCATAGTTGCCATTGCAGCATGAATGCCATTCACCTTGGCTATATAACCCCGTTGCCAAGCCTTAAACTCCCATTTTACTGTATATAAGTCACCCCTAAGGTAAGCCCTAGGTAGCCCATTGGGCAGGGTGCATTGTAATGAAAAGGTTTTAGCTCTCCTGGAAGTGAAAAACTCCTAAATTCGTTTTTCACTAATGTGAGGCCCATCTGTACCATTGGATAACATTTTGTTGTCTTATTACATTTAATAAGTGCTAACGTGTGATTGGGACCAGGTATCCAGTTCATGTTTGATATTTATGAAATTGTAATCAAAAATCTTCTTTAATGGTGAACTTGGATATTAAATTACAATTTTGGAAATGCCACTTTTGTGATGTTGGCATTTTTTTGCCTTTAGCCCTTTTGTACCTGCAGCCTGTCTTGGGTCACGTCACTGGGTGTAACTGACAGTTAGACTTTGTGAATTCCTCCCACACAGTCACACAATAGAGGGATTGGGGTGCCTAAGTGGGGCATCTGCTGCCAGGATGGGGGGCAGAGCTGAGCCCTATCTGCAACTGAATAGGGTGTGCTCTGCCTTCACACAAAGGAACTCCACATCGTCACTGAAACCAGCTTAGGGGCAGGGGAATCGGAAACCTCCAAGCACGTCAAAGAACTTCTCTAGCAGCTTCTCTCTCCTTCCTGAGGAAGGGCACCAGGGTATAAAAAAAAGGCCTTCAAACCCACTCTTCTGTTCACTTCTGGACCTGTGGAAGGAGACTCAGAGGACTGCCTGCTGCTGTGACCTGCTGAGCTGTCCCTGTAAGGACTTCTTTGCTGCCTGGAGCCTGCCTTAAACCCACAGAAGCCAGCCCTGCGGTCAAGCTCTACATCTTCACCTGAACCCAGGCCTAGTTTGCTGGTCTTCTGCTCTGCTCAGAACCACAGAGACATAAAAGATTCCCTCCATCTTGAACCAACACATGGTCCCAGCTTCAGTGAGTTCTGAACCCCCACGTGGAGTCCCAGCAGTCCTGGACCCTTCATTGTGGTGGTAAACGTGCCCAGATGGCCAAATCTTAAAACAGAGGAGTTAAAATATTTTTGGGCACAAACTGCTCTGAGAACCAGCCGGAGACCAGGATCAACTTGCTCGCCCATCCATCCGAGATGTATTGCTGGTCTGACTGACTTTGCAGCTTCTTCCAATATGTTCTTCTCCGCAGAAGCAAATCCTGTTCAGCGGTCCTTCGCCGAAGTGATATCCAGCTTCGTGGCACTGTCTTTGGCTACAGCCCTCTGCCTCATCCCCTGTAGATTTTTGGATTCCAAAAGACCAAGGCTCCCCGACCAAGACGCTCCCTCCTCGGACATTTCCTGCAGCCTTGCCCATCTGAACTTTACCCTCTCAAAAGTTTTTTCTCAAAATTTCTTCTGAACCCAAAGGTAAGCTCTGACCGTGCCTAATCCACTTCTTGTATCCGAACCATGCTCCATATTTTTCAACTTTGACTCGACTTGCGGGACAAGTTTTTATTAAAATCGTTCAAAATTCATAACTCCAGTTTTACTGATTGGATTTTTGTCATTTTGGTCTCATATAATTTATTAAAATATACTCTGCTTTTCTAAACTGGAGTGTGATTTTTCTTCTGTTGTGTTTTGACTTTATTACTGATTGTGTGCTGCATAAATACTTTAAAATACTTATAACAATGTCTCAGCAGGAATTATTGGATTCTTTGCAATTGTATGCACAAAACATTACAAATCACAAAGCAAGTAAAAAGAGGCTTCAAACAATTTGATTAATGCGTCCTTAGACGTCATGTATTTGGAGAAGATTAATGAAAAATATATACAAATTGCAACAGCACTATTTGGTATAGATACCAAAAACAACCCTAAAGAAGAAAGTGTACAATGTGCTTGTGACAATGGAGTGACGGCGCAAGTGACAACGTGAAAGAAACCTTTCCCTTCATATAGAGGATGACTCGGCTTTTCATTTCTGGCTGCGTTCGAGTACCGCACACGTCCGTGGCGGCTTGGTGTACCTTCATTTTAGTCTTTGGACCCTGACTCCCCTGACCTGCTCATCAAATAATATTGAAGCCTTCCGTCGCGTCCTTTCCTGGCTCCCCTGCTCCGCTCCTGTTAGCGTGACGCCAACTCCCCTACCCTCGCGGTGGTCGTGTTCTCGGCTCATCTGCACCCATTAGACACGCTACATTCAATTGTGCGTTCACTGTTTCACCACCGGGACGGTACATGATCCACTCACCGGTTCCTCCTACAATCGAGCCTTTCCTTCCCATGCCTCAGCACTCCCTGAATTTTGCGACCCTGGTCCTGAGGATGATCCTAAATTGAATAGGATCGAAACGTCGTTGACCTGTGCCCATCAGCCTTAACTCCTTCTGGCGCCCTCTAATTTTTGGTTCTCTGAAATAATTCTGAAAAATATCAAAAGAACAATTTGAAAAATTGGATGTTTTGAACCTTTCATCTTGTACATATCTTGTAATTACTGTTTTGCGCCATTTTGCTATGGTTTCTTTCACGTTGTCACTTGCGCCGTCACTCCATTGTCACGAGCACATTGTACACTTTCTTCTTTAGGGTTGTTTTTGGTATCTATACCAAATAGTGCTGTTGCAATTTGTATATATTTTTCATTAATCTTCTCCAAATACATGACGTCTAAGGACGCATTAATCAAATTGTTTGAAGCCTCTTTTTACTTGCTTTGTGATTTGTAATGTTTTGTGCATACAATTGCAAAGAATCCAATAATTCCTGCTGAGACATTGTTATAAGTATTTTGCATTTACCCTGATCTCAGTTGGGTTTAGGGGTTACACTCCTGTGGTTTTTCCGCATAAATACTTTACACATTGCCTCTAAGTTAAGCCTGACTGCTTTTT
Organism: Triturus cristatus; assembly: GCF_964204655.1. NCBI lineage: Eukaryota > Metazoa > Chordata > Amphibia > Caudata > Salamandridae > Triturus > Triturus cristatus. The sequence continues at coordinate 798,159,423 of NC_140588.1, read as the reverse complement.
GTGCCAAGTTACCCAGGGTTATACACAGCTTAATTTAGTGAATTTTTGTGGGGTTCCCTTCAAGGGATCGTGGTTGTTGCTTGACCAGGTTCACAGCCCAGTCAACCAACACCCCAATTTCTCACAGGCAATGTTTTCGTGAACATAAAGTACAAGCTGAGTGGGTGCAGTGAAGCAAAATCAAAAAAGCCTTGCCACGGATAGGAGTAAGGCATTAACCGGTCAAACTTACTGGTAGATGCTGAAGGCGTAATCAACAGGATCAGTTGTACATTGGAAATATTTTTTTTTTTTTTAAAGGGACATTGAAACAAATGAGTTGCACATCGGAGACTGTTAATTTAAAAGAATTGAAACAAAAAAGTGAGGAGAATCTCACCAAGGAAGTAATGCGTGTAAAGGGATTCATTACAAAGTGACATAGCGTGCAGTTTGACAAATGGAAATGGCACACATCTCGAAATGAAAAGTATTTTAAATGGCATATATTCATTTATTTTGTACCCAGCTAAAGTGAACTAAGCAAATCAGAATGAACTCCAAAGAAAAAAACTTGAGTTTCCCATCGGATGCCGGTGTGGTACAGCAGGAGTGTGCCATTGCAGTTTGGCAAGTGTATATTTTTCGGTAAACTGCCTAGTGTTTAATGTTAAAATAAGCTACCACAGTTGAGAGAGACAGTACAAAATGTGACAGCAGCTCCATTGTTTTAACTTCTACTGGGGAAAAGTGGAAAATAAAGACATTTTTACATTGGGTCCAGAGGGTCAAGAACTAATTGATCACCTGCCAGAACTTTCCAACTAACAAGCAGCAGGAATTCCAAAATCCTCTGCATACGTCTTTAGAGTAATATTAAATAACAATGCAATTATACACAAATTATAACCACAGTTTCAGAAATCTTCTCTTTCTTTTATTCTTTTCTTTCTGATCAGCCAACACCTGTTTTGTCGCTCAAACTGGGAAATCGTCCCGCAACTTTCTCAAGGCTTCAATGTCATTGGTAGCAACTTTCCATTTGGTGATAATTCCATCCCACACGCTTTAGACTGGGAGTGAGTCTAGTATCCTTGCTTCGAAGTGAGCAAATCCGTAGTTTTCAGTAGAAGCACCCCACAAGCAGCAGGATTGAATTATTATGAAATGTGTGTAAAAAGCTTAGATATGCATTATTGCCTAAAGTAACTACTGACTTTATTAGAAAGTAAGAAGCTGCAAAAGAAGGGGTAATCAGTTGAAGATTACACTAGTGATTTGAGGAAGTTAGAGTTGTGGTGAAAGTTTGGAATAAGCTCAGAATAAAGAATTAGGGATCAGTTCATGCTGGGGTTTGACAGTGATAAACTTAGAAAGGAATCATGGATGTGTCAGAAACCATCTTTAACAGAGATCATTACACTAGCAAATAAAATAGAGCATAGTTAACATACGATGGAGTACTTAAGAAATACAATGTTAATAAAGAGGAAGTGAGGATGATTAATAATAAACGACAACGAGCAAGTAGAAGTGAGTGATTAGGAGCAGCAGTCTGATGTGAAACAAGTTCCTTAGAAAATGTTCCAGATTTGGTGATCAGAATCACATGGCAAACAATAATGATTTTCCAGTGTGGAAAGTGATGCGTAAACTATTTGCTTACAAGGGCATTATTCTAAGTGCTATAGAGATAGGCGGTATAGGAAAAATATTAATGAGGTGCTAGATGGCAAGCAAGAATGGGGAGAGACAGTTGGAAGGAAGAATGTAGGTGTGTTTTGACTGAATATAGTACATTACAAAGCAACCTATTACATTGCGTGATTTTACAACGCGGTTGTTACAATGACCGCGTTGTTACTACACGATGCATTTACATCGCAAGTCATTACACCGACTTGCAGTAGGGGGCGCGCTGGACTTAGGAATAGCATTATTCACTATTCCTACTCCAGTTTGCACAACAGAACAAGTACTTACTTGCACCCACTGGGGTGAACTACTCGGGAACTTCATGTACCAGCTTCCCTTGGGGCGACCCGGAGGAGGGGCTAGCGGTGTGCGCTCCATTGCGGTTGTTTATAAAAATGGCTCCCTCGAGCTTTGAGCTGACGAGCTCCTGGACGACGCACCTGCGTGCCTGTGCGGGCACTGAGGCCTTTGACGGTTGCTTGGCGGCCCTCTCTTCCACCCCTAACTATTTTCTCTACTGAGGAGGGAAGTTATCCCGAAACCCGAGCCATGTCTCGGGCGATATTTTAAAACCCGGGACATGTATCGGGTCTAGAGATCAAACAAGTACTTACTTGCACCCACTGGGGTGAACTACTCGGGAACTTCATGTACCAGCTTCCCTTGGGGCGACCCGGAGGAGGGGCTAGCGGTGTGCGCTCCATTGCGGTTGTTTATAAAAATGGCTCCCTCGAGCTTTGAGCTGACGAGCTCCTGGACGACGCACCTGCGTGCCTGTGCGGGCACTGAGGCCTTTGACGGTTGCTTGGCGGCCCTCTCTTCCACCCCTAACTATTTTCTCTACTGAGGAGGGAAGTTATCCCGAAACCCGAGCCATGTCTCGGGCGATATTTTAAAACCCGGGACATGTATCGGGTCTAGAGATCAAACAAGTACTTACTTGCACCCACTGGGGTGAACTACTCGGGAACTTCATGTACCAGCTTCCCTTGGGGCGACCCGGAGGAGGGGCTAGCGGTGTGCGCTCCATTGCGGTTGTTTATAAAAATGGCTCCCTCGAGCTTTGAGCTGATGAGCTCCTGGACGACGCACCTGCGTGCCTGTGCGGGCACTGAGGCCTTTGACGGTTGCTTGGCGGCCCACTCTTCCACCCCTAACTATTTTCTCTACTGAGGAGGGAAGTTATCCCGAAACCCGAGCCATGTCTCGGGCGATATTTTAAAACCCGGGACATGTATCGGGTCTAGAGATCAAACAAGTACTTACTTGCACCCACTGGGGTGAACTACTCGGGAACTTCATGTACCAGCTTCCCTTGGGGCGACCCGGAGGAGGGGCTAGCGGTGTGCGCTCCATTGCGGTTGTTTATTAAGGTGTTGGAATTCATTTACAATACCTCAGCGCCCCCTACAGCAAGTCGTTGTAATGACTTGCGATGTAAATGCATGGCGTACTAACATCGCGGTCGTTGTAACAACCACGTTGTAATAGTACTGCGATGTTATGACAGCGTTGTAAACGCTGTTTCCCATTTTGACTCGGCGGCTAAATTAAAATGATTTTCCAAGAAGTATTTGAGGTAAGTAAAATTAATGAAACCTGACATAGGAACAACAGGCTACGGGGTGAGCCCATACCATTAAAAGGATATTTTATGGATATTTGAATTATCAAGGAAGATGCAATTTGTTGCAGATTTATGTTGCAGTCCCAGCCACAGGTCCAGTACATTACAACACTCACATCAACAAACGGCGCTGTTCAAGGACCCATCACTTTCATACACTCACAGGGGTGGCATAGAAATCACACTACCTGGCAGCTAGCGGAGTGTATGAACTGGCATTTAACTGTCGGTGTGTGTAGTGACCAGCAGCAAGTTACTACACACATACACCACCATCCAAATGCCAGTTCACACACACTGCCAGCTGGAGCCTAGCCACACACACTTCCATTCACACACACCACCAACCAGATGCTAGTTCAGACACAGTATTCTCACTGCCTGGAAGCTGTCAGAATGTGTGGATTGGCATTTTAGTGGTGGTGTGTGTGTGTAGTGACTGCTGCTGGTCACTACACACTGTTAGCCAAACGCAAGTCCACACATGCCTCCAGCCAAACGCCACTCAGACATCACCATGAAGCACCTCACCACTTTTATTTTTAAAATACTCCCATAATGAACAGATTACACACACAAAGCACAGAGAAGAAAAAATAAACCATCAACATAAAAACAGCACATGTTTTTCAGCTAGAGAGAACCAACCTATTAGTAGAAGATGAAATACCAACTATGACTGTATACACAACAGGTGAAACTAATCACATCAAACTACTGCCAACCAGGTATCTAAACAGAAACTATATAGCAATACAGACCATAGTCAGTTCCCTTTTACTTCCATGGTTGCTCCCAATACTTGAGTTGTGTATGGTACAATTTAAAATATGTGAGCACACTTAGGCCAGGATTAGAAGGACACTTGGGACAGTATATATGACTCTCATTTCATACTGCTCTTTTGCCGCAGACTCTACATCTCCGACAAGGAAAGTCTTTTTTGGGTGTTGGAGGAATGTATTTAGGAAAGGGACGATCTTTCAACCTAGCCACATCCTCCATCATTCTGACTCTGGGAACACTTGCCTACTCAACTGCAACAAGGCTGCGTATTATAGACTGCCAACATTGTACAAAGCTATTCTTGGATTCTGGAGAACGATCTTTGAAAACAAGATAGACATTACAGGATGCCAAATGAAACAAATGAACAGCCAACTTCTTGATGATGGACGGAGCACTGAAACTTTTCAGACACTCTCCCCAGTCACAGATCTGGGTTGAATCCATCTTCGTTCTTTAGCTCACTTTGCCACCTCAGTTCAGGACCAGCTATATCCAAATCAGTCTTGACCCTGTGCCTCATGAGAACAGTCCAGCCTGAACTGCCAAGCCAGATCTTCCCTGAACAGGAAACAAGCATCCTGGGACCGTTTTCTGGGTAACACCCCTCATCAGCCAGGTTGTGTTTGCTTTGTTCACCCTAAATTGGCAGGGTATGCCCAGACGTGGGTCCCTTGCGCACTTTGCCACTGGGTTCAAGCTAGCCTAGCTGATGATTATCTCATATTGAAGTCTCCTGAATCCATCTCCATCCACCACCCATGTTTGTAAGAACATTTGTTCATTTCATATTTTTGTGTGCATATTTATCAATGTGCAGAATTTGTTTTACTCTTGATTATAGTGCTAATGCCTTTGAAACAATTTTGCTATAACATATAGAAGTGTGTCCTGGCTTACTAGGCCTCAATTTAGGCCCTAACACGACCTTGTTCAGCAAAGAAAAAAAACATATCGCATAAACATAAACAATATGGGGCCCATTTATAAGCCCTGCATTGTATCTAATAATGGCAATGTCAATGACAACATGTATCTGTGGCATACATCCTTGCATTGCTGACCTTCAGCCTTTTCACCAGCCAGTGACAACTACTGCAGTTATGCTCGCTGCTAGCCATGATTGTTTATGAACATTTCAACTTTGCTGCAGTCTGAGCTAGTTTTTTAGGTCTCGCCTGCGTTGCAGCGCGTAAGCGCTGCTTCGCCTTTGCGATATGTATTGTCGTCGCTTTCGTGTACGACTTCTCTGGAAGCGGGGTTGGTGTCCGCCCTGTCGGCATTGGGCCCCGCCCACCTGGACTGGAGATTTTGCTCGCACACACTCGTGCATGGCGTCTCTTCCAGACACATGTGTTTATATATGCATGGCGCTTTCACTTAAAGTGAAAGCGCCATGCATATATAAACAAGAGGCAGACACGCGGTTCTGGGAGACAGCAGGATTCTGACCTGGAACCATTTCCCTATAAACATTTCTTACATGGTTCATGCAGAATTATCTGTCTCCTGACTCTTACCCCCACTCCCCAGGATCCATCCCAACCAAAAATGCACTGGCTCATTCTCAGTGATCTGTGATAATGCATTCCTGGGGGGCTTAGTCATCCTGGCAACAGGGCACCCCTGGCCGCCCCTCTGGTGATGTAATGCAATGCTGGACCCGCATCACCTGCAAAGGAAGTGTGTTTGCAAGCAATAACAGAACGCGCAGCCTTCTTCAAACAAAATGGCAGCTCTGACGCCGGATGCAATTTATATATTCTTCTCCTGAACGCGTCACTAAATCCTTTGCAACCCAGATGCGCTTTTCGCAGGGGGAATAATGCCAAAACATAGTTTTAGTGACTGAACAGACTGAAGAGTGAGTGCTTAGAGAGCGACAGAACAGAGCCGTGCAGTCTGTGAAAGGCGCTTGCTCCACTGCCTGGTAATTGCCCCAGGTTGTACAACGTGTGTGTTAATGACATGCAGTAGGATGGTGTTTTGGTCATAATGGTGAAGTTGCGGTCTGTTAGTGCCACCTCTGGCACTGAATTGTCGGCTTTTCATGAGGCATTACGGCATTCTCGGGCCCACGCGCCCGTTCTTTTCATCAGCATTACCACCCCGACTCGGGCTTTTCATACATCACACCTGGAGCTTCGCCAGCTGTCGCAGAGAACATCCAGAACAGTACGCGTTTCCTTTTCATGAGGCATTACAGCATTCTCGGCGCACGCGCCTGTTCTTTTCATCAGCATTCCCACCCCGACTCGGGCTTTTCATGAGGCATTACAGCATTCTCAGAGCACGCGCCCGTTCTTTTCATCAGTATTCCCACCCCGACTCGGGCTTTTCATACATCACACCAGGGGCTTCGCGAGCTGCCGCAGAGAACATACAGAACAATACACGTTTCCGTGTTTAAATTCTTCAAAGGCAAACTGTCCACCCCGACTCGGGCTTTCATGAGGCATTACAGCATTCTCGGCACAAGCGCCTGTTCTTTTCATCAGCATTCCCACCCCGACTCGGGCTTTTCATACATGACACCAGAGGCTTCGCGAGCATTTGCAATGCAATAGGTTTCGTATTTGCAAAACTTTCAGCTACTGGCATTGTAAATGACAAAGCTTTTATCTATGTGTTTATTTTTAAAAGCAGATAAATAAAAGGCATTGTCATTTACAATGCCAATAGCTTAAAATTTCGCAAATGCGTGACCTATTGCATTGCAAATGCTTGTTATTACTGCATGTGATAGATTACACTATCTATCCATAAGTATGGGTAGATAGTGTAATCTACAAATCACAGGCAGTAATAAAAAAATAGCTCCGACTGACCTACTGTTTGCAATTCGCCTACTGTGACTTTTTTATGTCATTGTTGCACTTGTAGTCTGTTTCACGCTGATTGTACAGTGCCCTGGAACCTGTTTTCACTAGTACAGTTTACTCTAAGTGAGACGACATATGATAAATAGCAATAAAAATGTGTTTTTGGGTGAGAATGTCGATGACATTAACGGCCTCTGAGAAGTTAGTGCTTAGACATACACAATTTCACACTAAACGTTGTTCAATATTTCGCCTAGATAAGCATTTTCGCAATGCCTCCTGCTTCTCTCTTCAGCTGTCACCTGTTGCCCTTTCCGCTTACATTCCCATGGAAACAACCTTTGCTTATCTCCGGCTCTTTGATTTATTGTTCCTACAATCTGCTTACTTAACAGACATGGCCAACTAAGGAATCCTCCTCTATCTCCTGAATTGATGATATGTTTACAACTCATCGCTGATCTATATATGGTAATCAGATCTATTTACAGCATATTATCTGCAATTTAACAGATATTTCAACCTTCATTCTGGAACACATTCAGATACTACCACAAGCACGTTAGTACCAATAATACCTGAGTGAAAAAACTCAAGCATTATTCCATGCTCTTTTCTCCTGTGCTTCCCTGTTTTTATATTCCCTTTCTACTGTGGATTTGAATATACATTTCCATGCAATATTTTACTGAGAAGTTGTGAGATTTCTACAGTTCTGCCACCCCTCCCTGATTTTTGTAATTGTATTGCGTGATAGTAAGCACTTTAGAATTTATGCAACAAATATATCTTTGTAGTAACTTAAAATGCATGTACTGTGTGTCTTGCACATTTGTTTAGTTTCCTTGAGGCACCGCGTGACTAATAACTATTCATGCTGTGTATTTAAAATAGAAATTGAGTAACATAATTTCCTGATATCTATATTATATGTTATATTTTATTTTGTGCAGAACATTATATTGCCTTTACATAAAAGATAATGTTTTTAAACAGAAAAACTGAAATGTTCAGCGAAGTAATTCCAAACGCTTTGCCCAAAAATTATTTGGGTTTGCAGTTTAAATGCAGCAGATTGACACCAAGCTTTCAACTTATCAGCACATATCATAGCTCAGAAGCAGATGCAAGCAGATGGAAACTGAACTTGAAAAGGAGAAGTTCCCAGAGACAAGGATGATGTTTGTTGGATCTGAAAGCAGAGGTTAACAAGTTATCAACGATGTCAGTGTTTTCTCAAAAAGACGCTGGGAGAATGTTTTATTAATTTAAATAATGTATGATTTACCTGTTGCTTAATTTAGCATAGCAAGGCCTAAGTTGAAATAAATAGGCCTCAAGCCTGTTTTCACGGATTTGCACTTTACCTTCATAGACAAAAGGCGCAGCTTTTATTATCCATGAATTGGCTTTCACATTCACACCTCTGCTGGTGTTTTTTTTCCATAAAAAATAAATAAACGGAATAGATTCTCTTTCTCTTTACATGACGCTGTAGAAATTGCAAATAAAATATATTAATTTGTGTTTCTCGAGAATGAAGCTGTGTTCGGAAGATGGGCCATGCAAGTATGAATTTCAAGGCCAGCTGCCCAGGTCACATTCATTCATTGCTTAAATGGTCTCATGTATTGTGGGTTTTTTTTCAATTGTGAAATGCCATTTTTAGGTCTCGCTGAGCCCCAGCGCTTGCGCTGGCTCGGAGAGACATTTTGTAGTTGGGATTTTTTAAAGTGCTGCCTGTGGCCTAAAGCTTGAGTGCACGCGAGCGTGGGGCGCGCAGCCGCCAATCACTGCTGCGCGCGCACCACTCGCGTGCTTGCCACACAGCGCGTCCCGTCCTAGCGATCGCGATCACTTTCGCTTTGATCGCGATCGCTATTACTTTCGCTTTCACGGCCGCGCGCCCAATGCTTGTTGTACTATTGTCTTTCAGATGAACCTGGTTTTCCTTCGCTATGGCTGGCCACACGCCTAACAATAGTGTTGTGCCCCGTTTCCAGCCGGTAAAAATGATGCTCTGTGCCTCCTACCACGGAGGTTGCATTCTCCCAGTCATCGCTATCTGCTCTCGGAGCAAGAAGTTGGCGCCACGCTCAATACCTCTCAAATCACCTATAGTCGGATACAACGTAAGCGCCCGTACGTGGCTTCACAGCGGCGTGCTGCACTCAGTAGAAGCCAACAATAAACAAATGTCAGTAAGTAACTTGACGATGCCTGCGGAGGTGCCCCTCGGCAGCTTCCCGTAAGAACGAGTTTTTAAAACAGTTTCCACTAGACGGCGCTAGGTTCCCATATGTTATGAACAGGAAACAGCAGAACACAGAGGCGCAGTAATAAGCCCTGCGTCAATGGCTCACTCGGGATGGCGTATGTTACAATAAACACAGGAACGGGTTAGCACCCGTTGTTCAGTTCCACTAATTATTTAACATTGTTTTCTTTTCGCCCTGTTGTCTCCGTGTCTTGGGCGATGAGTTCGCATGCGGTAGGCTAACGAGAATTACCCAGGAAGGAATGCTACCGGTATACATCACCAAATAGAGTTACACACATTTAACAGTTAAGTTACCACTTGGATATGTAGCATAGCAGTCACTGTGAATCCTCGCACGCAGCAGGTAAGAGGCTGGGTGGGAATGAAGGGCAGGATGTTCAGTAAAATACCTGCCCACACTGTACGCCATGGGGCCAACAACTGTAGCATTAGTGAAAAAAACATTTACAGAGGCCAATGCACCTTTGAAGACCTCAATTACACTGTTGGGAATATTTCACTTAAATAGTATATTTTTGTTTATTATAGCAGATTGTGCCATGACATAATGGAACAAGTTTACCAACATCCTTGATCCAGAAGAAAACACATCAGACTTAACTGCTGTACCTCCCCATAGCAATTTGGTTCCAATTATGCAAAATCTTAATAGTTCTCTGAAAGGCCCAGTTTATTAAACATGGAAATGTGAAATTGTTCCGACGTCAAATGTACTCATTCTCGCTCAAAAAGAGGAATGGATGGATCTTGGAAAAAAAGCTGGCAGGCTTAACACGGTTTTAAACAAAATGTATAACCTCATTGTTTTAATATACTTTGGGTTTGCCTGCAACAGGGCCTTGACAAAATTCTTAAGGAGGATCAAGTCTCCTGTCTTCATGTTGAAGGGTGATTTTATGAGCATGCGTAACTAAATTCTAATTTCAACTGACAGTTTGAGCTACCTCCGGAGAAACAATATGTTTTAACTATTTCACAAGCCTTACAGACACGGCGAACAAAGAAAACCTTCTTTTTTCAAGCTCCGGCAGAAAAAGCACACAGATGTCTGTTAACTGTAGTGACGAGCCGGCCTGGTCCAGCCTCTGAGGGGCCTGCACAACATGCCACATCAAGGGAGATTTTGGTTGAAACGAGATACCAAATAACTCCCAAGGGAAGCATTCCTTTCACACCTTTCTTTAAAGGTGGGCCACACTTTATCTTTCACTCCCCGAGTCAGAGGAAGAAACAGACACAGGCATTCGTTAACCGAGTCATATCACCATTTTCCAGGTCATCCTTCGTAAGCGGAAGTAGTATGCGTTATTCGCCGTGGTCACCTCAGGACTCTTAGACTAGTGACCCTCTACATTTCAATCCTACTTATGAGTGGATCGGAGCACGTAAAACATAGTGAAAAAAGTTTAAATGTCCAAAATCAGACGTGGTCTCCGGCCGCACTTCAAGGCTGGTATTTAGCCCTGAACAAAATACATATGCTGATTCTCCAAATAAATGTTGGCTTCCTACAGTATAGTCGCTGCTCTGCACCTGGGCTTGCTGGGTAATTCGGGGTTCCTAGAAGGAAGCCCTAGTGGCCATGAAACATAAAATGGTATTCCTGACTCAAGAAAGTCCTGAGGAGATTTGTTATGGGGCTACGAATGAAGGACCTAGATGCCTTCTGTTATGGCGCTATGTCTAACAGCAAAAATGGTCAGTCAGTAGATGGTACTTGATGTGCTTAATAATGGTGATCAAAAGGATCACTCCTGATTACAGAGAACCGACATTGGTATCTTTTAAAGAACTGAAGGAACTCCTGCTCAACCATTTGGCAAAGGAGCCCTGGACATTTTTGGAAGAATAACAATGGGATTCAAAGTTCAATATAAGAGAGTTAAGCATAAATGACAAGACATTCAAGCATTTGGGGAAAATAAAAATAAGAGGGAGTTTGCTGGTGCAAGTGGGTGGAGTAAGAGAGAAAAGGGGAAACAGAATTTAAAAGTTAAAAATCAAATTGACTTTGAGGTGCACATCTTCCATGATAAGTGCATTCTGCTCCTGCAGTTCGGAACAACTAATACCCAATAAAATAGCAAAACAGACCGTGCGATTTAATAACAAACTGATAAGTAGTCGACAAACATTTCAGTTTTATGTCAGCATTTCATTTCATACTGCCATGCAGGTCTTCAAAAGGTAACCTCACTAATCGCCTGAATGTCTGAAGGGAGCATAAAAATAGTTTTAGTAGTTTAAAGTTCCCTAATTCTTGGGGGACCTTTTCCATCATTGCCTACTCGGACACAACGGTGGCAGGAACATTTGGCAAAGTGCGCTCATAGTTTTACAGTGAATACTTGTCAACCCCATGACAAACAGCAGGCCAAATAAAATCAAAGTGGTTGTTTGTTACTTTTCTCACACACTTTCAAACCACGGAAAAGACATGACTTCACAGTAACACCTACTGACCACCCCTTCAGATATTCCACTATCCTCACCCAAAAGGTATTCAACTTTAGTAATAATCAGGTAATATGAACAAATTCAAGTCCTCTACTTCCAAACCCCTACTAGGGCAACCTGCCTCACTATGAAGCTCAACTCTACTGAGTATTATTACAATTGTTTATGTCCTGTGCCAAACTTCCTAGTGAACTTCACTATTGTCACAACCCCCTAGCACCAGCCCCTCTGTGTGCCTTCTCCCTCACTAGCCATCACTTCAGTCCCAAAGCAGTGTGCCAGCTCACCCATGCGCTACAGACTCCACTGGGAGGGCACCCCGCCAGATATAGCGCCTACTGCTGCAGGTTACTCGTGCTGAAAGTCCTCATAAACATCTTGCTTAGTGTTTGTACACAATGGGGAGACGGCACACAAAAAACGATGTCTGAATTAATAGGCTTTAAAGTGAATTATTTGTATCTGATTTTGTGATTTGGGCACAGAGAGAGGTTTTGGTTCTGCTTCGCTGCCCGGACAGGATAACATTTTGCTGTGAGGGGGTAGTAGTGTTGCCTAAATGGTGCTATGTTTGTTCATGCAGTTATTCTGGCTGTACACTCTTGACGCTTCCTAAATCAATAAATGTCCCGTTGCTCCCATACTGACCTAGAATCTGCTTCTCATACAGTCTTTACCGTAGGCTTAACAAAGGCAGACCAATAGGCTTTGTCAATGATTGCTTTAAGCTCTGGTTCGCCAACCTCATCTTTGTCTCTGACCTGCATCCGGTCTGAGCCCTAAATCAATAAAGTGCCCTCGAGTTGACTCCTCAACAGAAATGCCACAAAATTGGGGATGCGGGCTACATTACAACCCTTCCCTGGCTCCATAACATTCATAATAATGGAAGTGCCGGACACATTGGAGAAAATGAAACTTGATGCCAAAGACCTTGTCTCCTAAAGTTGGATTAAGCATACCGCTCAGCCTGTCCATTCAAACACTGATAGCGCCTATATATACAGATTGTAACCAAATGCTGTAGAAGTGCTTTCTCCATGGGAAAAAATATTTACCAGCACAGAAAAGAAGCATTTGCAATGCAATTGGTCTCGTATTTACAAGAGTTTGAACTATTGGCTTTGTAAATGACAATGCCTTTTATTTATGTGTTTTGAAACCCTGCAAGTATACTTATAGTCCTTGCTTACGAGAAGCAAGGCTGGCAGTAAAAGAGTCGTAGTTACTGCCGGCTTTCCTACTCATAACCAGCAACTAAGTACAAAGTGTGTGTTAACGCACCTTTTGCAGGTTTTTAAAACCGATAAATAAAAGGCATTGGGCCTCATGTAGGTAAATAAATTTTACCGGTTCTTAAATACCGAGCCGTACCGAATCGGTAAATTAGAATCGGTAAGTTATATGTAGGTAAAAAATCGGTAACAGTTACCGATTCGGTAACATTCGGTAATCACGAATCGGAATTCACCGAATCGGTAAATACCGAGGTGGTATTTACCGAATCGGAAAATACCGAGGTGGTATTTACCGAATCGGAAAATACCGAGGTGGTATTTACCGATTCGGAAAATACCGAATCGGTATGTACGGATTCGGTAAATAAAATCACATGACTTGACGAAACAGCTAATCCAGTGCAACGACAGCCCACCCAACCAGGAAGTGCCCACACCCAGGCAGGTGTACATAATTAGCCGAAGTGGCCACACCCAGGCAGGTGTACATAATTAGCCGACCCTGGAGAGGCTTGGAGTGCAGAGGAGAGGCAGGGAGCCGTTGCATGTGCGAGCGGGTAAACGAACAGCATGTCCAGCCAGAGAACACAGAAAGACGGAGGGGAAAGGAGGAGGAAGCTGAAATTTAGCCCCAAGGAACTCCAGGTGCTGGTGGAGGAGGTGGTGAAGCAGCACCAGAAGCTGTTTGGAAGGCAATCCCTGCAAGTGCCTGAGGCTGAAAAGCGCAACATATGGCTGGCCATCCAGGCGCAGGTCAATGCTGTGGGAGTGACCCACAGGGACATTGAGGTCCTCAAAAAGCGCTGGTATGACCTGAGGATTGTAACCAAGAGGAAGATGGGCGACATCCAGAAGGAGGCCAGCCAGACCGGAGGTGGAACCAACAGGGCACCTGCCCTCACCGAACTGGAGGAGCTGGTGGCGGCCACAATCGAGCAAGAGAGCGTCGTGGGTCTTGGGGACGCCGACAGCTCTGCCAGAGCCGCAACACACCAAGGTAAGACGAAAGCACAGCAATGTAGCCCCCCCTACCCCTATCCCACATCCCCCATTGTGAAACGAGAATCACACTGCAGTCCACACGTGTCAGTGCAGACAGGCAATGCATTCCGGGAGATGTAGTCAGGGCAACACTAACCATGACGTAAATGTTACAGGGCAACAAGGCATGTCACGCACTCGAGGCACAAGGAGACAGAGGACATATTGGAATGTGAAATGATTTATTGTGACGCTTGCAATGCAGCCCTTCGGGGACACTGAGCCAATGTTGTATTTCTGTCCACAGATGTGACATCATGCAGGACAGGGCATGCTGCAGGAGAGACGGCACACCGGCCACAAATATCACCTCTAGCCAGCACAAGTTCAGACCAGGGAGCAGGCCCACTGGCAGCCGCACCACCAACACAGCCAGCCTCGCCGCACACAGAGCCAGCATCACCTCACCGAGAGCCAGCATCACCACCACCAGAGCCAGCATCGCCACTCATGTTCGAATCACCGGCCACATCTCCGCTTGCAGGTGTGAGAATGAGGAGGCGTCCAGCAGCCAGGCTACGAGCCTTAGACACCTCGTCAGACGACAGCATGGGCCCAGAAGACCGCACCAGGCCCCAGGAAGGGAGCCATGCCACTGTGCCCCACACCTCACAGGCAGCACAGACGGAAGCAAGAGGGCGCCGCAGGTCGCGTGTCCAGAGTCCACCAGCACCCACTGACGGCCATGGTGTCTTCTTGGGGCTCGAGGGCCAAATGTTGAAACAACAGCGCCTGCAATCAAAGGCAGTCATGTCAGTCCAGAGGCACATGCGGGTGATGAAGACAACATTAGTCAACATGGACAATAACATTAGCGGCATGGCTGCGGGCATTCGGGACATGTCCCAGTCAATCCAGCAGTTGTGCAGCAAATTAGATGCTGACATCGAAGCACGGCGCCGGGAACGCCAGGGAAGGGACACTACCAGCAGGGCACTCAACCGTCTGGCAACTGCGACTTCTCTACTGTGCCGGCGCTCTGTGACGATGCAGGAGGGCCTAACACAGTGCTGCAGCGACCTGTCTCGGGGGATGGTGCAGGTGACAAGTGCACTAGGGGTGCTATTGACTAGTCAGGCGTCGACAACTGCTGCAGGGGATGCTGCGGAGAGCATCGACACCAGCAGCAGCATCACACCCCCCGTCCCAGAAGCACGCAGGAGCAGCAGGCGGCTTGGGGTTGGCTCTAGTGAGGATGCACAGGCCGTGCCATCCACCACTGCAGCGCGTATGCGCAAACATTGATGTAGCCCTGCTTAGCCACTTCCCATTGGGTGACGTAACCCTGGACATACTCCTTGTATAGATGGTATATTGCCAGATTGGCCTGTTCATGTGTTCATGGCGTGGTGCCACATTAAAACTACGTCAGGACTTCTCACAACTCGCTGTGTCCCCTTACTTACTCAGAAATAGTTGCATGTGATCTCTGCCCGTCTCTCTCTCCCATCGATTGCAGTTGGCACTCTAGCTGCGTTGCCCTCTGGCTGGCCTGACTCATCCTCGTTGTCCTCAAAATATGTTAGTTCCACATCTGTACCTTTTTTCGTGGCAAGGTTGTGCAGCATTGCACAAGTGGCAATAATCTTGCAGCAGGTGATGGGTTTGTACTGGCGTGCGCCTCCGCTCTTGTGCAGGCAGCGGAACCTGCTCTTCAGTAGTCCAAACGTGCGCTCCACCACATTGCGTGTTGTTTTGTGTGCCACGTTGTATCGTCTCTCACTCTGGGTTGCTGGGTGTAGGTAGGGAGTGAGGATGAATGACCGGCATGCATATGCACTGTCGCCTGGATGAGTAAAAGGGAACCATCAGTAACATGCCTCTATACACTATGATTTGCAGGTTTCAAGGGGCGTCACTGTTACTTACCTAGCAGGTATCCCTCTCCGAATTCTCCGGCACTCAGTCGTGTGTAGATCCCACTATTCTGGAAGATGTAAGAGTCGTGGGTGCTCCCAGGAAACTTTGCAACAATATCTGTGATGATGTTCCCTGCATCACAGATCACCTGCACATTGATGGAGTGGGTGGACTTCCTGTTCCTGTAGATGTGCTCTGTATCAGCTGGTGGACAGATTGGGATGTGTGTACCATCAATACAGCCGATGACATGGGGGAACTGTGCCATGTGATAAAAGTCAGTTTTTGTTTTCTGCAGTGCAGCCTGTGTGTTTGGGAAGCTTATGTAGTGGTGCATTCTCTGCATCATGGCATCCAGGAACTTCCTGAAGAAACGTGACAGGCAACTCTGGGATACCCCACCCACCGCAGCTATCACCACCTGATAACTGCCGGATGCCAACAGATGTAGGCTGCAGAGCACCTGCACATGTGGGGGTATGGCGTGCGCCCTTCTTATTGGATGGTCCAGGAGTGGGTGTAGGTCCCTGATTAAGTCCATGATGGTTTCGGGGTCTAGCCTGTACCTCTCATGTATCTCTGCATCAGTCAGCTGGAATAGTGTGATGCGCTGTCTGTAGATTTGTTCCTCCCGTCGCCACACCCTCAGTCCTGCTGCCTGTAGACGTAGGCGCCTTGCAATGACGTACATAGCGGCCATGTTGTCCACGCTGTTGCATTTTGGGATTGCTTATATGCATTGTTGATGGTTACCACCTGCTTTCAATCCGTGTTAATTACCGACTCTTATTTACCGATTTTCCTGGATTTCTTAATTACCGAGTGCTCCTACATGTCATTTTAATTTTTACCACTTCATATTTACCACTTCATGTTTACCGAATCGTTAATTATGTATTCGGTAAATATGAATCGGTATTTTAGAATTCGGTAAATATGATTCGGTATTTACCGCCTCATATTTACCGAAAAGTGGTTTTTGGACTCCTACATCTCACTTGTCTGAATACCGGTCGGTAACGGCATATTTACCGAAAATCGGCCGTTACCGACCGGTATTTGGCTACCTACATGAGGCCCATTGTCATTTACAATGCCAATACTTCAAACTCTTGCAAACGCGAGACCTATTGCATCAAATGCTTGTTCTTTTTGTAGGGCAATGGGCACTCAATGATTTTTCATAATGTAGGTGTTTTCTAAACATTTATTTCATGTAACACAATTCCTTCCTTCATGATTGCTCCATGTCATGTATACTTGTTAGTACAAGCCTATGATGATGAATTTCAGAATTGTCAAGTGTGTGATTTTTCACTGTATGAAACCTACATCATGTGTCTTTTCTGGGATGTGTGACAGACTTTTCCTTGCCTTTCGTAATGAGCAGTCTCTATGTCAGACTTTTATTTGACCCTATACTATAGCCTTTTTGCTCACTTTCTGGCATGCAGACCCAAGCTGGTCTGTCTATTTGATTTCTCTAAAGACTTTTGGTTCTTTTCCTGGAGGCAGACTTCATGTCAGTCCTCTTGCTGATTAATACTTAGGGGCTCATTACGATCCGCCATCGTAGCGGTGCTGGAACCGCCCGCCAGACGTGTGGCGGTCCCACCACACATATTGGGATGCGCCGGCCATACTGGCGGGCACATCCTGGGCTTTTAACATTGCGGACGGTGCTACTGGCTGCAGCACCGTACGCAATGTCAAAAGTGAATGCACAGCATTTCCCTGCACTACATGTCAGGTGCCTGCCACTCAAGGCCATTTCAAGGTGTTTTGCCGCCCTAGGTGAGAATTGAAAAATGCCGCCCCCTCCCTTTTACTACCATCACTCTATCCCTTTGTCATCCAGGCTAGAGAGGCACACCCTCTACTGCCGAACCCTTCTATGCTATTCTCATTTACTATCAGGAAACACGATCACAACAGTCAATCCTGCAAACAACCTCAACGAAAGGCCCAGGCCAGACCGTTATGGTATCCATACACTCACAGAACTATGTACACGGATGTGCATTAGAGCCTTGTGTTTAAATACCACCGAGGCGTCAAGTGCACCTCGTTTTCAAAACCAGAAACAACAAAAATAGTAACTTGCACCATCTTCCAAGGCCAGACCTAGTGGTTTTGCCAATGCTTGTTTGTTTCCCACTGAAAACGAGAAGTGATTGCATGGCTATGCTGTGAATGCATTAACAAATGGGCGCAGGTATGAATAAATGGATGTGTGAATTAACAAGATAATGAATGCATGCGCGAAGGAATTCGATGGCACGCGCTGTGCACCATAGTCTGGTTGCTAAAGATGAGACCCTGTAGATAAAAAAACATTGTGCAAAACTCTATTTCTAAACGAGACTCCTCCATCCACCTCCAGCTGTAACCCGCTTAGCTAACGGCAGCACTCACCTGAGAGCTCATCCCTTGTGTTCTGATGCAGGTAGCCCTGGTCCAGGGAGTAAGGGGCCACCCCCAAGTGCACCCCTGTCGCAGGAGCGCCACCAGGCGGCAAGGGCTGCTGCTTCATGTAGGCTCCAGCCCCCGAGGAGCTCCAGTGCGCTGGAGGGCTGGCATAAGGCGAGTGGCAGTCTATTGCCCTGGCCAGGGCAGGTGTGGAGGGCAGGGGTCTGCTGCTGCCGCCTCTCTCTGGCAGGTAGTCCCCACCGGAGGGGCAGCTGGCCATGTAGCTGGAACCATGGCTAGGGGGCATGTGGTTGGCACCGCCGAGCCCCTCCAGAACCATGGAGCTGTAGCCCCCCTAGTGGCAGCCCAGCATGGCTGGGGGCGCCTGGAAGTCAAAGGCCCCGAAACCCAGGCCGTTGATCATGCGGTACATGGCAGGCTTCAGCGCCTGACACTTGTGCCGGAAGCCGCAGGACTGCCGCAGAGAGGAACCTTCCTCAAACTTGAACTCGGAGGCCGGGTCGATGGTCCAGCAGTGGCCCTTGCTGGCCTGGCCAGGCCCTTGGGCAGCTTATTGAAGCAATCGTTGTGGGAGAGGTTGTGGCGCACGGAGTTCTTCCAGCCCTGGTAATGCCCCGTGGATAAAGGGGAAGTGCGCCTGCAGGAACTGGTAGATCTCGCTCAGCGTCAGGCACTGTGCCGGCGCATTCTGGATGGCCATAACGATCAGTGCGATGTAGGAGTAGGGTGGCATCTCAGGCCGGCGCACGCCTTCGTGGGGTTCGATGAGGCCGGCAGCTCCATGGGGTGGGTGGCGGGCTCAGGAGGCCCTGCTGCGCTGCTCCGCCGGAGCTGCAGTGCTGCAGAGGGGTCCGCGGGGGCAGGTGCTGCTGGTGCGCAGGGCCGTTTCTACCATTAGGCAAGACTCGGTGGGCACCTAACTTTACTTTCGTAGGTTCAAGTTAAAAAGAAATTCCCCCTTTTGCCACCCTAGTCCTTTTGCCGCCCTAGGCGGCCGCCTAGTCTTGCCTAATGGTAGAAACGGCCCTGCTGCCACTTGGTGCATGGAAATGCAGGGGGGTACCATCGGTACTCCCCCAGTGGACCCCCACACATAGAGGGGGCCCGTAACGGGCCCCTGAATCTTGTCTCCACCTGTCTTTTTGCGGCGGGATAACCCCTGCAAGAAGACAGGCGGAAAGGGATACTGTAATCCCTACGGCGGTGCCTGCAAGGCCCTGCCGCAATGCTGTCCAGGTTCCGCAAGGCGGGCAGAAAAGGACCGCCTTGCAGAGCCATGGCGGACCCGTGAGCCCATCCGCCGTGGACACATTTGGATTCCCACCGCCATCCCAATTTGGCAGTGGGAATTTCCTGTGTGATGGCAAAAGGACCGCCACCGCCGGCCCGGCGGTGGCGTTTCTTCCGCCATCATAATGAGCCCCTTAGACTTTCATTGACTTTTAAACTGGGCCAATTTTTGCTAGCTCTTTGCTTAACTATAATTTTTGTTCTGGTTTTTAGCTTGCTTTGGAGGGTCACCTTATGTTATGTCCTCTCAGAATTGGCTTTATTTGCATACATTATTAATGCTGTTTGACTCTGACTAATTAACTACTTTTTGCCTTCTATAATGAGTCCTAAAGTATGGTAAACAATTATGGATTTCTACTCTGTCCAGTGAAGGTTTCTATTCTGGTTCTAAGGACCACTATCCCGTGGGACTCACACGGTCCCGACCATGCACATCAACCCTTTGAACTTTGGGTAGTAGGGGCAATTATAAAACAGAAGTAGAATACAAATTTGAGTGGAGAACGTCGGGCACTAGTATGTGTGAGTATTGGTGGAGAATGCTTGGGCAAATTTGTATAATTCATTTAATTACATAATTAGTGAAAACTTTGATGCAAAAAATTGGCAGAAGTTAGGGAATCCTGGAATAGTTTGGATTATTGTTGAGACCACCAACAGGAGATTGGAAGTTGATTTACAAGGTGTCAAGATTTGCATTACATGAAATCTAATAGGACCTTGGGTGATGAGTTGTCTTAGTAGTGTGTTGTCTTACAAAGTGTGATGTGGTGTGAAGCCGTTTTATGTGCACCACAGAGCGCGTTTTCTCAACGGTGATATGTGTTTTGTTTTGTGCATACGTTGAAAACGGTATTGCATTGTAATGTGCTGCGTGAACTGCTGAAGATGTTTCAATTGTGCTTTTGATAAGAACATATTGTGATTTTATGTAATTTGTGTGCAAGTGTTTTTGCAGTTCTGTATAAGGCTTACAGATTTGTGGAAATCTAAGATCTCAAGATAATATTATAAGGTTGTCTGCTGAAAAGGCGTGTGGCATCACATCAGGTTATAGGTTAAGGTTCTAATAGGCTTAAGTCCCATGGAACCCCTAATGATCTACTTGTGTATGAGAACTAATCTTGAGTAGTGTTACTATTGTGCATGAAGATATATATGCTGGCTCTAAGGACAGGTTGTCACTGGTCAAGAATCTATCTCGGTATGATTGGAAGCACTCAAGGGGATAGCATTTCCCTCTCTGTGGTGAATCTGATTTTCTGTCCCTTATCCCAGTAGACAAAGGTTTATTTGTTTTGGTTATTAACATTATGTGTTGTGTTTCAGGTCTTGTTTTGAAATCGTGCTGTGATTGGTTGCATTACTATTATGTGTAGTGTAACGCTAGGTTGGAATTATAATGGGTGCACTTCTGAATAAGTCTGAGATTCCTACATGTTGGGGAGAGCTCTGCCCCCAATTGGTATAACCACTCACAAAATGCTTTTGAAACCTTAATTCTATACATATGTATAACTCAAAGAATGCAATATAATTACTGATGATGATAAAAAGTTGCAATTTCCTGTGAATGGTAAATTTGAAGTGAAAAAAGATTGCTAATTTAAGGAGTGTCATGTTTGAGATGAAGCTGCAACCCAGACCTGCGCACTTCGAAAGCCTGAATGAGTGGGACTATGTAGCGAATGAGAAAGTACATAATCAATTCTAGAAAGGACAAAGTAGGAAAGCTGTCAACCATTAAATGGATCTGAGATTGGGTTTACGAAAGAAGGCATGAATAAAGGAAGTTCTAGAAACTGTAGATACTTTCCCTGCGATTACTGACGAATCAGCCATAAAGAATACAAAAGATGACAAAACTAAAAAAAACAATGAAAACAAGAATCAGATGGAAAAGAGCGAGATTGATTCTGAGGAGAGGATGAGTTTTTAGACATATTGTTGACCGAACTGTACTACAATAATTATGGGCAAGGGCAGGTGGAAGAGATAAGAGAAGGAGAGCTGAGTGTGAGGAGAGATTAAACAAAATCCAGCTTGACTTCACAAATTGAGACTAATGTGGTGGAGGTCAATATTTTCAAACTCCGAGGGGATTTGGGAATAATGGCAGGAAAGGAAACATATAATGACAAAATTTCAATGTATAACAAAAACAAGTTGGCATTTTTGGGTGCAAAGATGTACTTGTCATGCCTTTAAGAAACATGAGGAATTAGGTAAAGAATTAAAAGCGGATTCAAAAGAAAGGAGAATTTGTGATTCATATAAGATAGGAATGAGTGAAAAGGAATCAATGAATCAGAGTCCCAGAACATTGTGAAAAACAATTTGTAGAATGAATAGACAGTATTAGAGAATAGGAAGATGTGACAAGGTAGCGAGAAGAATGGACAGAAGCACATGATAAGCCCGAAGTGCCACAAAGGATTGAAAGAAGAGAAATGTAAGTGTGAGAATTCTGAATATGAAGTGGCTGTTGAAAAAGAATTTCCATTGAGAGAAGTGCAGGGTGGAGCATATGTGCATTAACCGCATTAACCTTGGTTAAGGAGTGATCTTTAAACATTTACAAAGAATTTCCTAAAGCTTAGATGTGGTATACGGGGTAGAAAGGACTGTGACCATTTTTAAAAGTACTTTGGACAGATTTGAATGCTTTATTTTCAACTGTTGTCCTTTGAGATTTGGGGACTGAGTGTATTCTGTGGTGCAATGGCTAGAAGAACCACAGATGAAAGACCCTCACAATAAGCCTTCTCCAGTTTTTATGCAGAAATATAATCAGGTTATCGATCATTTGAAAACAAATGTTCCCCAGAAACAAGTTGATAGTGGACGATAGTGAGCGCGATGCAAAATCCAGATGTCAGTACATGCATATTGTGAGAAATTGATGCAGATTTAATAGACCTAATAGTGGATTTGAAGACCCCACAAAAGAGCGCAATTAAGGGTCTGTCTCTGCTTTTGTGTTGGGAATGCATTTGGAAATTATTGCTCAAACTAATCATAGTGTGATATGTTGGCAAGCAAAATCATTAGATGGGATCTTTGCTAAGCGAACCATTTTAAATCCAATTAAAAATCTTTATTCGATTATGACTTAAGATAATCATAAAAGTACAACAATGACATGATAAAAAAAACTAAAACTCAACACTCCATAACAATGTGTCACACCTGGTGGCTGCTGCACCTGAACCATTACCATGGCTCAACCAAAGCCCCGATCAGGCGCTATGGTGCTCTGGACTCAGTGAACTCCGTGGTAAATGCTTGGCATGTCCTCCTCGATTTGTTTGCTGGAGCTCAATTATACTCGCCTCGAATGCTAATTGAGTGGAGTCACTAGTACTCAGAAAGAGGCATGCTCCAATCACTGCAAAGTCTTGGTATGACTGAGATGGGCGATCTCTTTAAGAACGGCAGGATGATCACCTGGGATGATGCAATTGCAGATAAGGAGACACCCACTGCGCTAACACAGTTTCAGTTCTTTATGTTATGTTATGTTAAATCAATTTGTAATGCGCACAGATACTCGACAGAGTGTCCCGGCGTGAACTGAGAAAAGCAACCGCAGACCAAAGCACTAGTCAAAGAGAAGGGTTTCTAACTTTTTTTTAAAGATCACATAATCTTGAGTACTGCGTAACGCCAAGGGTAAAGCATTCCATGCCAGAGCAGCCATACGTACAAAAGAACTCCCACCTAGCCTCTGGCGTTTGAATCTAGGAATCTGCATCAGAAATTGAGAAGATGACCGCAACTGTCTCGCAGGATTATAGAAGGCGAGCCTCTTCTGAAGGTAGGAAGGACGCAGGCCATATAGGGCCCTATCGGCAATAGCCAGGGTTTTGAATTTTATTTGAGACTCCACCGGAAGCCATTGCTTTAGAACGAAACATGCTCTTCATGCGGTATTGGGAGAGGAGTTGGTGGAACCTATGGAAACTCCCCCTCTATCCATCCTTTTCGCTCACAGCCCCCTATTAAATTGATCTCTAAACTATATGCTTCAGCCTTACAGACCAAGATATCTCCATACTCTAAGGCCCGTTTAGCCTTGCAGGCTGATCTTGGGAAACAACTCCCGGATGATATATGGTTTTTTTTGTAGCGAGGTCACTCGTAAGGTCTCTCTAAACGGCAGGCATAGACTAGTGCATTTGAAGTTTTTTAATAGGGTTCATTATACACCTGAACGCCTAAACAGATAAGGGCTGCGTGAATCTGACTGCTGCGAGCGTTGTGCCATGCCTCGAGCTAATTTTTACCATCTGGCCTGGCAATGCCCCCCTGTTGCTGTTTTCTGGGATCAGATCTTTGCAACTCTGACTGAGATTGTGGGCATTCCCATCATACCTGATCCGTTATTGGCGCTACAAGGCTACAGGAAACCTCTACAGAAAAAAGTGCGCAAACTGATCTCCATGGGCTTACTTTTAGCTAAGCGTAGGCTTGCTATGAGATGGATGCGGGGGCCTGTACCAACAGTGGCTGAATGGGTTAATGATATGGTGTATTGTAACACCCAGTCGGATGTGTATAATGAGCTGCTTCCCCCACGCTCCCGTCCATTGAGTTTTTGGGGCCTTTTTATACAATATCAGGAGTCAAACCGTGGCGTAGCTGATGCACAGGATGTTTAAGGCTTGTGTTGCTTTATTATTCACTATCTATTTATTGTACAGTGATTGTGACATGGTTGATACTCCCCATTCCATGAACAGGGTTCAAGGTTTCTCGACCACCTAGTCCAACTTTCCTAGGGTAGAGAAATTTATGTACTGATGTAAATTATACCTCACTGTGCCCGTTCCCCCTCCTTGTAATTTTACAGCCTGAAGCTGGATAATGCCTAATTTCTGTGACCTGCCCTTTTTTTAATTTTAATTTTAATTTTAATTTTTTAACTTTTGTTTTTGTAAGAGATTGTAGTTTATATTTTTGTTCGTTTTGTATCTTTGCAAACTTCATAAATAAATATAAATATTTAAAAAAAAAGAATTTGACACACCTAGAGTTACAACATCGCACAATGCATTTAAGAAAACAGCCTACTACCAAACAGGGCTCATCATCACCAAGTACTTGCAGAAATGGTAAGGTTGAAATATATCTTCTAAAATAGTGCATTTTTAAAAGAGGAATTAAAAATCTTTTAGTATAGAATTCATAACATTTATAAAACAAAGTATTAAATCCAGTACCGTCTGTTTAGAGACATCATCATGATGTAATTTGCATACTGGCTCAGGAAAAAGTCCAACAGTTCACAGAATGTACCTGGTCTAAACCTAAATAATAATGCTTTCTTCCAATGACCAATGTTTTGCAGTAAGTAGGGCTCAGTGGATAGCATGGTCTTGAGCTGGGCTTGCTGAATTCACTACTCTCATGTTTGGCTAGAAAAGTCCTTCTTACAAATGGAGGTGCGGTTATCAAAAAAATCCATGTTCCCTATAGCTATACAGGACTGCTAAACATAGGACAACCATGGAATGTTATGGCAATAATTGTATTGCAAGCAGTCTCTGATGGCATCATGGTTAAAGGTGGCACATTCATTGGACCAAATTGATAGCCAAATTAAAAGCGGGATCTTAATTCGATCCTTGATGTATTGGAGTCCCAACTCCTCAGAACACATATAAGTGGAGCTAATGGGAGGGATAGAAAGTATGGCATTAGTTTATTCCCATTTGCCTGTGACATAGGTTTTGATAGGAAGTCATTGTATTTTATAGACATTAAGGAATGGTATTATTCATTTTCTGTCCAGTAAGTCAATAAGATTAAATAATGCTGCCACTGACTGTTGCAATTTTTCTCTCCATATTGCAGTATTAATATGCCAGCTTTGGGTATAATGAAAATATATCCCTAGGTAGGGAAAACTATAGTCCTTCTAGAGCTTGTTTTTATGACTGGAATAGTGCGCATGTTAGAATTTTTTTTTCCACATGCCAATATTAGATACTTGGAATAATTAATATCTGGGTCCAAGTTAGCCATAAAAGAATCAAACACAGATATCAGTTTGCCTACGTTAATCCCGAAGTGTACCAACAAGACAGCATCGCCCGCATAGGGGTGCCAGAATAGCAGCATGGGTGTAAATAATTGGTACATCCTTTTGCTGCCAAATTAGAAGTGTACTCAAATTGTTCATATATAATATGAACAATAAAGGAGCAAGAAAACAGCTCTGGCGTAACCTTCATTCCAGACAAAAAGGATTCATACATTCTCCCATTTAACCAAGCCTGACCTAAGTGACAACTCACTATGTATGTCAGAAAGAAAGTTAACCATCGACGAAACCAACAATGCTCTGAAGCATTGGCCTTAAATATAATCTATTGACTCAATCGATTGCGCTTGAAAGGTCCATGAAGGACAAATACAATGGATAGTGCTTGGTAATGGTATATATTTGCTAAGAATTAGATGAAGATTCAGGTACTGCTCCAATGTACATAGGCTCTCCCTGAACCAATACTGACAATTACACAAGATACCCCGTTCATTGGCCCATGATTTAACCCTATGAAAGAGGACTCTTGCTAAAACTTTGATGGTTTAATTAACTAAATAAATGGGCCACTAGCAATGTTGTTCATTGTGATTGCCTTTTTTAAAGAAGGGGAAAATGATAAACATGGACCAGGACCATGGTAATTTAGAATCGCTAAAGTTATTAAAGATATTTGTGATCATGGGAGTCCCTTGGTTGATATTACATTTAAAGAGGTCAATCGGAATGCCGTTTTTCCAGGTGACTTATTGGATGGACAATCAAGTAGTGCAGAAATGACCTCATGTAATTCTATCTCAAGCTCAGGAAGATGATGAATACCACTTATAGAGATCCTGTCATGTCTACTATCAGATTGTAGTAAGTAAAAGTTAGAAAAATGTATAACCCATAGGGTATCACAAGATACTAATATAGTCAATTGATGGCGAACAGCCTCTACCAATGTAAGTGGGAGTAAAAGGCTTGGTTGAATCTGACCTCTCATGCATGTTAATCAGGTGATATTCAGATACATATTTGCCAATCTCAGCCCCTTTATTATAACGGCAGGCGGTGGCTAACTCCATAGATAGAAGAGCGGATGAATTACTTGATGAAATAACACTTTGCTATCTGGGCATTAAAATCTTGGCAAATGACTCAATTTGGAGCCATGTAAGGGAATCTAGATGTGACTAGCACAATGACATTAAACATATTACTGAAATTATTAACATTAAAGTAAACTCATCACTGTAAAAATGAACGAGAACAAATGTTAACTCTTTGCCACAATGTACAAAAAATGACCGAATCTCATTATTTTTTATGGAGATGCAAGAAAAGCTCAGATTTAGGGACAGTTTGTGCTAAGCTATGCGACTCCCCACACCCTTATTTCGGCCTTAATTCAATCTAACAGCAGGAATAGACAGGCAGGTATATCCATCACAATTAAAATCATTAATCTCCCAGTTCACCTGTATCATTATAATGTCATAGTTACTGATAAATAGGAACCACTCTTTATCACAAACATTCCATGCCGGTCCTGCTATGTTTCATCAAATGTTCCTTAACGTGGAGACAGAGTTCACTTGAGGTGGAATAGAGTGAACAATCATTACTTGGGTAAGCCTCAAGGAGGGATTTGGGACACACAACGGTAGATGATGGTGTCAATCAGCCCAAGTCACACAAACTCTGCAGATGAGAAAACCTGCTATAGAGTGGTACCAAGCTACTATCTACAGTTAGAAATTCTCGGGCAATTAGCCAAGACAAGATATTGACTGTAGCAAAGGTACCTATAAAAGACATCCTGTGGTGGGACCCATATACAGCTACATTTTCCATCTTGATTGGGTGGTTAACTAACAAGCAAAGTTCTAACAAAAGTCGGTTTGCTAAAATTGAAAAACTTTCTTTGAAGGTCCAATCCAGGAGACTCTTCTGACTGAAAGGATATGTTCAGAATTGTAGGCTCTTAACATGTAAGGGCCTGATTTAGATATTGAAGGACGGGTTACTCCGCCACAATGGTGATGGAGTAACCCATCCGCCAAGATCTAAATCAGGACTCAAGTATCTAGATAGCCTGTGAAGAACTTTTTTCTTCAACTGCATGTCATTTTTCCCCATACACGCACTTAAGACAGAAATATTTGTGACAATCAAAACTTATGGACATTTTTCTGGGGGGTTGTTCAAGGTAGGTAATAGTCTACAGTTAAGTTGAGAATTATGGCGAGAGCAGGTTGTCCGCACCCAGGGTCTGTAAATGTTCTTGAAACTTTTTGTTTGCGCCATTATATTGCCCGGGCTGAACTTTACTCCACCTTCAACAGAAGCTCTTTCAGGTCTCGGCATGGGACCTTCCCCACCGGTAACCTGTTCTGGCCCTTGAGCCTAAAGAAAGAGAGCAATTGATTTATTGTGTTGGGGCTCGCCAAGGTTTGACCTTCGAGGAGAAGAGTGAGCACTATTTCAAATACCTAAACTCAATAAGCCCTTGTCTATCATAAATGAGTCTAATATACTGCTTGATCAGAATATCAAGTCTCAGGATCAAAGGGTAGAGTAGGGTGAAATCAGTATATGGAGGCACAAACAAATGGCCAGACTTTTGAACTCCCCTTTAACAAGTTATAGGAGTCTTCATACCCCTTTTTTCTGTTTAGCAGCTTGTTCAATAACAGGTGACTCCATGTTCTAAGAAGGCCCACATCCAGAGCCGGCTACTGTAAAAACAGAGTCAGGAGGCAACCGGCATACAGGAGCATCACCATCAAGTGAAAGTCTCCTTTCAGCCAACTCAATTTCTTTACTAATGCCTCCAACAGCATAAGCAAGAAAACCATCTACGGTGGAAGCCTTTTGAGTAGTACATACCGGGGTGCCTCATTTTCAGGCAAAGGGGTTTCTGTGCTCTGCAGCCCTGCTCAACCCCGCCAAGTGCATCCAGCGCTGTGGGAGATGTTGCTGCACTATATGTGCACTGGGCCCACCTCCACCAGGGTGCCTGCTCAATCAAAGGGGCTTCTGGGCCCTGAAGTCATGTCCGACCCCACCAACATCCTCACTGCATCCTGTGCTGCCAAAGATGTTGCCACACTATATGCGGTCTGGGCCCCCCTCAACCAGCACCAGTCCTCCTCAGGCAAAGGAGTTTCTGGGCTCTGAAGTCCTGCCAACCTCGCTTTTATAAATCTGGGCCTTACTGTGTTGATTCAACATTAGGTTAAGACATTGCTGAGCATCACACAAATAGCCACTTAACTAAGTATGAGCAAATAATTCTGGCAGCAGAGAACATTTCAATTAAATGTTGCAATAACCTGAATCTTATAACAATTCTATCTTTGCCAAAGAAAGAGCTTGCTGATAAAATAGATTAAAGTGACCATGACTGTATTGATGTGACAGAGTTATGCACCAAACCAAGGCCGGATATTCAAGATGTACCACTTAAATTGGCAAATTTTATTTCATTTATAGATAATAGAAACAGTGATGTCTAACTGCTGTTTAAAGCTCAACAGTGAGAAAGCTGAGCTTATGTTACTTGGAAACTGCATTGATCCTTGGAACAGGATCAGCTAGCCGGACAACTGGGGGCTGACCCCTGCCCCTAAGCCTTCCTTCAAGAAGTTGAGGATGTGGCTTGACCGGAACCTTAGCATGGATACCCAAGCAAAAATACTCTCGGCTACCTGCTTTGGCATTCTACGCTTGCTCCGTACGATCATATACCTACTCACAGACCAGGCACGGAGAACAGTGATTCAGGCTCTTATGGTCTCAAGATTGGACTATGGCAACTCACTATACCTTTGGGCCCCCAAATATGTAGTCAACAGGCTACAGGTGGTTCAAAATGCGGCAGCCAGGATGTTTCTGAAGGTTCCCAAGCAGGAGTCCGTGAATGCCTCATTGTCCAAACTTCACTGGCTTCCTGTCCAATCCAGAATCAAGTTCAAGGCCCTATTCATAGCCCACAAAGAATTGCAAGGCAGAGGTCCAGCCCTGCTACAGTCCCTTGTCTTCCCATGTGTCCCTAACAGGCCTCTTAGGTCCTCATTTGATCATCTCATGAGCACAACAGAATAAAAAAACCCAGATGGGGAGGAAGATCCTTTACCCATTTGGTTCCAAAACTTTGAAATTCAATGACATATGAACTGCGACTTCTAAAGGTCCTACGTAGCTTCAGGAAGAAACTTAAAACCTGGCTCTTTCCATGATCTGCCTTCCACACAGACCTGCCACCCTCTCTGCAGTGCTGGGAAGTTCTTGGGCAGTTCTTTACAAATCACATAAATAAATTTGTGAATGGTTCTCATCTGCGAGGCTGTTATGGAACCCTTGAAGTAGTACATGCAGTTTACACAATAGCATATATTGTGGAAGAATTATACTTATGCAACGTAACTTCAGTACAACTAGCAGAATTGATCGCAATTACAAGAGCATGTTGCAGGGAATGGATTGAGTGTAACAATCTATAAAGATGGCCAATACAGTTGTGGAGTGGTCCAAACATCCACTGGTACACCTATTAGCAATGGTCACAAATTCTACATTTACTAAAAGCCCTATAGTTACCGAAGATTATTGCTGTTGCTAAATGAGCTGCACACAAGAGTTGGGATGACGTAGTTTCAGTTTTCTGATTTTGCGGATGAGGGTGCAAAGTTCTGTGCTCTTGCATCTGAACAAACAGAATATGAAATGGAAAATTTCAATAACTTCTTGTCTATGTCAGTTCCAGGGAAATCTTAAGGATTTTGGGGGCCCTGGGCCTAACATATTTTGGGGCCCCTGTTAAGAACAGCTTTGAATTTAGGATACAGTTTCATCTTTTTATTGCCGTCTTTGGCCAGGTCACTGATGCTGCACAGTAGTGGTGGTTCCTCTAGTAGGGCGTTGGATCGTCGCCCTCTTTCTGTGAGCGCAGCAAGCATGAAAAATAAATTGTCAATAAAATCATTTGATTACCATTTTATTTTTTAATGTGGCCAGCCCATGCCAAGTGTCAGGACGGGGCCATTGCTGATAATTGGCAGCAGCAGGAAGTAGTGGTGGCTACTCCAGTTTTAAGTGCGCATATCACTTTGGCAAGCATAGGGCTCTAGTGACTGTAGGAGCACTGAGCTAGCCTGCTCCATCCAAGCCTGGCTCTTCTCTCATGCTGGTTAACAAAAAAAGAGCAGCGTCTGGATTGGTTAGGGGCGTTGGCTCTGGGGCTTTGCGCTTGGGGGACTGGAGAAAAACACCAGGATCGGAGGACCTGCAGCCAGTGGGGAAGTATATATTGCATTTTCTTTTAAAATATTTAAGCAACATTACCAATAACTAAATTGCTGACATGCATTACATTAACATTTGAAAGGTAAGCATTAATGCAATGCATGTCAGCGATTTAGTTACAGTTTATTGCATGAGTTGTATTTAATTTTGCTCGAGTCGGCAGTCGTCACCATTTTGACCCACTGACAAGGCACTGTAAGAAAATTGCATTGATTCCGCTTCATCTCCGGGGCTCTCAGTCGTAGCCAACTATAAAAACTGTTTATAATGAGTCACAATTGTGAGCTTTGGCACTGAGGCTAAACGCATTGCTGGTTTCTCTCAGTGCCAGTTCGCTCACCCCACCACTTTCACTAGTTGCCAGTCAATACTGCTGCATAGGCACTCTGGTCCAAATTTTTACTTTGTTTCCATCTAGTATTCAGGGATGTGTCTTTTCAAGGTGATTTTGGAGGCTAGTCGACCGTATGGAGGTGTGCCCCCCGGAAGGATTGGGGGAGTTGGTGCATTCCAACAACTACGACCGTTTTTTGGGCTGGTTTGGGGCTATTTTGTAGCCCCCATATAACTTGACATTTCAAGCAACAGCCACCATTTTTTCTGTAGGTGACACAATGGTTGGTATTGAAATCGAGCAGCAGCTCATTAATATTACTCCAAATAATCTCTGCAACCCACTGCCATTTTTCATATGTGAGGTCCTGTTCTAATCTAAAAAAGCAAAACACAGGTCCGGAATAATATAAAAAAGAACTTTTTTATGGATGTTGCACGAAAAACATAAACACTAAGGGCCTCATGTAGGTAAATAAATTTTACCGGTTCTTAAATACCGAGCCGTACCGAATCGGTAAATTAGAATCGGTAAGTTATATGTAGGTAAAAATTCGGTAACAGTTACCGATTCGGTAACATTCGGTAATCACGAATCGGAATTCACCGAATCGGTAAATACCGAGGTGGTATTTACCGAATCGGAAAATACCGAGGTGGTATTTAGCGATTCGGAAAATACCGAGGAAACTACCACCTTCCCTTAACTAAGTAGCTAATATCATAATGATGTTATAATAGAAGGTCTCTTAGGCTTGAATAGGGGACCCCATACCTCAAAAATCAGCTCAGTGAAATCACATCACAGGAGCATCAGGAGCCGTCTCGCAGGAAGGCGCGTCTTCAGTCTGAATAATAAACATGATGTCTGTGACATGAAAAGCAACAACTTTCAGGTATTTGCAGCTGCGCGTGTGTCATGGCTAAAGAGTGGGTCGAACAACCTAGAGTGGAACACATGCATTGTGTAAAATTCCAGACTGTGTGTCACAGCATGTACAGACCAAGGTCGCTGCGCAGAGCTTGGGATGGGAACAACAGAATGCACTCGTCTGAAGGAAGTCTCGAGTCAGCAGTTTATTCAAGACAGAACATGTAAACGCAGTGTCGTGTGCAAAGACAAAAATATGGATACATAACATTCAACGTGGTTATGCCAACTGAACAATGTATGCACGTATTCAGGGAGAACTCACTACACGCCCCCTTGAGCGAAGCAATATGTAATAGGCAAGAAAAGAGAGAACGCAGAGTTCAGTTTCGTCAGAGCAGAACAAGGCGTAACCAATGCAGCGCCAAAGTCCTAAAGTCCAATTAATTGCAGCATGAAATTCCAAAAAACACAATGCAAGTATAGGAAAAAACTCAAGCCGACCATCAGGAAGAGAAAAAAGAGAAATAAAAGAAATAAATGTTGCGCCAGGGTGCTGTCCAGTAGCACAGGCGCAATGGACGACAATCCAGTTAATCCATGAATGTATAGGCAGCATATGTGGCCACGGCTTCCAACAAAAAATCGTTTGCAGGGCCACTAAAAGTCTCAGCCATCCAATTAAGTAAAGAAAAGGAACATACGTGTTCTCCAACCAACGGAGCCTCTAGCACAATCAGAGGGCACCCGGAATGTTCCTCCAAATAGCTCATGGACAAGAAGTCGTAGGCTGCCGCTGAGATGTCCCAATTACCCAGGATACCATGCGCCGCACCACACGCCATGATCCGGACACCAGAACAGGCCAACTCGTGAGACACTAAGGGCCTCATCAGTCGATCGAAATCCGGCACCGGAGACACCATGTTGGTCAAGCACAAATCCAGAGGCCATTCAAAGGGACAATCCAGGCAGTGTAATACAGGTTGTACGCATGTGAAGTAGGAATACCTGAAGGATAATCCATAAGCCAGACTCAAAGTCGCCAATGGCAAAGTACCATAGAAGTCAAGCATCCGATCACGAAGAAGATGCAGACGGGACAGGTGCTCGTGTGGCACAGAAGGAGCAGCCATTCCGGAATATGGAAAGGAAAAGCAGCACACCTGCCACTAGCGCCAGGAGCAGCGGGACACCTCCAAAGATGCTCGAGAACAGTGAATGAATAAATGCCGGTATTACACCAAAAATAGTTTGGGAAGAGGTCACGAGACCCGAGCCCACATGTTTAAAAAAATGAGCCAGGCCGGTCGTGGACGAGGCATTGATAATAGTTTGGATCAAAGAGCCGAAATGCAGGGGGAGGTCAGTATTCAGAGGCGCCTGTACCTCAGTGCGCGTATGAGCAACGTGAAGGACAAATGTTTCACGAGAGGAAGTCAAAGGCACCTCTTTGTGGGACAATGGCGCTCTATTCTGCTCAACTTGTTGAACTCTGCTTTCAAGGTTGGAATCGAAGGCCAGATGGGAACATCCCGCCGCACATGCGGGGGTGGAAAAAGAACAGTATTGCAGCAGACAACTTTATGCGAGACAGTTATGTACGGGATTCCCACTCACATCCCGCAGCAAGCTTCATTATTCAAAACTAAATAAATACCGTTTGCAAGCAGAGTGAAAGAAGGTGTAATCACAGGCACTGGGATACCTCGTAGGACGCACGCCAAAATCGGGGCTTGTACATAGCATGCGCCGTGTACTTGCATGTGCCTATTGTCTCATGTATGGATCCTAGAAGAGAGAGTGCTAAAGCTATTATCTATAACGGCTAAGGCCTTCTCCATGTTTGCTTGGTCAATAGCTCTCAATCTGGAAGCCGCCTCACTGTGCGACAACTTGCAGACTTCGTTGTAAATAGCATACGTCCACCTTTTGGTTCTGCCACCCATAGGACCATTCACAAAATCATTCGATTGGGTATGCACATTGATGGAGTGGGTGGACTTCCTGATCCTGTAGATGTGCTCTGTGTCAGCTGGTGGACAGATTGGGATGTGTGTACCATCAATGCAGCCAATGAAATGGGGGAACTGTGCCATGTGAGAAATGTCTGTTTTTGTTTACTGCAGTGCAGCCTGTGTGTTGTGGAAGCTGATGTAGTGGTGCATTCTCTGCATCATGGCATCCAGGAAATTCCTGAAGGAACGGGACGGGCAACTCTGGGATACACCACCCACCGCAGCTGTCACCACCTGATAACTGCCGGATGCCAACAGATGTGGGCTGCAGAGCACCTGCACATGTGGGGGTATGGCGTGCGCCCTTCTTATTGGCTGGTCCAGGAGTGGGTGCAGGTCCCTGATTAAGTCCATGATGGTTTCGGGGTGTAGCCTGTACCTCTCATGTATCTCTGCATCAGTCAGCTGGAATAGTGTGATGCGCTGTCTGTAGATGCGTTCCTCCCGTCGCCAAACCCTCAGTCCTGCTGCCTGTAGATGTAGGCGCCTTGCAATGACGTACATAGCGGGCATGTTGTCCACGCTGTTGCATTTTGGGATTGCTTATCTGCACTGTTGATGGTTACCACCTGCTTTCAATCCGTGTTAATTACCGACTCTTATTTACCGATTTTCTTGGATTTCTTAATTACCGAGTGCTCCTACATGTCATTTTAATTTTTACCACTTCATATTTACCACTTCATATTTACCGATTCGTTAAGTATGTATTCGGTAAATATGAATCGGTATTTTGGAATTCGGTGAATATGATTCGGTATTTACCGCCTCATATTTACCGAAAAGTGGTTTTTGGACTCCTACATCTCACTTGTCTGAATACCGGTCGGTAACGGCATATTTACCGAAAATCGGCCGTTACCGACCGGTATTTGGCTACCTACATGAGGCCCTATATCTCTCTACAAAATGTCATTAATAGACTCCCACACATTACCTGTTTTAAAATTAAATGAAAGGAAAAGGGTATTTAAAGCAATCTCTGTTCAGCAATCATTCAAGGTCATCAAGGTAAGATTGTGTGGAGAGCAAAGCCAGGGCCCCCCTGAAAGGCTGGGGCCCTTGGCAAGAACCCACTTTGCCCATACCTTAAAATGTCTCAGTTCAGTCTCTTCATTGAACTCTGGGACTTGCAAAAGGAAATGCCAGAGGATGAAATGAAAAGATGGGATGTTCAAAAGATAAAGATGGTGTATAGAAAGCACATTTGTATTGCCAGAGTTGATGCTACTTACATGAACCTATGCATGTTGGACTTGATGATATGGTTAAGACATTTAAGAGGTTTTGGTTCAATCCCTGTTTCAGAATAATCAGAGATAACTTGTATCAAAGATATGTAACCTGCCAGCAGGTAAATGTTGGCTGTAAAACTAGCCTGACAATGAGTCACATCGGAAAATCAGAAGGTCCTCTTACAAGATTACAAATAGATGTTGTTGGCATGCCCCTGTTAAATGAAATAAAGTATGTCTAGTGGTTGTTTGCTTGTTCAGTAAATGGGAGAAAGCATACTGAACCAGGAAATGTAATGCACTCACTGTAACTAAGCTTGTATTAAGGGAGTTGATCCCTAGATAAAGTTTAACAACTTCTATAGAGTCAGATAGGGGAATTAATTTTTAAAATTAGGTTGTATGCATGACATTTAGAGTGAAGCAGAAATTCAATTGTAGATATCATCCAAAGGCA
The DNA here is from genome assembly GCF_964204655.1 of Triturus cristatus. Lineage (NCBI taxonomy): Eukaryota > Metazoa > Chordata > Amphibia > Caudata > Salamandridae > Triturus > Triturus cristatus. The sequence continues at coordinate 798,123,659 of NC_140588.1, read as the reverse complement.
TCAGGAATTGTAGAGAGGGCCAATGGTATTCCCAAAGCAAAGTTGACCATGGTATGTGAGCCAACAGCATTGAAAGTGCAGATGCCCTTCCCTTAGTTCTGCTGAGTATGAGAAGCACACTCAACAAGACTAAAGGCCTCCTCTCCTCTTGAAGTCTTTATGTGGAGGATTTCTGGTATTTCTTCAGCTGCACATGTGAATATTGTTGATGATCTTATTGTGGACTACTGAAAAGGTTTGGCTAGTTTGGTACGCTTTATCGCTCACCAGGTGAAATTGGCTTCACCTTCAGCAAGTGAAGAGCCTTGCCATGACCTAGAGACTGGTGATTGGGATGTGGCAAAGAAACATGTTCATAAAAATAGTATGGAGCCTCCATGGAAAGGCCCTTTTCAGGTGATCTTGGTGCTGAATACTGCTGTGAAGTGTCAAAGTTTCCACAGTGGATCCACACGTGTCACACGAAATCAGTGAAGTTTGCAGATGAAGAAGTGGTGATGCAAACCACTGATTCACAGAGTCAAACGAAAGTTCGCTACATTGAGCCAGAGAGGGGAGAACAATGAGTTCAAGATAGCAAGAACAAAAACAAAATCAAAAACAAGAAAATCTAACTTCAAAAACTTGAACTCTAAAAACTGCAAGAACAACTCATGGTGTTCCAGTTGCATTGTGGAACTCAAGAACTAAATGAAGATAAAAATGAGGCAAGTGGAACAAACGTGCCTGAAGAAGAAAGCTTGATGCAAGCTGATTAGTCTGAAGGTGTAAGAAAAGTAAAAAGAGCGTTGCAAAGAAATATATGACGTTACTACGCCATCCATTACCCCGCAGTAGGTTACAACGCGGATGTTACATCGTCCGCGTTGTTACCACGCATGGCTTTGCATTGCAAGTAGTTTCTGCGACTTGCGCTAGATGGTGCGCTGGACTTAGGAATAGTATAAATAACTATTCCTACTCCAGTTAGCGCAACAGCAGGGCATGTGTTGGATTTAAAATCCAACACTTTCCCTGGTGTTGCTCGCCATCTAGCGCAAGTCATTGAAACGACTTGCGATGTAATGCCATGCGTGGTAATAACGCGGATGATGTAACGTCCGCGTTGTAACCTACCCATGTGGTATTACCAGCGTTGTAAACGCTGTTTCCCGTTGCAAAGGGATGACAGTGTGAGACAAATGGAGATAGATCTGCTAAAATAGTGACCTATCTAAATGGCATACACTCTGAAAAGTAAGAAATAAGGAAATAAACAAAAGTAAGAGTACCAAACAAGATGTATGCAGCTCCTGAATGGGCATATTTGGCAAAAATTAAATCAAAAGAAAGAGACATTGATCTGAGAAAGTATTGATTTCTCTTGGAGGAACCTCCATAAATGGACAGGAATTGAAAATAAAGGTGACTAACACTCCAGCATATGAAGGAGGAGCCTAGCGCGCAACCAAGATGGCCGCATAGGTGCGAGGCTCCCGAGGACCTCCGCGACCTCCTGAATTAATCCTGGCGATATCCTGTCCTTGTTGAGGGGACTGTGTCGGGGAACCCGAGCTGAGGCGCCACCCGTTTTTTGGGCTCGAATCGCACCCCGAACACCGGTGGGAGCATCGATCGAAGGTTGCGGCCTTCTCCTCGCCGCCCCCCCGGATTGGAGTAGTGGGGCGATCCGGGGACAAAGTGAATAACAGCGGCGGGCAGGGCTGGGCGACTCGCGTACCCCGCGCTTTCACTTTCGCTTTTGCGCCCTCCTTGCTCTCAAGCGAGGTCGGGTTGCGGAGCGGGGTGCGGTGGTGTGGTCTTGTCCAGGAGCCCGGCTGACCCGCCGGCGGTGGGTTGACCTGCGGTTCTGTGGTCGCCCCCGCCCCCCCCCTGGCGCCCGTGAATTGGTATAGCGGCCCGTTCGGGGAGCTTGGCACGACGGTGGGAGAGCCAGCATGTCCACCAAACAAGATGGCGACCGGGCGAAGGTGAAGACAACCCGCCGTGGCACGGCGCACCAGGCTAACAGCATGGACCGCTACACGCTCCAGAAGGGTTCTCCGGAGACATCGCGTGCATCCCCGGTGGGCCCGACGGAGGCATCTGCTCATCCTGTAGATCTGACCCTCCGGGACGTCATGGGCGCCATTGCAGAGATGAAGGCCTCGGTGGACCAGCGTTTCGACACCCTAGCGCAAAAAATAGACTCGGTCCTGGTGGATGTGAGCCTTGTGAGGGCAGACTTGTCCAAAACGAACGACCGAGTCGACTCCCTGGCCCACACCACAACGAGCCTCACGACGGACGTGGTGGCCCTCCAGAAGGAGGTGCGCCGGCTTGGCCAGGCGAGCGCCCTGATGGACCGGCGACTGGAGGATTCCGAGGGTCGGGCCCGGAGGAATAATGTCCGTATTGTGGGGGTGCCGGAGGGACGAGAGGCGGAGGCGGCGGATCTTTTCGTGGAAGAATTGATCCTGACCCATCTCCAGCCCCGGGGGCTGAGTAAGCTTTTTGCGGTGGAGCGTGCTCACCGGGTCCCTGGGGGCAGACCTAAGACCGGTGCCCCTCCGCAGCCTCTCATTGCCCGGATTTTCAATTTTCGGGACAGAGATGCTATCCTCCAGACCTCCAGGCAACAGGGACCGGTCAAGCTTGACAACATGGAGGTACATTTCTACCCAGACTTTACTCCGGCGGTTCAGAAGCAGAGACAGAGTTTTCTTGGTGTTAAACGTCGCCTAAGGGACCTGAACCTCAAGTACTCAATGCTCTTTCCAGCTAAGCTGAGGGTGGAGGTGGATGGTCGCACGCACTTCTTCGACCGGCCCGAGGCGGCTGGGGACTGGTTGGACACTCTGCCTGGAGATCGGGGCCGGGGGGCGGGGGGGGCGCGGCTGGCGAGGAGGGCCCGCCGGATCAGAATTGAGGGGTGACTGAATAGGCCTTGCTCGGGACGATGTTCCTTTACCATTTATTGATTGCGTATGTTCCCCTCTTATGGAGGTCGTGCGGGGTCTGTTGGGGGCTTCCCTCCTCCTCTGGGGGACTAGTTAGTTTTTAGCTATGGGGCGACAGGCACACTGCACTTTGGGGGGGCTGTCTGGGCTCATGCAGGGGTGCAGGGAGGGGGGAGTTCTGTTGGGATGGGGGGGTGGGGGGGGTGTGTTGTTTGTTTGCACCGCAAGGCAAACCCGCTACTGTGTTGTTGTTTTTAAGATGCTCGGTGGGGGACGACCGATTGTTTCGACGTATGATGGGGGGTAGGGATTTGACTGTGTTGTCATGGAATGTTAACGGCCTGGGGGATAGGATTAAGCGTGGTGTGGTCCTGCAGTACTTAAAACGTATTTCACCAGATGTTGTCTTCCTGCAGGAGACGCACCTTATAGGTAACTCCTTTCATGCAATGAATCGGCGGGGATATCGTTTGGCGGCCCATTCTGGCTTCACTTCGGGCTCGCGGGGGGTGGGTATTATGATCAAGAACTCGCTCCCGTTGGAGATTGATGAGGTGCGCCATGATGAGAGGGGACGCTACACTGTTCTGGTGGGAAGAATGGAGGGTAGAGTGTTTAATTTTATATCAGTGTACGTCCCGCCTGGGTTACAAGCCACCACATTTGCGGACCTGGGGCGCCTCCTTCTGGACCTTCCGAGTGGCCTGCTGGTGGTTGGAGGGGACTTTAATGCGGTAGCCTCTGGGTCTATGGATCGCCATCCCCCTAGGGACCTCCCCCGGGCACAGGCGTGGCTGCCCGGCCTTTTGGACACGCTGGGCCTGGTGGATTGCTGGCGATTAAAGCATCCCGCACTGCGGCAGTACACCTTCCACTCGGGTGCCCATGGTAGCCTCTCGCGGCTTGATTACATCCTTGTCCCGGCGGCCCATGCAGGGAGGGTGGGGGAGGTGCGCCATCTGGCGCGGGGTATCTCAGACCACTCCCCATTGCTGTTACATTTCGATGTCTTCCCGAGGGGGTTGGCAGGGTGGCTCCAATCAATGCATGGTATTTGCGCGACCCCACTATTCGTGCCGATTTGATCAAATCCTTACAGCGATATTTCGACGAGAATGTGGGGTCGGTCCCTTCGGCCATCTCCCTGTGGGAGGCTTTCAAGGTAGTTCTTAGAGGGGAGGCCCTCTCCTTTATCTCCCATGCCCGGCGGCGCGAGCGGGAGGAGGTGACCCGGGTAGAGGCCGAGATTGCAGAACTGGAGGGTGACCTGGGGAGCGGGGTAACAGACGCCAAGTTGCATGTTCTACACCTAAAGCAGGCGGCCTATCGGGCCCTCGTCACGGAGGCGGCCAGGGGCCTCAGTAGAGAGCAGCAGGGGCGATTGTATGATGTGGGTGATAAGGCTGGCAAATTGATTGCGTGGTTGGATAAGAGGGAGAGAGCGAGCCGCGTGGTTCCTTTGATTGAGAGTGTGGATGGTGCGTGTGTCACTGAGCCGGAAGCCATTGTCTCCTGCTTTGCGGATTATTTCCGCGAAGTCTACTCCCCGGTTTCCCCCTGCTCGGAGGAAGATTCCCGTGCCCTGCTTCGGGACATCGCACTGCCCTCCCTTGCGGTGGAGGACAGGGATTCGCTGGACGCTCCTCCCACCTCGGACGAAATTGCCTTGGCTATTCGCTCGGTTGCATCCGGCAAGGCCATGGGCCCCAATGGTATTCCCATTGAGCTATACAAGCTACGCCCGGATGTGTTGGCGCCCCACCTGCGCGCGATGTTCCTGGCGGCCCACTCGCAGGGTTCCCTCCCGCCGGACCAGCGTCTGGCCACAATTGTGGTGATCCACAAGGAGGGGAAGCCCCGTGAACGGGTCACATCCTATAGGCCGATCTCGCTCTTGAACGCGGAGCCCAAAATCCTCGCCAAGGTGTTGGCCAACCGGTTGGTTGGCGTGGTGGGCGATTTGGTCAACCAAGACCAATCTGGCTTTATACCACACCGCAACACGGCGCTCAATCTGCGGCGCTTGCACGGGGTGCTCGCGCGTGTCCCATTTGTGCGGGAGCCGGCCATCTTGGCGTCCTTGGACGCCACCATGGCGTTTGACACGCTGGAGTGGCCATACATCTGGGCGATGCTGGCGAAATTTGGATTTGGACCGGGCTTTATCAGCTGGGTCAAACTGTTGTACTCGGGCCCATTGGCACAGGTGGTGGTGAATGGGCGAGTCTCGGTCCCATTCGCGCTGGGGCGGGGCACGCGACAGGGTTGCCCCTTGTCACCTCTCCTGTTTGCTCTGGCCCTGGAGCCCCTGGCGGAGTGGCTGCGGTGGCACCCTTCCATCCGTGGTCTCCGCTGGACCCCCGAGCATGAGGACCGTGTGTCCCTCTATGCTGATGATATCCTCCTGTATCTCGCCTCCCCGCGTAAATCACTGATCGTCCTGGTTGATGTTTTGCGCTCATTCGGTCGCAACTCAGGACTTGTCATCAACTGGGCGAAATCCTGTGTATACGTGCTTTCCGGGGAGGCTCCGGTCCTGCCACGGGACTGTCCGATCCAGATTGCCTCCCAGGGGTTTCGGTACCTGGGTATATATATTACTCTCGACCCGGAGGCCCGCTATGAGCGGAATTTGCTGCCCCCCCTCCAGCGCTTGAAGGAGGACATGGTGCGCTGGCGGCGTCTGCCGCTTTCGCCGCTCGGCCGAGCGGCCTTGTTTAAAATGATGTCCTTGCCGCGCTTCCTCTACGCCCTCCAGAATACTATGGACTTGGTTCCGGCACGCTATTTCCGTGAGGTGGAGGGCCTCCAGCGGCGCCTGTTCTGGGACGGGAGGCCGCGCATTGCTCTAGCTAAACTGACGCTCCCGTGGTACGATGGGGGGGTCGACCTCCCGGACATCAAACGGTATTACTGGGCCTCCCAACTGGCTGCAATTAATCATGGCCTTTACGGGCCCGCCTTGAACCCGGCGTTTGCGATGGACAAGATGCTCCTGCCCGGTGGCGACTACAATCGAGCGCTTTACTCTGCCGCGCTCGACTCCCGTCTGACGGGACCAACGTGTGTCATGGTGCGTGTCTGGCATGCGGCTAATGCAGCCATGGGGTGGAAGGACCGTTTGACCCGAGCGTCACCACTGTACGCGTCTGAGAGGTTGGGCTCCCTGTGGACGTCGAAGGGCTTCGAGAAGTGGGACACGATCGGAATCAGCACGGTGGGAGATCTCTGGACGAGGGGGGGATTCAAGACTTTTGCGGCGCTGCAGACGGAGTTTCAGCTGCAGGGCAGTGAGTACTTTCGGTACCTACAAGTCCGCCATGCGCTGGGCTCCGTCTTCCCGGATGTCGCCTCCATTCCGGAGTCTTCCCCCCTGGAGGACAGAGTGCTGGATGGTCATGTCCCAGACAGCACGATCTCCCTCATATATAAAAAGCTGATCAACGATAGATCGTGCCTGCTGACTAGTCTCCGCGAGGCCTGGGTCGCCGACGGGCTAGAGCTGGACGACAAGGACTGGATTTCCGCGGTGGCCTCTCCAAAAGAGGTGGCCATCCCGGCTCGCCTTCGTTTCGTCCAGCTTAAGATCCTTCACCGGGTTTACGTGACGGGGCCAAGGCTTCTACGTATGGGCTTTGCTGGTGACGGAATGTGTAAGCGTGGCTGTGGTGCGTTGGCGACTTTCATGCATATACTGTGGGAGTGCCCGAAGGTGGAGCGATTCTGGCGTGGTGTGCATGAGGTCCTGCGTGTGGTTACGCGTGTCGCGCTGTTGCCTGAAGCGAGGAGATGCTTGCTGAATGTATGGGAACCAAATGACTATTCGGTCCCGCAGAATCGGTGGGTGACTCTGGGATACATGATAGCTAAGCGTGATATTGCTCAATTGTGGGGATCCCAGAGGCCCCCTGCGGTGTTGGCCTGGAAAGAACATATGGATTGGTGTATGTTTCGTGAAAAGGTGGTGTATGTGGCGAGGGGTAAGCCTGGGGCGTGGGTGAAACTCTGGGGCCCCTGGAACGCCTACCGCGGGGGTATTTGTGAGCCGCCACTGCTACCGGCTGCCTCGCCTGCTCCGTCTCCCTAGACGGCCCCCCTCCCTCGGCCGCGGGCACGCGGTCCCCCAGTCCCTGATCTACTCCCATTCCCCTCTTCAGAGTTCTGCTGCTAGTTTGGATCCCCCACTTATGGAGCACGTGCTGTCACTTTGGATCGCGGGTTGCCTTGCGGGTGTGGTTTTTTAGTGTTGTTTTGTTTCGAGAAAAGGGAACCGTACTGTGGGCATGGAGCGATGTGGCCTGCAACATTGATTACTCCTGTTTCACTACTCTGTACTGCCAAGAGATTTTTACTGTATGTCTGCAATATGCTTTTGTCACTCTAGCGGCCGGCCGGGTGGTTGTAGGCCCATACCTGTAACTTTTACAAACTGCAATAAACGGTTTCAAAAAAAAAAAAAAAAAAAAAAAAAAAACACTCCAGCATATGTCACTTCGAGTCTTAGTTAGAGATTTTGTTTATGGACATATTTTTAACAGTAATGCTCTCATTTGAAAAAGGTTAATTAGGTATCCAGTTGAAGATAGTTTTGAACTTTATAAACCCTAACCTCTGAATTATATGCCAGCATTTGCTTGTATAAACTGATGTTTTGAAACTGAAATTACTTACATCAAATTGATAAAAATTTTGAAGAATTGTTGAAAATGTGCACCTTGTTTAGAGAGTTAGAATTATCGAATATTTTCAAGAACTAGGGTTTTTAGTAAGAAGATGGCTACATGTAAAGAAAGAGTTTGTTTAGCACTACAAATAGGGTTTACGGTTTTCAGTTTACTAATTTTAATTGGCATATCAGTGAGTCTGTATTATTCAGTTGGATGCGTCAAATAATAAAGTATCCCAATATAATAATTCTACAACAAATAGAAAATTGGATCATAGAGAAAGTTATCTGTTTTAAGGGAGGTTTGAAATGTGATTGTGGGAAGAAGATGATGAAGACCTGAAGAAGGAAAAGAGAAGAGATTGAAATGGATGACCTCAAATCAAAGATGAATGATGAGCTGAAATCCTGGGAGACAATGAAGCTGAAGAAACCAAGACTAATTAATTATATATTGTAGTGTAGCAGAGGGTGGTTAGGTCATGATTTCAAAATCATCAGAGGGTGAAGTTGTGAGAGAGTTTCTATTAGCTAAAATAATTTTTTATTTACCTGTTCTTTAAGTCAGCATAACAAGACATAAGTTGGCATTAGTAGACCCAGCCTGTTTCACTGACCTTGACTTTGCATTCATATAAAATAAGTGTTGTTTTTATTTTCCATGAATAGCCTTTCACGTTCACGTGTCTGCTGGTGTTTTTTTCCATTTCAAGAACTAAACAAAATAGATTTCATTTCCATGGTGCTGTAAAAGTTGCAAATAAAATGTATTATTTGTGTTCCCTGAACAGAAAACTTGTGTTTAGGAGATGTGCGGCACAAACAACAAAGTCAAGATCTGCTGACCAGGCTACAATTGCACAGCATTCATTGCCGAAACGATCCTTTGTATTTTGTTGTCGTCAGTGGTGTAATGCATTCTTCTTGTTTAGGGCAAACAGTGCTAAAATTCTTATTCATAATGTAGGTGTTTTCTAAAAGTTTCATCTTGCATCTAACACAGTTTCTTCAATTTGGATTAGTTCATCTCATGTATGTATCCATGTTTGATGCTGAATCTAACCAAGTCGAGTGTCTGCTTTCCACTGTCTGAAACCTATAAAAATGTGTCTTGTCATAGATTTGTGCTAGACTTTTCCTTGCATTTCGAACTGAGCAATCTCTATGTGTAACAGTTATCTGACTATACTTAGATTTTTTGCTTACATTCTAGAAGGCAAACTTACCTACAAATCTGTCTATTTGATTTATACTAAGAATTTTAGTTCTTTACCCCAGGGAGACTTTATGTCACTCCTCTTGCTGATTTACACTTAGACTTTCTTTGACTCTTGAACTGAGCAGGTTTATGCTAGTCCTCTGCTGAAGTACAATTTTAGTTCTGGCAATTTACTTGGTTTGTAGGGAAACCTTTTGTTGTGACCTCTCACAATTGGCTTTATTTGCTTACATTATTGATGCTGATTTTAATCTGTTAACAATATTTTGCCTTCTGTAAAGATTCTTAATTTTAATAAACCGTTATGGTTTTCTACTTTGGATCGTGTTCAGTGAAGGGTTCCATTCTGATTCTAAGGCCCAGCATAGTATTGGGACTCACACAGCCCCCATCCAGCGCATTAACCTTTCTGAACTTATTAGTTAAAGCGTTGACAGTAGAAAAATATGCAACTCATTGAGCCTATTGTCAGTTAATGCTACAGTAAGGTCTGTAGATTGCACACATGCACAAACCCGCACACAGACACACATACTTATATTTTGCTGCATTTCTCCAAAGGGCGTGACAGCAAGTATTCACTCAGTGGAACACAACTAAATTCTATTTCATTCATGTTGTTTGCCAGTAGTCATAGTCCACATGATTCAACTCCCTGTAGATTATTTCTCAATTCTGAGGACATTACCATGTGATACGAATTATTATCAATGAATGTAGTATTCACAAGCATAGAGGGAAAACTTTGCCATGAATATCTCCAAGAGACTGCAAAAAGTAATCATTTCATCATTACATATTCTCAATCCTGAATATTCATTACTGATGAAAATTCATAAGAAAGTGCAAACAAGTTAATCAACAATCTTAAAATAAATACAAAAAGTAGTATGAGGGAAAACTTCCTCTAACTGGGATAATTATTCTTCAATTGGTAGTATAATTAAATCTATTGCAAGGCCCATACATTCCGAACTATGGCAATATATAACACCCACAAGGTAATTGCAACAGACAGGAATAAACTTAACGTATGACTGTTCCATTTACTATCCTGTCCAAGTGGGCTAACTATCAAAGGAATTCTCATATGACAGGATTTTACCGGAATTCAAAACAGGGACTCTAATGCTATTCCTACACCTTTCCATTTCAGTCAAACGAGGTCTGTATTGAATTCTAGAATCTGAAGTGACTATATTGGGGAAATTGAAAAGGAAACAGAGAGAAAAGAAATATTCCATACCATCTAGACCCGCTGACTTATGGAACATAGTGAAAGGCATAAAGCAAAGACCCTCGATCTGCAACGGACTGACTGATAACCCCTGTAATCCTATTAAACAAGATACCATTAATCGAAATATTCTAGTGTACAACAGGACACAATGTGAGCAACAGTAGAAAGGATTACCAGTGGATGGAAATGGAGAGTCTGTGACTAGCGCCCAGACATCTGGCATACAGTCCGGGAATTGGATACAAATGTTCGCCTCCAAAATCTAGTGACAACAGGAGCAAGAATGATTTGGAGTGTTTGCGGTCGGAGCAGGAATTCTGGAAATGTAGCAAACAAACTTCTGCCTCTGTGGAAGAAAAGGTTTAACCTAAGCTGCTCTAGCGACCCAAGGGATTGAAGGGGAGTGAAACAAATAGGTTGTAGGGACAGAAAATGTTGTGACCGCTGCTACCAGAGTAGAGAACACGCCGACTGCAAATGCTAGTCAAGGTGTAAAGTTGTGATTGGGGCTTAAATCTTCCAAGCTCTTATTGACCCAGAAGTATTCAGAACCTTCAAGCTCCTTCCAGAATGTTCTGGCTTTCCTGTAATATTCTAGCTCATCTAGAATGTTCTTGCTCTTTCCACCTTGCCCCAGAAGTGCTGATTTGTGCTACCCTGCGACTCCACCCTCCTTCACCTCCCCAGCTGCCACTGGGCTGTCCGTCACAGTCTCCAAGGCCAGATCATAGCAAGCTTGTATCGTGCTACCTGAGAAAAGTGATTATAGCCCTGCAACACTGTACACAATCCACGGAGAGCACAAACTCCAAGACTCCTGACTTCGGGACATATTAAATCCTCTCTGACTGCCAAACAATCCTAAATTAAAGTATAATAGTACCTGGTATGTACTATCAACTCCTAATCTAAATTTAAATCTTATGGCTGATGGCTTTCCAAATTTAGAATATAAAATGATCCAGGCATATGTAATTTTATCAAAAACTAACTATTAATGTTGTGATAATCTTTCAAATGACTCACTGCAGAATACTTTGAATACATTTTTAACAGCAACAAAATGTTAAAACAAACTCTTATTTAATGGGCATATTGTGTTTTTCAAAGGTCATTCAAAAACGTATACAACAAAATTAGTATTACAGGTGGTATGTTTGTTAATCGTTTTACCCCCATTAGACATATGACTCAGGACTAAATAGTTCTTTGCAGATATGTCTCATTTAAAAGAAATGATGAGTTGGAAGCCTATATCCACACTAATAACAGAATCTGATAGTAAAATGCCATTGTTCTGGTAGCATTCAGTGGATAATGTTAGTCTATATTGAAAGTCAGTTTTATTTTTTCCAATGTGGTAGTTTAGGTTATATTTAAAACACATTAATAGATTTTGTATTATTTACCAGCAAACACAAAGAAATTATTACAAAGCACATTACCTAAATAAATAAAGGCTGCCATTTTCCTTAGTACAATTTAGAGGAATATATTGCTCAAGACATGAATTTTTCATGTGTATATAGATGGTATAAGGACCTTATATTATTTTCAAGTTCGTTAATGAATATAAGAGGAATAAAACATGCTGCATTTTCTTCACCAATATTGTGCACTCCAACAACACATTTTCAAATGTCTCTAATTGTCTCAGGTACAATCTACAGCAGCAACAGTCCAGAGACAGGCACAGCCACCTGACAGTCAGTACCAGTAAAATAAGCTAGTTCAAACTGAATACCACATACAATCTTCTCTGTTACAGATCAAACAACAAAATGCAGTAGTGCACTATTGATGGGATTGGACAAATACAGAAAGTCCGAATATCATGCACTCTCATTTAAGTAATCCAGGTCTTGATTGATGGATTGCCTTCTTGAGCCAACGGTTCAAATCATCTCTTTTTAGCTAAGCATTATCAAACAGATCACAGAAGGAAAGACTGCTTACCATTTCAACTGTAATAGAAATTCTAGGGATCCTTGCCAGGTCCTTCAAATAATTATATAGCAACCTTGCAGGATTGGCAGACGTGATGTCACTTATTGTATAATTTCAGAAGGTGGGGTCACTATACTGAATACAATACATCACATGACCCACATATTGCAGTCACTATATTCGCTACCTCTATACATCATCAAGGTACGTAGATGAGGAGTTAAGAATATACCTACCCTGATGATACAGAGGTAGCCCACACATGCCCGATTTAGTCATAGCTAGCTGGCTTTTAAATGGATTATTCAAATGTGTCTGTCATCTATCATCAATTCAAGATTGCTATACATCTTTACCATTTTTAATGCTGATGCTATGTAGCACCAGATACTATTCTCAAAACTAATTATCCTACTGTTTTAAGGTCCATCTTTAGCTCATTGCATACATAGTATGCCTCCATACTATTTAATTGCCATTGCAGCCTAAGAAGTAATAGGCAAAAAATGAACATATCTTCAGCATAGAACAATACTGGCAATTGTGCACTGCAAATATTGAATTGTATTCCATGTATGGTGAAGAGGGGCCCAAAAGATACTCCTACTTTCCAACCCTGGTCCTAGTGATTTTATCTAGTTGACTCTTCTCCTTAATATTCACACTAGTGCAGTTATTATGCACACATAATAACTATATAGTCCTAAATATCTCAGGTAAGATCTCAAGATCGCGCATTTTTTAAACAAGATGCCAATTTACAGTATTAGACACATTCTCTATATCAATGAGCATGCAATAAAGAGGATGCTTAATTTTTCTTAAGACCTGAGCTATTATACTAGCAACTGAAACTGGATTTGAGATGGTACATTGAAGCTTTCGGAAACCTGTCTGATTAGTTCGAAGAATGTGCTTGGTTTCTACACGGGATCTCAGAGCGCAGAGAATAACTCTAGCAAATATTTTAAATTATGGACATAACATGATTAGTGGTGAGTTGTTCACTGGGGAATAATTGTCTCCCTTTTTATATAGTAATGTAAATTGCAAGAAAGAAGTACTGTTATTACTGATGTAAATAGCTACTCATTTGGTATCGGGTCTTTGTCACAGGGTGATGTCTGTGGTGAGATCAAAAGTTCAACAAAACTCCTTTAAAATGAGTCCTCCACATCATAGTGACAAGTTTCATCATCATTCTCACTCATTAATCCAGTCCAAATGCATAAGATTGGGATACGGTACTAATCTTGTGGCCGCCCTTGTGAGGCTCAAATAATGAAATTGAGGTTATGGCACCAGAATACTATTATCAGAATATCGTCTGATATAAGTTGTGACTCCAAAATATTGTTTATAAAAATATCGCCTCAATGGAGTTAATAATAGGGCGTCCACACCTAACGGGCGATATTGTGGTAAAAGATATTTAGGACTCAATATTTATGCCACATGTTTCTGCATTCGGTGTTCTGACATACAAATTAAATTGAGTGGTTCCAGTCTTGTAAAGTGGGAATTATCTTCTTCACTAGAGAGAAGAATACACCGGAATGCTTTAATCTTAAGGATCTCCGATTTTATTAGGAGAGAGAGACTGTGGCAACAACATGTTAAGATTTCCTAAAGGTTCTCTAATAATCTGTATGGTTATGTTCTTATGCTAAGATCATAATGCTCGAGAGCGTACATTCAGCTCTTCAGATGACTATGATAAACATGCTTCTGCCATTGTAGTCCTCCACTCCCCCCTCCTCCCAAGAATGAATAGCCTTCCCCAGGATCTAGGTCCCCTACACATGTGCACTGCCTCTGACCACCTGTGATTCTCAGGATGTCTGTCTAGGTGTGACTGATGTGATATGATAAACTGTTAAAACGTAAAATCCATCCACACGTTACTTATTCTCTAGTATGCTTTGGTAATGGTTATTTTCCTTGCAAGTGCCGTTTGATTCCTATAAAGGAGAACATCTAGTTTTGTGTTTCACGTCCATCGCAATAGTTATTGCTTTTCCATGCCCTCGTTTGCCTTATAAATGGTAGATATTGTAAACTACCAAATTACAAAGACCAACAACTGGCTGTGAATACTATCACTCGCCACAGCAAAAAAACACAAACACTACTCAGTATAAATACAACACACTATTTAAAAGTGTCATTTCTGTGATTAGGAAGAGATGCTGAATAGTTGTCTCTCTTTGGGTGTAAAAAACTCACCTTTACCACATCCAATTGCTTCTCAGGGGGGGAGGGAGGGTCATTTGCAATTGATGGACTCATGGCTGTAAAATAAATATTATTATAGAGAAGCGTTTCCCATGCTTTCGTATTGGAATCTCTATATTTCTATAAGCAATTGTTTAACTTCATGTCTCGGGCGTTTATCTCTCCCCAATGATAATCCGAGGAGGAGGGCGGTGGTTCGATATTTTCGAGTATTGGCCAAATAGTTACAGCCCAAAGAGAAAAAAAGAGATGATTTTAAACTGTAGCAGAAATAAACATCAGTATTTTAAGGTTTTAACTCTCAGCGCATTAATGGCTCTGCTAGAATGACTCTTTATTATTTCTGAATTGATGCTTAGACTTTCTCTATAGAATATGCCATCACATCCAGTGTTGTGGCTGTGGGTGAAGACTCCCAGTCTGTATGTTCATCCTTGATCTTTTTTGCAATATGAGGCCCTGGTCATCAGCTTTGTTGGTTCCTGGATGTCATTTTTCAACATTGTCCCCGATAGGTCATCCTCATTGTGGCCTTTTTCAAGGTAGTGTGAGGTCATTTTGGTGCCCCGGGTGAGGCAGCGACATACAGGATCCCTGACCTGTAATGCCGCCCCACAAAGACAGCAATAAAGAATACTAGCAAACTCTTAGATAATGTTAATGTTTTGTTGGTCTCAGAATGTCCTAATAAAGTTGGAGATAAAGAAAATAGTGATGTTACAATTTACTCTTCTCAGCTGGTGCAGAGAATCTAGACCTTGTAGGATTGGAGCCCCTACACTTCATTCTACTGAGACATCAAAGATTTCCCAAAGGACACAAGAGCTTTTGGACAGGGGTGAGGAGAGAGCCCGATGGTGAAACATGCCACCATGGTGGGTGAGGACTCAGCATCATTTTAAAGGAGAACATTTGTTCTCCTCACACATCTCCATAAGGTAAAGCTCTAATACTTACCGGTCAGTCTTTGCAGCATTAAAAAAGCCCTTCTGCTCGACTGTTCTCATTATTTTGGAGCCGCAATGGAGGCCCAACATTATGGGGAGCATAATACGGTGATCTCCTACCACCTATCGGGCCTAATATTCTTTAATGTCCCCCCCAAAGCGTTTCTTTTGAAAAAGCATTTTGTCTCCATCTATTACCTTCTGAGAGTTACAATGCTGCTGCCTACAATAAACCATTGTAACGAGTGCTAATGTGAATTCCCCTCTTACGACTCCAAACTTCTCTGCATGGCTTGGCTTTTTAGCACGTTTAACATTTGAAACCACCTCTCCCATTTGCATTGCGCTTCGTTATGTTTAATTAAGCTTTTTATGCTCTGACAGAGGGATCGCCAGACCTCTTTTGATTGGTTAGTGGGAATAATTTTCTTTAATTAAGCATGTGACACTGTTCACCAAGGCTACAGATAAAAACAGCCTACTTAGGTTCGATAGCGCACACCCACGCTCATTAAGAGAGAATCTACCTGTAGGCCAATTTTTAAGGGTTCGTAGAAATTGTACTGATTTGGAAACATACAAAAAGGAAGCGACCATCCTCACCAACAAACTTACACAAAAACTGTACCCGAAAAAGATTATAGATAAAGCAAATAAGAGAGCCCGTAATACACCAAGAGAGGCATTGCTAGAGACCCATGAAAAGACACACGGTGACCAACTGATATGTGTTACAACATATAACACATCTTCTAATGACCTAAAGAAGATAATAAACAAAAAATGGTCCATCCTGACATCGAATACAATAACGTTTGAGAAACCTATGTTCTCATTTAAAAGGAATACAAGTCTACGAGATTTACTGGTACATACTGACACATATACACCGAAGATCACCAGTCAATCAACCCTCTGGAATACACCTCAGGTCACGGGACACTATCCATGTGGCACATGTGTAGCGTGTCCATTCACAGAACACACCAAAGAGATAGATCTGGGATTACACTCTCCATGGGAACAGAGAACTCATACCAGTGATCTATATGATCAAGTGCCCGTGCGATCTAATGTATATTGGTATGACAAGCCGAAAAGTAAAATTACGCATTAGTGAACACAGGAGCACAATAAGACGTGCAATCACAGCAACTAAATTGACTGCACACTACAATGAGAAAAAACACAAAGACACAGAGATAAAGTGGACCATCATAGAAAAGATCAAGCATGTAAACAACCTCCAACACAAACTCCTAGAGCGCGAACAACGTTGGGTCCACCGATTAAAAACCCATGAAAGGGGCCTTAACGATTGTATACCCTGGAACCAACTAAATAAATAAAAGTTGTATATAACTAGGCTACCTTCCTGTTATTTGTTTATTAAATACGCGCCCTAATACTGTCTATACAACTTGGGGACTCTTATCTGGTGGCAACATGAATACTAGCTCATATTCCTAATGATAGCATTGGTACACGTTATGCTATTCCCAGCTTTTTCTCCCTTCGTTGAAGGGCACATACATATATATATATATAAATACAACACTCTTTATATATATAAAGAATAATTTTTGAATTCAGCTCATCAACTGCTACAAAAAGGAAGCTCCTTCTATTATAACATACGGAGTATACCCAGATTAAAACTCCCCCACTGGTCCTTCAAACACGAGCTGAATACGAATACATTTAATGCATCACTATTGGTGATCTACCAAAAAATCCGCTGTCATTGTGGTGTTTAACTTTCCCCAATAATCAGCGGTCAAGTAACGACCGAAGAAGTTGGCACACCAAGTGTGCCTCAACTGTGTTGTCATAAGACCGTAAAAGGATTTTTATCTCACCCCCTTTGAATTTAATTTTTGCCTTGTATCACAGAGGCAATATATGTTACATAATGGTACTAGTGTTATTTACTCGTCCGTAGTGTATTAGCTACAAGGAACTACATTTCCCTAATCTCCCGGTACGTGGGTAGACGTAACGACGTTATTTCCACTATCCAACGCCGATAACTATATACAGTGCCATTAACTACGGCCCGCATATACTCTTATACTGCATTTTTTCACAACGATATGGCAATTAAAGACGTTTGGATCGTAGTACAAGGTTGGCAATTAAAGAGGTTTGGATCGTAGTACAAGATCTCGATCTCCGCGTGTGTCAACATATTTAATATGGAACTACAAGCCCCATGGATCCGCGTACGTAACCAACGTTATTACGTATACGGTTATGCGCCTAGGACGGACGTCCTTTCGATTTGTCTCCATGACAACTCACGGGTTCAAATACACGGTCCCTCCGCCTTTCAAAACGCGAAAGCCGGGGACCGGAGCCAAGTAGGTGTGCACGCGGGGCAGGACTTTTGAAGAAGTAAGTCACAGACTGGCAACTTCCAATCCGATCGCTAAGTACCTTTATCCTTCGTTTCTCTATATGGGGAATACGAGGGATTCGTACTTTTTGAGGTTAGACAATAACCGCTCGCCATATTTGTTTATATTTCCCTTAACCATCTGGGGTCATGAATGTAGGGTTTGACTATAAAGCTACCCCTAGATGCTTAACGATCCCCTGAGACACAGAAACCATTCAAGAATTGGGTAAGGGACTAAGATCTTTTTGTTTATTATTTTTTCGCACAGAATCAGGAGGGATAAATCATAAATACAACATGATTACGATTACCGCTATTCTTCTCACTAACACTGTATGAATGTGGAATGAATGTGAGGCATGGAGTGTATCACTAGTATAAGCATAGACATACTGACACAAATTAAGATCAGTTATTGAGTACCACAGCCACCCCACCAATCATCTGTCACTTAACAGTATTATATGATGACAAGCACGTGAGTGGCACAAGTTTGGAAGCAATTGATTACCACTATGTCATAGACACATATTGGCACTAGTGGTTTATTAATTAGTTCCAGAGCACGCAATGTGGGACGAAGTCTTGAAGAAAAACATTGACATTACTATAAAATGTATGTTGTTTTTGTCTTTTCGTTTTTCTTTGTTGTCTGTCTTTTCTTTACAGATGGAGTACTACCCGTGATTGGTAAATTATCAATCATTGTCACAAGGAGCAGCTACTCTGCCCTTGATTCGCATACAGGATAGGGAAACCCCCATATATCCTGGCTCCTAGGGAGGCCAAAACCTAGCCCTGATGAAAGTCCAGGACCCATAAGGCCAGAATAGGACTGAAACATGTTGGCACTAGGGTCTTAGGACCATAAGATTCCTTATAAGACCCAACCTTTGTTTTTTAGTTACCCAAACAGACCCAAGAATAAAGGGAAACCGGGGATCTGTTTGAGGTATTTTAATTTATTCAGCCCCCCAGGTCACCAACTTCTACCAAGAGCTCCCAATACTGTGGTTGAGCCCACCCCGACTTTTAGGCGTCGGGGTGACCCGATGATGAAGCATGACACCACTAGGGTGTGTGAGGGTAAATAAACAAAAAGGAAGACTTTTCCTTGCTCACCTGTTGGTGAAGACGTAGGTATTTACTCTAATTAGATCCTTCACATCTCTCCCCACTAAAGTGCACCAATATCAACCACGGTTGATCCGTTAGAGTAATTTAAGTGAATAATTGATTATATTATAGGAGGAGTTACTCTAACTTGATATCCTCTCTACCCCTCCAGGTAATGAAAAAAAGTGTCTTTCTAATTTACCTTTAAAGTGAATACATGTTAGATAATGTCTAACAAAAAAAATCGAAATCCACACGATAATTACCAGTAATAACCCAGACATTCCTTTCATGACTAGGCATACCCTTTGTTGAGAGACCAACAATAGTAATACACCAAACTTCATTCCCAACTGATCACCCAGTATCTGCTACTTACTTCCAACTAAAAATGAATTCCTCATGATAGTAGCTGTCTTAAATAAGGATGTAACCAGTGTATGTTTAGGATGGTCTCTGGCCTGAAAATATTTGTTTATTATAGCTCTTATGTATGCAGAACTAGCAAAAAATGTTTCAAAGGGGATGCTCCACCTCAAAAAAGTGGATGGTGACTGCGCACGGGAGTCAACCTCCCTCAATCGCCTTTGTGGATAAGCTTGTGTGAAAAAGTTGAATATTAATTGTGGTGGATGGTTGGTAATGTAATAACACTTGAAAGCTATGGCACAGAGCAGGCAGGCTTAACAGAAGAAAAGGTGTAAAGCATTCTAGTAGTAGCAAAACAGGTAAAAAGTTGAAACCATAGCACAATTCCACTCCATTTTATAAAGATAGAGAATATTTTATCCAGTGCAATACGGGGAACCGGAGATATGAATTTACAAAGTTGTAAATAACAATAGCAACAAAAATCTTTAAATGCCAACTGTGGTCATCTGGTAGCATCTGACTAGTACCGAGGCATGAGTTAAGGCCTACTAGTTTACTTTCTGATTTAGACCCTTATTTGGGGTAGATAGAGTAGAATACTTCGGTACCCTGATGGCTGTGCCCAAATTTTGAAAAGTCTGTCAGGCCGGCAGACATTTCAAGTATTGACAGGAACTGCCTTCAAGGCGGATCCAGCCAATCCATTGGAACTTTGCTGGACGACTCTGTCAAACATGACGGAGCCGTGAAGCAAAGTTACAATTCATTTTGATTTACAAAAGTAAAATCCCCCAAAAACAATGCCCTCCTTACCATGGGCATTTCCTCCCAAGGCGAGCAGGGCATTGAGCACTTCAGTGACTCTTGACTGGACATTGTGTGAATCTGGGGCAATCACTTAATCTCCCTGTGCTTAAAATGTGAAATGTAATGTAAGAATTGCATTTGTGCAATCCCCATTTGATACAAACAATCTTGTACATCATCTACCATTTTCCAAAATAATATACAGTGCACCATTGCTTCCTAGCTAATTTGTGCAATAAAACTACCAGTACACGCATACATTTTGAAGTCTTTATAGCTTATTTTATAAATCCACTGCCCCATTTAACTAAATCTCAGGTCTTTAGACAGTATCATGTTGAGGGGTTGCTCGAGGTTAACTTTGCACATTCTGCTGCTATCTCTCTGATTAATTTGCTGCTAATCTGTTGCTACTCGTTTAAAAAAATTACTCGTTTTAATAATATTTTATTATACTTCTGATTCCATACCTGTTTTAAAGATTTGTATTGTATGAATTTGTTGACTGGGGCTTTTGGGCATTCGTTCGTTCCACTGTATGAGACCAGGAGTCCGGGGCGGCAGTTACTTACTAGGGTACATCACTCGACAACTAGAGACGCCATTCTAGCTCAGTGAGTACCCTAGTTGTCGGAGCGGCCGCCCCTATAAACATGCACGCTGCGCGGACGCCAGTGCCTTGAGGGGTTGCTGGAAGTTAACTTTGCACATTCTGCTGCTATCTCTTTGCTGATTAATTTGCTGCTAATCTGATGCTACTCGTTTTAAAAATTTACTTGTTTTAATAATATTTTATGATACTTCTGATTCCATACCTGTTTTAAAGATTTGTATTGTATGAATTTGCTGACTGGGGCTTTTGGGCATTCGTTCGTTCCACTGTAGGGGCCCAGGAGTCAGGGTCGGCAGTTACTTCCTGGGTTCCATCACTCGACAACTAGAGACGCCATTTTAGCTCAGTGCATACTCTAGTTGTCAGAGCGGCCGCCCCTATAAACATGTGCACTGCGTGGACGCACCGCTGGTGCGTTGAAGGCGCACCTAAGGCAAGCCCGTCTGCGCCGTCAGAGTCCCGGAAGCGACCAGTGTCAGCCATGCTGCCCGACTTGTGTCCCATTCTGGGGAGCGGTGGTCGTATAGCAGTGAGGAACTCAACTCACTCCGCCCGTATCATTGTTCTCACACTAGAAGATGGGATGTGTTGGAGTACGTGAATTCAGTTTGCTCTACCTGTGGTTTTAGGTGGAGTGTTGGCTCTGCCGGACTTGCTGCACCCAGTGCTTCTTTTAAAAGGGGCAAGCAAGAACCACTTATTCACGCTGCCCTAATTAATGCGTACTCATTCAAGAGGCACTATCAGGATATTTTTCATCTTTTGGTGGACAATCCTATTGACCTTCTGTTTATTACAGAGACATGGTTGGATGAGTTTTCAAATCCCACTGTTGCGTTGGCCATCCCGGCCGGCTATGGGATTTCTAGATTAGATAGGACAAATAAGAGAGGGGGAGAGGTGGCCATCATACATATAGACAAGTGGACCCTCCAACGAGATGTTTCTACACCTTGGAGGGATTGAAAATACTGGATTTTAGCATTAATGTTTCGCCACATTTCACATTGGACGGATCCCTGATCTATAGACCCTCTGGTCCGGCAAGCGCTTTCCTGAAAGCATTGGGGGACGCTATTGTTCCTCGACCACTCCGCTTTGTCCACTATATTGTTCTGGGTGATCTAAATATTCATCTTGACCAGGCAGCTGCGAGTGACACCCTTGAGATATATTGTCCCTCGCACAGCTTACCCAATGGGTCGGCCCTCCCGATGCACTAGACCAAATTTGTTCTAATTTTCCTATTTTGGTCAAAGGCCCCATCCCAGTATCCTGGTCAGATCACTTCCTGACATACTTTTCCTGGGGAATGTCAGATGTCAACTTTTCACCCCGGTCCGAACGTGAGCCGGCCTTTGCGAGAATTGACCCGCTGGCATTTAGTCAGGCCTTGGCGGCCTCCAGACCCTTTCCTGCCATTGACCTTGTAGGAGGGCTCGCTTGTTTCACAAGCTGAATCTCCAACGCTGTGGATCTTACATCTCTGACTCTCCCTCTAATCCTTGGTTCACTCCTGCTCTGAGGATGCTGAAGCGGGAGTGTAAGAAACTGGAGCGAGCCAGGTGCAAGGATTACTGCCATTGGGACAAACCTATGCTGAGAAACAAACAAAAAACCTACTACGCTGCTATAGCACAGGCTAAAAACCTCTATATTGGGACTAGAATTATCGCAGCCAGGAATAACTCTAAGGACATTTTTTCCATTGTTCTGAGTTTCCTGGCGCCTAAAGCACAATCAAGTATGATTCCATCCTCTAACTCCTGGTGTGAAGATCTTTCCATTTTTTTCATGGAGAAAATTCACACCATACAGGCATCTTTTTCTTCTTGCAAAAAGGACACAGGTGCCCCCATGGTTGCAGGGGCCCTGCTGGCCCCTCCCCTCTATTTGTTAGTTACGTTCATCCCAATCGATCTACCGAGCTTACTCAAAATTCTGAAGGGCCTGAAATCAGGCTCTCCTTCGGACCCCTGTGCTGCCAGACTTCTTGCTGCCGTTGCAGAAACTGTCAATCCAGAAGTCAATAGAATCATTAATACGTCCCTCCTGGAGGCTCTTGTCCCGGCAACTTGGAAGCCGGCCAAGATTCTTCCTCTTTTAAAAAAGCCATCACTTGACCCCCTGTGCCCGGTGAGCTATCGGTCTAGTTCCCTTTTGCCTAGTGTGGCTAAGGTATGTGAAAAGGTGGTCACCAGACAGTTGACCGACTTTATTGAAAGTTCTGGCCTTCTTCACCCAGCTCAATCGGGCTTCAGGGCTTCCTACAGTACTGAATCAGCTCTGGTGGAAATCTCTGAGGCAATCCGACATTGTTTGGATACCGGCGGGAGGGAAGCCTTGATTCTGCTTGACCTCTCGGCGACAACCAATACAGTTCCCCACTCATTGCTGCTTACCCGACTGGCTGAGATTGGATTATCATGAACTGCCGGGGTTGGCTCAAATCCTTCTTGAAGGACCGGACGCAACAGGTGTGGCTCCCCCTGTTCTCCTCCTCACTACAGAAAGTGACTACTGGGGTCCCACAGGGATCTTCCCTGAGTCCTCTTCTTTTTAATATTTATGTTACCCCTCTGGTTCACCTGCCTGAGGACCTAGGAGCAAAAATCATTGCATACGCTGATGACACCCAGCTCCTGTTTACATGAGTAAAAAATTAGGGCTCTAGCTCAGCCGCTAGACATTGCTTGACCGCAGTTTTTCACTGGTTGGCCGCCGCAGAACTCAAATGCAATGAGGAAAAATCAGAAATTCTCCTCTTTGGAAAGTTCCCCCTCAGTTTAGGGAAACACTCGGGCCATCTGATTCGGTGCTTCCCACCTCATCAGGGAATCCTGTCAAGAACTTAGGTGTTTGGTTCGAGGAGAACCTAATATTCTCGACCCAGATCAAAAAGCTGTCAGGGACCTGCTTTGGGTTTCAAAAAATTCTTAGGAAGTTTCTTCCCCTTCTTCCTCGGTCTGCCAAGGAGACAGTCACTCGAGCCCTTATCCTTTCTCGGCTGGACTATGCCAATGCTCTATACATTGGCTCCCCGAGCTATCTACTAACTGCAAGTTGTGCAGAATGCGGCCGCCAGGCTTCTCCTACACATCTCTGCCAGAAGCAGCGTTAGACAACATCTCTGCGCCCTTAACTGGCTAACCGTGGCAGAGCGGGTCAAATTTAAGTCCTTAGTTATTGCTCATCGCACTCTTCATGCCAAAGGGTCAAGCTATCTTCAGAAACGCTTCTCCTTTTACACTCCCGCTAGACACCTGTGTTCTACTTCCCAATGTTTGGCCCAGGTTCCTCGTTTTTGCTTGCAAAGGACGGGCATTAGCTCCTTGGCTGTGAAAGCCGCTCTAGCTTGGAATGCGCTGCCTCTTGCTCTCCGCTGCATTCAGGACCCCACTCATTTTTAAAAAAACTTGAAAACCTTCCTCTTTCCCTAATCTGGCTCTGGTTTCCATCTCTCAAGGTACGCGCTGGGACACTCTTGTATCTGTGCGCGAGTTAAATGCAGATAACATAACATAACATGTTTGTATGGAGTTATATTTGCCATATTTGTATTGGTGAGCCTTAATTGTGGCTTTTGCGGCCACTGTGTGCTGTCCACTTTACTTAGTGCATTGGTATATTACTAGTGAACATATGAAAAAACAAATATCCTACTAGAGTACGCAAACATCCTTCCACCCAACATTTCACCCAGTAGGCATCTCATAGAATTTCACAGTGTCTTTACATTTTTCAAATGTTACTATTTCATGACATTATATACCTTGAAGTTGTTTACTTGCCTCTCATACTTACACATTTATTGCATCATGTAGCAGCTGAAGTGGGCTTTCTTTTAAACTCTTAATCTGACATTTGCTAACACTGTACCTTCATCAATAGTTTCCAGATTTATAGTCTCCTAATCCTATAGAATACAGCGGTGACTAATGTTTTAGACCTGCAAATATGTCTTGTGAGAATTGCTTTACTTTCTTAGCTTTGATTTATAACATGCATTTTTCTGGTTGCTTCACATAAATTCCTTAATCGATTTGGCAGCCTCTTGATCCAAGCATCCTCTTCAAGGATTTATTTCTAACCTAGCTCAGCATAATTCACTAGTATTTCCAACAGACATACAACAAGCATCCAGAAATATTGATAGCCAATTCCTCAAGAATCTTTGGGTTAGGGTTTTCAAAACTTTGAATGCTCAATAAATATAACCCTCTTGGGCATCCTCCCACATTAAACGTGTAAAAAGGTAGAATGCGCACTACCATCTATATGTTTTGTAAATTTCTTGCATGCCTCTGGGGTTTTACTCTCTGGTCAGGAGTGTGAGTAGAATATACGATAAGTAGTGTCTCCTAGTTAGGGGGCGTCCCCCTGAGCACAGCGTCAAGCCCACAACAGGGTTTTCAAAATTGATGGTCAGTAAGTACACAATGCTTTGAACTTTGATGAAACAAACAAACTCGTGCTGTGTTCATTCTATGTTTGATATTGTTTATTCAATTCACAATATTCTTCCAATGGATATTTACAGCGTCATTCAAAATCTCAGATGAACCTTGCCCGATGCATTTCGGTCCATTACAGACCTTTGTCAGGGGACATCATCTTTTTTTCTTTCAATTTTTTTATTAGGGTTTTGCATGCATTTCATTACATTAAACTTTCGCTTATATATGCTCCAATCATTACATTACATCATCATCAACCGTTGTGTGAGCTATAGTGAGTGGGTGCTGTAGTTCGTTAGTTGCCGAAGGTAGCTATTATAATCGGTAAGGCTGGTCGCCCCCTAGTGCGCTCTGCTCGGTCCCCGTGTATGTCTGCACAGTAATGTCGCCAG
This sequence comes from Triturus cristatus, assembly GCF_964204655.1. Taxonomy (NCBI): domain Eukaryota; kingdom Metazoa; phylum Chordata; class Amphibia; order Caudata; family Salamandridae; genus Triturus; species Triturus cristatus. The sequence continues at coordinate 798,098,311 of NC_140588.1, read as the reverse complement.
CGTCCGTCTCTATCGGGGTCAGCACTACCTCCCCAATGTAGTGTATGCAACGTTCCCTTCTTTCCCAGGTTCACTGTCAGGTCATGTATCTAGGACCACGGCGTGTAAGCCGTCAACCGGGGCAACTACCGCCTACGGGGCGGTTTGGAACGGGCCCTAGGGAGGGGGGGGGGGACCCTTAAACTTGGAAAAAGAAGGGGTGGGGAAAGGAAGGGAGTAGGAGGTGAAAAATGGAAGGGGGGGTGGGAGTGCGGGACTGGTGGGGGCGAGGTTCTCGTGCCAGATTGTGGGAGGACTGATAGCTAGTGCGAGCGATCCGTCCCGAGATCTACCTGGGAGAGGGGGGGTCGAGCCTGTCGGTCGTCGCTTGTCGCGACACAGGGGGCCGGGTCCGCGCTCGCTCTCGCACCTAGGTACACTGTCTACCTGCGGAGTCGTCTGCGCCCTCCGCCAGGTTGGGGCGGCCAGGGGATGTCGGAGAGGCGTGAGGGGTGAGCTGTGGCACGTCCGGGGCGTCCCTCGACTCGTATTTTTGCTTAAAAAGGATAAGGAGGAGCGCCCATTCCATAGATATCGGGTGTTTACGGGCGCCCTTCGCCTCCTCCTCCCTTAACAGTTCCTCCTCGGCTGCTCCCCATTTGAGCACTGCGCCTGCCCATGCCGGTGTGGACGGTCCTTCTGGGGCCCTCCAATGCATCGCGATGTTCCTCTTCGCGAGGAGCACGGCCAGGGACATAAACTTCCACTGCACCTTCGCGGTTTTCTTCTTCGGGGACAACCCCAGTGCACACTCCTCCCAGGTGGCGGCGGCCGGGATTTCAGTTGTAGCGCAGACGGTTTGGTACACCTCCTCCCAAAAACGGTGTATGGAGGGACAGGCCCAGAACATATGCTTGAAATCGGCGTCTGTCAGGTGACATCGGGGGCAGTCAAATCGCGTTTCAGGGTAAAACCGGTGGAGTTTGTCTGGGGTAAGATACGCCCGGTGGAGGTCAGGGGACATCATCTATAACAATGTAAAGCGATGAATAAAGGGGAGCCAGGCCAAAGCGACTTCGCGCCAAAATATACAAAACTCGGCTGAAATTCGTGCACGCGAAAATCGTGAACTCCAAAAAATATCAAACATAGAATGAACACAGCACAAGTTTGCTTGTTTCATCAAAACCCCGTTGTGGGCTTGATGCTGTGCTCAAGGGGACGTCCCCTAACCAGGAGACACTACTTATCGTACATCCTCCCACATTAACATGAATTTGAAGCAATGTGGCTTAACACTTTTTATTGATCTTCAGCTTTAACAGATACTATTTATTTAGTAGTGTTTTCATGGACAAAGTAATGCTGTGCTCTGTTTTACTGATCAGATATAGAAACAGGCATGGAACTTTGAATGAATAATGACAACCCCACTGCCTTTAACTTTTTGTCACGTTCAGCAGCCATATTGCTGAATTAAGTTTCAAAAGAACAAATACAGTTCAATGTGCAAAAAATGCTCTTGTTAAGTTTTGATATATAGGAAGCACACACAATCAGTTTACTTCAGCCAATATCCAACAAGTAGGCTTGCATAAAGGGAGTCTTCTGAGCAGAACTGGTCCTCCAGATCTAGGATGATAAGTTCTCAACTATCCTGTAAAGCTTTGCACGCAGAATCTCCATTGTTTCTTCACATAACTAGAGTGGGGCAGGGACCATGTTCCAAATACTTAGCAGTCTGCAGCTGTTTCTAATTCATGGACTAGTTGCCCAAATGAAACAGGTGCTAAGCCAGAGGAAATAAGCTATCCATATATAGATTTTATCAAGTGCTCCATGCAGTGATCAAATGGAACCTCCCTCAACCTTTACCAATCCCTGCTGAGGGCAGCAAAGAAGACGGTCCTTGCCGCATGTATCAAAACCAGCACCAACAACACGAAGGAACTTTTCAATATCGTTAGTGAATTATCCAACCCGGCTGCCAGCGATAACATCATAACCTCACAGGAGCTGTACGACAACCTCACCCACTTATTCCACGACGAGTCGCAACCATCCATTGAAACTTGAAACCCACACCTACAGACTTCCTCACCAGATGCGTCACCACTGTAACTGACACGAACCACACACTGACCACCTAGAACATCCTCTCCACCGGGACACCATCTCTACCATTAAATTCATCCACTCGGGAGCTCCCACAGACCATGCCCACACCACATCTTCAACCTCTGAAACCAAATGATCAGCAGGAATTCACCACCATACTCAACACCTTTATCACCACTGCAACATTTTCTGATGCCTGGAAACACCCCAAAGTCAGACTACTACTGAAACAACCCTCTGCTGACTCCAGCAAACTCAAAAACTACTGGCCAATCTCCCTGGTCCCATTCCCAGCGAAGGTACGGGAAAATATTATCAATAATCAACTCTTGACACACCTGGAGCAGAACCAGCTACTCAACGCCTCCCACGCCTGATTTGCATATGGCCATGTCTAAACTGGGGTGGTGTAGTGGGCAAAAGAACGATGGATTTAACCCAGATCTCTTGACTGGGGGAGAATGTCTGCATTGTCAGCATTCCGTCCATCATTTGTTTGTTGTAACGCTTTTCGCCCTAAGTGGGATGGGTATTCCCAGACGTGGGACCCGTGCTCACTACGCCACTGGAGTCAAGCTATCCTGGCTGATGACGGCTGATAGCCAGAAACCGGTCCTAGGATGCTTGATTCCGGTCCAGTGAAGACATGGCTTGGCAGTTCGGGCTGGACTGTTCCCATGAGGCACAGGGTCAAGACTGATTTGCATATGGCCATGTCTAAACTGGGGTGGTGTAGTGGGCAAAAGAACGATGGATTTAACCCAGATCTCTTGACTGGGGGAGAATGTCTGCATTGTCAGCATTCCGTCCATCATTTGTTTGTTGTAACGCTTTTCGCCCTAAGTGGGATGGGTATTCCCAGACGTGGGACCCGTGCTCACTACGCCACTGGAGTCAAGCTATCCTGGCTGATGACGGCTGATAGCCAGAAACCGGTCCTAGGATGCCTGATTCCGGTCCAGTGAAGACATGGCTTGGCAGTTCGGGCTGGACTGTTCCCATGAGGCACAGGGTCAAGACTGATTTGCATATGGCCATGTCTAAACTGGGGTGGTGTAGTGGGCAAAAGAACGATGGATTTAACCCAGATCTCTTGACTGGGGGAGAATGTCTGCATTGTCAGCATTCCGTCCATCATTTGTTTGTTGTAACGCTTTTCGCCCTAAGTGGGATGGGTATTCCCAGACGTGGGACCCGTGCTCACTACGCCACTGGAGTCAAGCTATCCTGGCTGATGACGGCTGATAGCCAGAAACCGGTCCTAGGATGCTTGATTCCGGTCCAGTGAAGACATGGCTTGGCAGTTCGGGCTGGACTGTTCCCATGAGGCACAGGGTCAAGACTGATTTGCATATGGCCATGTCTAAACTGGGGTGGTGTAGTGGGCAAAAGAACGATGGATTTAACCCAGATCTCTTGACTGGGGGAGAATGTCTGCATTGTCAGCATTCCGTCCATCATTTGTTTGTTGTAACGCTTTTCGCCCTAAGTGGGATGGGTATTCCCAGACGTGGGACCCGTGCTCACTACGCCACTGGAGTCAAGCTATCCTGGCTGATGACGGCTGATAGCCAGAAACCGGTCCTAGGATGCTTGATTCCGGTCCAGTGAAGACATGGCGTGGCAGTTCGGGCTGGACTGTTCCCATGAGGCACAGGGTCAAGACTGATTTGCATATGGCCATGTCTAAACTGGGGGGGTGTAGTGGGCAAAAGAACGATGGATTTAACCCAGATCTCTTGACTGGGGGAGAATGTCTGCATTGTCAGCATTCCGTCCATCATTTGTTTGTTGTAACGCTTTTCGCCCTAAGTGGGATGGGTATTCCCAGACGTGGGACCCGTGCTCACTACGCCACTGGAGTCAAGCTATCCTGGCTGATGACGGCTGATAGCCAGAAACCGGTCCTAGGATGCTTGATTCCGGTCCAGTGAAGACATGGCTTGGCAGTTCGGGCTGGACTGTTCCCATGAGGCACAGGGTCAAGACTGATTTGCATATGGCCATGTCTAAACTGGGGTGGTGTAGTGGGCAAAAGAACGATGGATTTAACCCAGATCTCTTGACTGGGGGAGAATGTCTGCATTGTCAGCATTCCGTCCATCATTTGTTTGTTGTAACGCTTTTCGCCCTAAGTGGGATGGGTATTCCCAGACGTGGGACCCGTGCTCACTACGCCACTGGAGTCAAGCTATCCTGGCTGATGACGGCTGATAGCCAGAAACCGGTCCTAGGATGCTTGATTCCGGTCCAGTGAAGACATGGCTTGGCAGTTCGGGCTGGACTGTTCCCATGAGGCACAGGGTCAAGACTGATTTGCATATGGCCATGTCTAAACTGGGGTGGTGTAGTGGGCAAAAGAACGATGGATTTAACCCAGATCTCTTGACTGGGGGAGAATGTCTGCATTGTCAGCATTCCGTCCATCATTTGTTTGTTGTAACGCTTTTCGCCCTAAGTGGGATGGGTATTCCCAGACGTGGGACCCGTGCTCACTACGCCACTGGAGTCAAGCTATCCTGGCTGATGACGGCTGATAGCCAGAAACCGGTCCTAGGATGCTTGATTCCGGTCCAGTGAAGACATGGCTTGGCAGTTCGGGCTGGACTGTTCCCATGAGGCACAGGGTCAAGACTGATTTGCATATGGCCATGTCTAAACTGGGGTGGTGTAGTGGGCAAAAGAACGATGGATTTAACCCAGATCTCTTGACTGGGGGAGAATGTCTGCATTGTCAGCATTCCGTCCATCATTTGTTTGTTGTAACGCTTTTCGCCCTAAGTGGGATGGGTATTCCCAGACGTGGGACCCGTGCTCACTACGCCACTGGAGTCAAGCTATCCTGGCTGATGACGGCTGATAGCCAGAAACCGGTCCTAGGATGCTTGATTCCGGTCCAGTGAAGACATGGCTTGGCAGTTCGGGCTGGACTGTTCCCATGAGGCACAGGGTCAAGACTGATTTGCATATGGCCATGTCTAAACTGGGGTGGTGTAGTGGGCAAAAGAACGATGGATTTAACCCAGATCTCTTGACTGGGGGAGAATGTCTGCATTGTCAGCATTCCGTCCATCATTTGTTTGTTGTAACGCCACAGCAATCACAGCACCGAAACCACCCTGTTCGCAGCCACCGATCACATCCAAACCCTCCTCGACCAAGGAGAAACAGCATCTTTGATCCTCCTTGGGCTTTCAGCAGCCTTTAACAACATATCCCACCTCATCTGCATCCAAGGGGATGCGCTCAGATGGATCCCCTCCTTCTTCACTGGAAGAACCCAGAGGATCCACCTCCCACCTTCTGAACCCAGGGCTCATTCCTCAGCCCCACATTCTTCAATGCATTTATGACCCCGCTGGCTAACATCGTCGGATCCCATAGCCTCAACATAATTTTCTACGCAGACGACTCACAACTCGTCCTCTCACTCACCACGACCTGAAACAACTTCCACAGATGCATGACAAACATCGCTGACTGAATGAAGAATAACTGCCTGCAGTTGAACGCAGACAAGACGGAGGTAATGATCTTTGGAAACAGCAGCAACACATGGAACGACTCCTGGTGGCCATCAGACCTAGAACCCTCACCCACTCCCTACGACCACTCCAGAAACCTCCTAATTACCATGAAATCACAGATCAACGCCATCTCCTCCACCTGCTTCCTTACTATGTGCATGCTACATGAGATCTTCAAGTGGCTACCCCTACACATGAGACACACCGTGACACAGGTCCAAATTACCAGCTAACTGGACCAGGGCCGGCTTTAGGGCGGTGCGACTGGTGATATCGCACCGTGTCCTGGCTTCCTGGGGGCGCCTGTTAGCAACTTTATTATGCTTTTAAAGCACCTACTGCCACATTCCTTTCCTCCTGCAATTACGGGGCCTCACAAAAATGTCAAGATAACTCCTGTGATTAATGTTCTTTCTGGCCAGAGATCAGAGTTTTGTGTAGTTGGGGTTTCTTAATTATGTCAAGGTAGCACAGACGGTTAATATGCCTACTGCAAAGAACATGTACCAGGTAGTTTACAGAGTGCATTTAATGCAAATAGATCAGCAGGTTACCGCTTTTAAAAGAGCTATCATTTTGTTACTTGCAATTTATAACTTAAAGTCCTAATATAGAATAGTGAGGTATTAACTTTCATCATAGAACTGCATACACTCTGCAAAGTATAGAACATTGATTAATGTTGCAAAAAGGGTTAATTTGGGTAGAAATTGATTCTTATTATTAAAGAAAACTCCCAACAATGCTGTTTCTTTTTCGACTCTGAGTTTGTGCTTCTCCACACCAAGCACTCCTAAACTATACTGCCTACCAGTATGGATGACATGTGACTCCTACACTTTTAGGGCCAGATGTATCAACGCATTTTGCGATCGCAAAAGGGCCGATTCGCATAATCGGCCTGTTTGAAATATCCAAAAAGCGTTTAGCAATGTATCAAGCTTTAAGAATTCACAATATGGGTAACCGCAATTATTTGCAATTACCTAAATTGCGAATGCAGTTAGGGAATCGCAATTTACGATTCCCTAAATACAAGTCTTGTAGCCATCGCAAATTGCGATATTGCTTTAAGGAATCGCAAATTACCACCAACTTCAAGTTGGTGGTAATTTGCGATTTCCTAGAATCTGAGAGAGAGTGGTTATGGAGACTTGGTCACTGTTAAAGGGTGCTAGTGAGAGAATCCGTGGTGGAGGTGGCCATTGGGGGCGCCAACTAACATTGCTGCACTGGGCGCCACTAGCGCTAAAGCCGGCCCTGAACTGGACTACGTCAACGCCCTCTACGTAGGAATCACTACACACCTCCTACAGAGATTTAAGACCATACAGAACACCGCAGCCAGACTCATCCACGGCCTTCCCTGACCAACCCATATCATACCCCACCTCGGTCAACTCCACTGGCTGCCGGTACAGAAGAGATGCCAATTCAAGCTGCTGACCCAGGTAATCAAGGCTCTACATAACCAAAGACCAGCATACATCAACCACCACCTGAACTTCCACCAACAATCGAGAAGACTACGCTCCGCTTCCCTTTCACTTGCCCATAGTCCCTTCACCTACTGAAGCAGAAGTGGATGACACTCCTCCCATATTGCAGCAAAGACCTGAACAGCCTCCCCATGCACCTCTGGACCATCACCTCACTTCCAGAATTGTGAATGGCCCTCAAGACCTGGCTGTTCAGATAAGCTTCCGGGACCTGCAAGCACCTGGATAACCTATCGGGTGATTAGCCACACTTTAAAATCCTGATTGATTTATTGATTGATGGTACAAAAGTAAATAATTTTACATCCTTTGCCAGTGGCCAAATTACAATTCACTGAGAACTCAAAAAAAAAGTGAAAACAGTATAAGGAGTGTCAAAGTACTGCTGTAGCTATTTTGAAGACAACTGGCTCTAGACAAATTGAATGGGAGGCACTAAAGGTGATGATAAGGGGCCACTGAATTAGGGCAATGGTCGGGGCCAGGGCAGCGTTACAGAGCGACCTAGTGCAGACTGAGGAATCGCTAGGGGCTCAGGAGATAGCAGCTAGGTCGGTCCCCACCGCACAGCCCGCACTGGCTGAAGCACAGGAGCATCATGCACAGCTAATGGAACAACTGTGTTGCCTGGACTTTAGGGCATATCAGGCTTGAATGCATACAGAAGGCGATAAATCAGGCCGCCTTCTGACCTGGCTCCGTTGCAGTGCGACACCCGTGACCCCAATGATTTAAGAAACTCCGGCCCGCATACATACTAACCAATCAGATATCCATGAGGTCTTCACAGCATACTACCGGCAGCTATATGATCCCCCCCGCTGTCTAGCATCGCATGCATATTTCAGACTTTCTAGAAGACCTCACAATGCCTACTCTTGATCCACTAGAAAGAGAGGAGCTGAACACCCCATTCATGCTGCAGGAGAAATGTAGTGCTATCAGGGGCGCAGCTCCACAATGGACCACGGGCCTGGATGGTTTGCCCATTGAGTTCTATAAGGTCTACCAGTCACTGTTAGTTCTAAAATTACTGGAGGTATACTAGGCTGCCCTGGATGAGGGTCACCTCATACTGTCCATACTAGAATGCTTACTAGTGTCCCTGGCAAAACCAGACAAAGACCAGTTGGAGCTCACAACTTACCATAGTGGTTTTTTTTTATATAGCGCAAACTTGACCCGAATCGGGTATCAGAGCACTTTACATAGCACCAGTTGCATTATATGAGGACGCATTCCTTTTTTTGTTAGGCACGGGGAGATTAAGTGATTTGCCCAGAATCACAGAATGTTCAGCGTCATTGCAGAGACTCAAACCCAGTTCCCCAGATTCGAGGTCGACCGCCCTAGCCGTTAGCCCAACTCCTCTCCCCAATTATCATCCATTATCAATGTTGGTAAAACACTACAAATCTTTAAAAAAGTGCTAGCGGTCCGGTTGATGGAAACATACCCTGCCTGGTTCACTCTGATCAGAATTGCTCTATCCCTGAAAGATCGACCACAATGAATATCCAGAGACTTCATTGTGTGATGGAGCTGGCCGTAGTGCGGTGACGGAATGCAGCCGGCCTTGTGTAAGATTTTGAAAATGCATTAAACATTGTGACTGGGGCTACTTTTTTTCCACACTGAATAAAGTGTTAATAAAGGGGAGATTGCAGGGGCTGATTAGGCTCTTCTACACAGCACCCACTGCCCGGGGGAAAATAGGTTGACTCGTGTCGCCCCTATTCTTGGTGAGTAGGGGCACCTGTTAGGGTTGTCCCCTCTCATTGCTACTAATTGTGCTGGCAATGGAGCCCTTAGCCCAGCAGTTTTACCACAGTGGTGAGGAGTGGTGTATCCCACACATAGTATTGCTTTATGCAGATGATTTCTGCTTATACATATGTGACATCCGTACAGGGATTCCCAGGATTGCAGGAATTCTTGAGGAATATAGGAGGGCATCGGGACTTGAGCAAAGTCATGTGTCTTCCCTCTTCGAGATGACTGTCCTCCACAAGAAATAACTGTGGGTGACCACATTGTGAGATGGGAACCTCATACGTTCGGATATTTGGGGGTCCATGTCTATCACAACACTCAGGACATTATTGATGGGAACCTCATCAGGGCTATTTAATCTCTTCGCCTGCAGATGACATGCTGCAGTACCCTACCATTTATGGTGCAGGGTCAAATATCGCTTTTGAAAATGATGATGCTTCCCCGACTTCTGTATTTTTTTTATAATCTCCCAGTGTCAATCCCAAGATCCACTTTTCATGGCTTGCATGCAATTTTGGTAGTTTTTTATATGGAACAAGGAGAGGAGGCGAGTGGTGCTACACAAGTTATAGCTGCCAGTGGGTAAGGGGACGTGGGAGCACCAAACTTATAATATTACTATCTGGCGGCACAGCTACATTGGCCGGCGAGGTTGCTGGCTGGTAGGCAGATTGATGAGGTGGGCAGGATGTCAGTGGCCACAGTTTACACATCATGGGAGGCGGCCACCGATTAGTCGCCTGGTATGCTAAGGCGCTAGCACACACAACAACTGACCCTCTGCTGGCGACATGGGGAAGCTGGGAGAGAGTCATGGATAAAGAATTGACACCTAAAGAGTGGGAAAGGGCAAAACAATATCCACAGAAATTGTCCCACAACGCCAAATTCCAATATATCCAACATAACATATTACATAGAGCTTATCTTAACCCTGCAAGCCTCCACAGAATGTTTAATACTCCCTCCTGCCGGCGCTAGGTGGCGCCTGACCGTCATGGAAGCCTTTCACTGAGGCTCCCGGCATCGGTCCCCGCAAATCCTGCTGACTCCTCTCCTGGACTGCCCTGGCCGGCTTGCTCGGAGTGCGGGGGCCTGTGAAGCTGCCCTGCTGCCCCACACCGAATCCTGGGGCGCTGCGGGCATCGGGCGCCTGCCTAGCCGTCGCGGAACCGGACCGACGGCGGAAAGTGGCGGCTGTGGAGCCGCGGCTCGGGCGAGCTGGGAAATTTAGCCCGCGGCGCCCACGAGGGGCGCAGGCCTGATCCTGCTGAAGCTGAGGACGCGGCGGCCGCGGGGCCGGGTGCTGCCCTGCTCCGCTGATGCTGTCCGGAGCCCCGGGAGTGCTGGGACGGACCCCCCCAAGCGGCTCAGAGCGGCAGATCAGGCGGTGAGTGCGGCTGGCGGCGACCGCTTCACCGGGGCAACTGTGGGGTTGGGTGTGAAGGGGAGTCCCCCCCCCATCGGGCCGTGCCGTGCCCCGCCCCCTTCTCCCTCCCTTCTCCTCCTGGCTGCAGCGCGGAACCGGCTCCATCGGCCCAAGACTGATTGCGGACTCCGGGTGCGGGGGGGCCTTCCCTGATTCGGGCCGCATATCGGCGGCCGGGAGGTGTGTGTGCTGTCCCCCCCTCTCCCCCCCCCCTTCCATCGCTTGGGCCCCCGGCTGAGGACCCCGACGAGTGGCACTGTGCCCCCCCCCTGGGGTCCGCGGGGAGACTGAACTGGCGAACTGTCCCCTTGGAGAGGTGGGCTGCAACGGAGGTTGCGGCCTTGCGACTACCGGCTGGGGGGCCCCTGAGTGGCGGACCGGTGGCCTGGAACTGGGAACTACATTGCTGGACCTCGCTTTGTTGAGGGGAGCCTGCGGGCGCCCCTGCGACCAGGGGCTAGACGGGCAGTCCCGCTGAGATGCCCGGCGGGGCTTGACCGTTGAGGCTGGTGGTACCCAGCCGTTTCCAGCCGCGGGACCTCCCGGCGGGGCCTCCTGCTGGTCCCGCGACAGCCCGAGCACCCGTGGCAATCCCGCAGGTGTATCGCCAGCCCGTTGCCCTCCTCCGCTGACGGCCGCCCCAGAAATGGGTAAGGACAGGGCCGCCAAGCCGGCATCCGGGGCCACCCAAACCAGGATGGACAAATTCACGACCTCCGACAAGGGGCCCGGCCCCACGGGCGAACAGGTCCCGGCCCCCGCTACAGACCTGGCTGCCATCCTGCAGGCCATCAACTCATCCCGCGCCTCTCTCGAGGGCATGGTGGGAGAGGTCAAAGTGGACGTCGCTCTTCTCCGGCAGGATCTGAGGAATGCCACCGCCCGCATTTCGGAAGCCGAGTCCCGGATATCCACGGCTGAGGATGACATCCGCCATCTACAAGATCAGGTTCGGGAGCTGACCACCCACTCTAAGGAGCCACACCGCCGGGTCGAGGATGCAGAAAACTGCGCTCGGCGCAGCAACCTGCGCTTAGTAGTATTCCCGGAGGGAGTTGAATCGGGCCGGGCGGACGACTTCATGGAGCGCTGGTTCCGGTCCTGGATGCCGGCGGACAGCCTGTCGGCTTCGTTCGTGGTGGAGAGAGCCCACCGCTCCCTGGCCCCCAGGCCCCCCGGGGCACCACCCCGGCCGTTCATCCTCAAGCTCTTAAATTTCCGTGACCGAGATGCCATTCTCCGCGAAGCCCGGCGCACGGACGCCCTCCACTACCAAAACCACAAAATCATGGTGTTCCCGGACTACACCCGTGAAGTCCAAGAGCTGCGTCGCTCCTACACTGAAGTGAAACAAAAGCTGCGCTCCCTGGGACTCCAATACAAGCTCCAGTTCCCGGCCCGCCTCCGGGTCGTCTTCCAGCAAAAGACTCTTTTCTTCGATACCCCGCGGGCGGCCTGGACCTGGTTGACGGAGGAGCACCCCCTGCAGCGCTCTGGGCGCGGATCGCCTCCGGGTGCGCGGGGGGGACGGGGGAGACCCCGGACATCGAAGACCCGTCGGCGGCATCGCACATTACCCCGGGAGCGCACAACGGGGGGAGGCGATCACCACGCGCTCTGGGGGACGGCCATGCTGGGGATCGAGAACCTCCTCTGCCTCCTCGGCCGCACACGCCAGTCCCGTGGCGGATGGGCGGCGGGCCGCGTCACCCCGGCTCACAGGCCCTGCAACCCACCCGGCCGAGTTGGTGGACACTTCGGACCTCTCTCGCAGCCCTAACATTTGACTTTCTTTGCCTCTTTTTGGGGAGGGGGGGCGGGGAGTGCCTGGGCGGGGGGTGGAATGCTCCGCTGTCAGTGTTGCTCTTGGCCAGGGCAGGTAAATCAGGCTTGACTTTTGATGTATCAGGGGTCCACTAGCGCTCAAGCCCAAGCGTTTTAGCTTGGTGGTTCTTCCATTTGGTTCGGGCGACAGATGCTTCCGTTTTCGAAGTATAGGGTGGGGGGTGGGGGGTTGGGGTTGGTTTGGGGTTGTTTCTTCCTCGTTGGGGAGATTTTGTTGGTGGGGGATGACTCCCTCTTATCTGTTGTGCTAAGGTATCATGTACTGTTTGTCCTGCTCTCTCACCCGATGCTCCGCTGTCCTTCCTCTCTAGGAGCCTTCTCAGACGCGCCTCCACTGGCCCCCTCTTCTGTCCTCGACTATGGATGACCCACCTGTCCCTAGGGCCGCCATGCGCATACTATCCTGGAACGTCAATGGTCTTCTGGACCGTTTCAAACGCATGGCGGTCCTCAAATATGCGCAACGTGCAGAGATCGATGTGCTCCTCCTCCAGGAGACTCACCTGTTGGGTAACAACTGCCCCTTCCTTGAACGCTACGGTTATGACAGGGTATGGCATTCAGGTTTTGCACGGGGATCCCGGGGGGTGGCCATTTTGCTTCGCAAGTCCTTCCCCTTTGTCCTGACCCGGGTGCTTTTGGACCCCCAGGGTATGGTAGTGGTGGTATGTGGCACTCTGGAGGGGCGACCCCTTACCCTGATGTCCCTCTACGCGGCGCCGTCCCTCCTGCCGTTGGCCCTCTCCCACGCAGCGGGTATCCTCCCGACACTCCCTGCGGGTGCCCTCATTCTCGGCGGGGACTTCAACGCTGTCTACTCGCCCCACCTGGACTCGACGGGTCCGATCTCCTTGACCCGCGTCGCCCGTGCAAAACAGCTCTCATCCTGGGCTGAATCACAGGGCCTCTGCGATGTCTGGAGGATCTGGCACCCGCAGACGCGCCAATACACCCACACGTCGGCGGCCCATCACTCCCATGCCCGGATCGACCTCATCTTCGTACCCTCCACCGATTGCGCGGGGGTGCGGGACGTACGCATTCTTCCGAGGGGCCTTTCGGACCACTCGCCAGTGCTCCTCGCTCTCGGCCCCCCCCTCTCTGCCCGTCCGATGTGGCGTATGAACGCCTGGTTCCTCCACGACAAGGCTTTTCGGAAGGCGGTCGGGGGCGAGATAGCCGACTATTACTCTCATAATGAGGGCTCTGTCATCTCCCCTGCCGTCCTGTGGGAGGCCGGCAAGGCGACTGTTCGGGGCGCCGCTAAAGGGCATCTGCAACGCCAACGGCGGGCTCAATCCCAGAAGCTCGCGGAATGCGAGGCCCAAGCCTTGGAACTGGAGCGTAGTCTGGGGGACTTAGATGATGCCGCACGATCTCGTCGCTTGGCCTTCCTGCGGGAAGAGATTCGCCTACACTCCCTGGAGGCGGCGAAGATTCTATGGCGCTCCTCGGTGGCCCGGGTGTACGGTTGGGGAGACAAAAACGGCACTCTTCTCCACCGCCTGGCGACCTATCCCCGGGCGGGCAGGATCATTCCAGCCATCGCGGACCCTGCGGGTGGCGTCCACATGGCCTCGGTGGCGATAGCCCAGGCGTTCGCTGACTATTATTCCCAGCTGTACCGTCTCCGGCCGTCCACGCTCTCCCTAGAGGAGTTGCTGGGGACGAGCGGGGCGACGCTTGCGCGGCTGCAGCCTGAGGTTTCTGAGACCCTTGATTCGCCGATCGAGCTGCAGGAGATTGAAGAGGCGATCGGCCGCCTGGCACCTGGGAAGACCCCGGGACCCGACGGGTTCCCCCAGGAGTACTACGCTCACTATCGTGAGACTCTGGCCCCGAGGCTTCGGGACCTCTTTGCGGCCGTGGTGGAGACGGGTTCGTTCCGGCCCGAAACGGACACAACAACCATAGTTGCCCTCCCCAAGACACAGCCTCCCTCGCGGTCCTGCTCCGACTACCGGCCGATATCCCTTATTAACACCGAACTCAAAATCTATGCCACGGTCCTGGCGCAGCGGTTACGCCCATCGCTCGCCTCCCTGGTCCACCCGGATCAATGTGGCTTTATGCGGGGGACCAGACACTGCCTGCGGCGCCTCCACCTCGCGATGGCGCACCGCGGCCGCCTTTCCCCCTATCTGGCCCTCCTCTTGGTCGACTTTGAAAAGGCCTTCGATTCCGTGGGATGGGCGTACTTAGGTGACGTCCTGGAGCGTATGGGCTTCGGTCCCCGGTTCCGTGCCATGGTAACGGTCCTATATGCGCACCCGCGGGCCCGTGTTTTGGTCAATGGGGCTCTATCTCGCCCGTTTCCCATAGGTCGGGGGACGCGCCAGGGATGTCCGCTCTCGCCCCTCCTTTTTGCTCTGGCGATGGAACCCCTGGCGGTGCTGATTCGCGCGGATCCCGTTCTTCGCGGATGGGAATGGCCAGATGTGGCCCCCGACAAGATCGCCCTATACGCGGACGATGTCCTCCTCTATCTTTCGGATCCAGCGACCTCGGGACCCCAGGTCCGCCGGATCCTCCATCGGTTTGGCCAAGCGTCGGGTCTTCATCTGAACCCCAAAAAATCCGTTCTAGTCCCGCTACACCCGTCGCGGGAATGTTTCGACTGGCAATCGGATATTCCCCTCCGGAGACTCTCCTTTAAGTACCTGGGGATTTGGGTCACCCTCCTTCCGGAACTCTGCTGGGCCCTCAATGTGGCTCCAGTAGTCAACAAAACCAGATCAGATATGCTCCGGTGGCAGTCCCTCCCATTGAATCCGCTAGGGAGAGTCGCTCTATATAAGATGATGATCCTCCCCAAGTTTCTTTACATGCTACAAAACACTCCATGCCCTTTTCCGCGCCCGTGGTTCCGAGAACTGGATAAAATGGTGACCAAATTCCTTTGGGGCGGCGGTAGGCCTCGGCTGGCCTTAGATCGATGCAGGGTCCCCTCCTATGACGGCGGCCTGAGCATGACTAACCTCTACCTTTATTATCTGGCCACCCAGCTACTGGTGATCCATGACTGGTTCTTGGGGGGCTGGGGCGACCCGGCTTATCGACTCGAGGTGCACTGCCTCGGGTTCTCCTCCATCCAAAACATGCTCTATGGCACAACGGTCCCCCTGTCACTCCCCGACGTCGTGCGGGCTCCCTTTCTCGCGTGGCGCGCGGCCCTGCGGCACACTAGATGGTCGGGGACGTCCACGCAACTCACTCCGCTTTGGCACGGGACATGGCTGCGGGAGGTGGTGGGACTAGCGGGCTTTCGGCAGTGGGATCTTCTTGGTATCTCCTGTCTGGGCGATTTATGGCGTGGGAGCCGCATGTGTTCCTTCCAGGAGCTTCAGACCCGCTTCTCGCTGCAGCCCTCCCAATTCTACCGCTACCTTCAATTGCGCCACGCGGTCCGGGCTCACGTCCCTCTAGACTCCAGACTGCCTTCCCATAGCCCACCCGAGGCTCAGGTGATGTTGGGGTATCTGGGGAAGGGGGGTATATCCCACATTGATAAATCCCTGATTAACAATACCCCGGTGGACTGGAGCGGGCTCAAACAGCGATGGGAGGCCTGGGTGGGACCCCTGGATGAGGCGGACTGGAGGGACGCCCTTATGGGCCCTCGGTCGCTTACCACCTCCGCTAGGCTGCGGCTCATCCAAATCTATTACCTCCACACTGCCTATCTGACTCCGGACCGCCTGTATCGGGCGGGCCTCCGTGTGGACGCCTCCTGCACTCGTTGTGG
The DNA here is from genome assembly GCF_964204655.1 of Triturus cristatus. NCBI lineage: Eukaryota > Metazoa > Chordata > Amphibia > Caudata > Salamandridae > Triturus > Triturus cristatus. The sequence continues at coordinate 798,082,393 of NC_140588.1, read as the reverse complement.
GGTGGCTCCGGCGGATTTTTTCCATATGGTGTGGTCTTGTTCCCGTCTGGAGTACTACTGGGCAGCGATCGAAGCCGAGCTAGCGGAGGTCCTGGGATGGGAGGTTCCCCACGAGCCTAGAATGGCCCTGCTGGGCATCATGGACGGGATGGACGGGTCCCGTAACGAGAAGTACTTCCTCGCCACTGCCCTTATGGTGGCTAAGAGAGATATAGCGGCAGTGTGGTCACAGCCGGACCCGCCCAGAGTGGCTACCTGGAGTAGAGGGGTGGATTGGTGTGCGGCCCAAGAGCGGTCGTTATATGCTGCACGGGGCTGCCCCAAAAAATTCCGCAAGATATGGGGGAAATGGCTGGGGGGCCTGGTTTGAGGGGTGGGGGCGCAGAGGGTGGGGACGGAGGATGGGGGAGGATGGGAGGGTCTTTGCAATTGTTTATTGATGCTTCCCCGATTGAAGTTACTGATGCCTTGTTCAATGCACTGCTGTATATCACTCTTGATACTGTTCTTTATGCCGCAAAACACAATAAAAATTTGTTTATCAAAAAAAAAATACTCATACTAATGCGTTGTACTGTTGTAAATCAAAATAATAAAACCTGTTTTAAAAAAAAAAAAAAATACTCCCTCCTGCCATAGATGTTACGCGCACAACACAGATTTAGCGCATATATTCTGGAATTGCCCTGCAGCAGAGGCATCGTGGAGGGCGATTATGAACACACTAGCAACACTGACGGTTCCTCTAAGGCAGAGGAGTGTCACCCCACTGCTTTTTAGCAGCGTAAACAAGGAAAAATAAAATGGTAAAAACACAAGGTTATTATCAATTTATTTTTCCCTGCTGAAGAAGCTTTGCGGGGCGGTTCTGGGCTGCTATGCTCAAAGAGCAGGGGAAGGAGTGGTGAGCACTTTGTAAGTGCGCATGATGTTTTGGCCGGCTGTCTTTAGCTGACCAAACAGTCACGCACACTTTGAATTTATTTATTTATTTAGTGTTTTATATAGTTCGAACGTGACCAGTTCGACTGTCAGAGCGCTTAACAGAGATATAGCGGTCCAGATTGCGACGGTAGCAATCATCCTAAACTTACAAATGAAGAAAAATATAAAACAATATAAAAGAGTGAACAGTAAAAGTTCTCTTTACTTACAATAATATCTGAGATTAACCGAATAAGTCAAATTACAAATTTTCTTTTACCATCAAAGGACTCAGAGTTAAAAGTTTAGCTGAGCGCTCGCCTCAGTAGCTTAACAAGATAGGGGACCCTGGAAAAGATTGTGTAGATTCCAACGCGCTTCACTCAGGAAGTCACTGAAGGGCCATCTGCTTATAAATCCTTAGGGAACAGATGATGAATCAATAGACAGACAATTGGTTGATTCGTTGTAGATAGTTTGTAAGAATGTACCCATTAGGAAGATCTTAGCCTCCGTCTTGAATTTTGAATGGAGCAATATTCTTCTAATGTTTGGCGGTGGTAAGTTCCAGATTCTCGGTGCAAGCTCTGTTGTATGTTTCCTCTTCTGGAAGAGCGGAGGTTTCAGCACAAGATCTTTTTTGCCCTGGGAGTACCTGCCTCCTCCGGATATCACTACTTTCTGAGCTCGATACACTGGTGTTTTTTAGTGTAGTGCCTTATGTGTGATACAAGCCACTTTGAGTTGTACTCTGGCTTCGTATGTTAGCCAGTCCAGAGCTTTTAAGTGCAGAGAGATGTGATCAAATTTTCTAGTTCCAGTTATGAGTCTTGCGACTGCTTTGAGACAGGTTTTTAGCGTAGCTGTTGATATCTTGGGCAGGCCAGATAGAGTTGAACATCCATATTCGATCCTCGCAATGACCAAAACCTAAACAGCCATTTTGGGGTCTGATGTTTCTGGGAATGGTTTCAGTTTTCTAAGACATCTCAGGTGGTACCGGGCATTTTTAGCCAACAAGTTGATGTGGGTTTGCATGCTCAGGTTCTTGTCCAACATGATTCCTAGTGATTTGGCGGAGTCCATTAAGTTTGGGGTGCAGCTAAGCGTGGTGATCAGTTTGCACCATTACATTATTTCCGAAGAGATTTTATGGGGGGGGGGGGAGGGGAGGGAATTAATAAGAATTCTGTTTTTTGCATTTATAGATTAAGCTGAATACCTGTCTTTAGTGCTTCATTCATTGACTTGATCTCCTCCAGTGACATGACTTTAATGTAAATCTGTGTGTCATCAGCATACATATGAAACAAGATGTTGGCTTGTCGCAGTCTTTCAGCCAGAGGTTCTATGTAGAAGTTAAAGAGAGTTGGGGAAAGAGTTGATCCTTGCGGTACACCAATCGTAATAGGGGACGGCAATGATAGCTTTTGATTTACTAAAAATCTTTGTGAACTGTTCTCCAAACAAGATTTAAACCATTCAAGGACGTTTTCCGACAGTCCTATCCTGTTTCCAAGTCGATCTAGCAATTTATCATGGTTTAAGGTGTTGAACGCAGACGAAAGGTCCAGATGAATTAAGAGACAAGATTTGTCTTGGTATAGAGCTTGAAATGCGTCTTCTACTAGTATTGTAGTTTCCCTACTATGGTCTGGTCTGAAACCCAATTGCCAGCTGTTCAGAAGATAAAATTTAGAGATGTGTTGGCTCAGTTGTTGATGCACACATTTTTCTAGCACTTTTGCTAATAAGGGAATATTGGATACTGGCCTGAAATTATTTGGGTTTGCAGCGTTCGATGTCGTTTGTTTTAGGATGGGGATGACTTGGAGCCTTGAGACAAACAGGCGTTGATTATTGCAGTCTAGATGGGGATGACAAATTGGTTGGTTGTCGTCGAGAATTTCAAATGGAGAGGATCATTGAAGTGGTTATTTGACTTTGTAGACAAGAGGATTTTGGAGATGTCGTTGTCATCATATAACTTGAAGGAAGACCATTGAGCTTCATTTTTGGACACTGCTTGGAGGGAGTTTGAAGGTTCATTGATTTGTGAATCCGACGGAGAAGGGAGGTTGATAGTGGCTGCTCTAAGCTCACTGTAGTTTTACCATTTTAAAGAGGTTATGTGGTCTATTTTGAGCGTACTCCAGCTCCAATCTAAAGAATTATTTTTTTGATTTGAAAATGCTTTTGTTTTATTCATTTCTGATCTTTCTTAGTAGTTTTAGTTGGGGGGATGATGGGTGTTGTCTCCATTTCCCTTCAGTTAGTCTCAGATTTCTCCTTTCCTCGTTCAGTGAACCACTAAACCAAGGATTTTGTCTCTATCCGTGTATTACAGCCTGGGTGGAGAACATGCCCAGACTCCCACTGCCTGTCTGAGCACCAAACCACAGCCCTCAGACCAATCACAACACTGCATTTCAGAGTTTTGATTGGCTCAGGGGAGCTTGGGCGCTTCGTGCTTGGACCCGGCCAGAAGAGACGCAGAGAGATGACGAGGAGGGATGCAAGGAGAAGGTAAGTGAATTTTGTATTTTTCTCCCCTCACCCTGCTACCCCCAATCAGTGCCAGCCGCCACTGGTACTCACCTACATACAATGTAAGGAGCATTGTTAGGCTTATACAAGTCTAAGTAGATTCAAAAGGTGACCCCCTGATTCATAGACTTGGCGTTGCTCATAGCATGCCGCTCAATAGCAATGCACTGGAAGGCACAAACTCTGCCGAGTGAACAGTACTGGCATGCGGCAACACTAAAATTGGGCATGGCAGGGACAGTGGCACTGAGAAGAAAGGACGTTAGGGGGTTGCAGAGAATTCCCATAGCAGAGTTGTGGGAGAACATATTACAGGCGTTTCAGTCGCTTCATGATACCCCTTCCGATGGTTAGAAGACAATTAGGTCTTAATAATACACACATGGGGTAACACCTGTTGTAGATTTATCTGAGATGGCCTCGGACACACTCCCTAAAACTTGGACAATCTCTACCTTGGACCCTATCTCCAGGCCACCCATTAGCTCTGGATGCCCACAGGTGGGCAGGAGAATATGGTAGAAATGAGTACACACCGAGAAAGTGGGAAACATCACGAGGTGGAGGGATAAGGGAAGGCATAGATAAAGGACGACTCAACTGCTGTGATCTGGAGTCTGAGCAACTACCGGACGGGTGCGCCCCCTCCATACTAAGCAACCTGATACAAATGATTTTGAATTACTAAGCGCACTTCACAAGACTCCAACCGGCTGGTGGAAGTCGAGTGAATCCACAGGTGAGGCTCCAACAGGCTGGTGGAGACCTCCGTTGAACTTCCTGAATTTACAGATCTGATGAATTAAGGCTATTGCATTTTGGCTGTCCATCCATCCTTCCATAGTCATGAGGAAGACCAGCTATGATACACTTCATTTTTGCGCTGCTTCCAGGGTCGAAACGTTGACATGCTACATATGTCCGCACAGTTCTCATGATCACGTTTTAAATCATCAATGGATCCTGCAGCACATGTGCAAAACTAGACAGGACAAGAACATAAAAAAGCAGTTTACCCCCCCCCCACACTTTTTATCTCACGTGTATTTGTCATGTATATAGTGTACTGTCTTTATCACTAATCACTAAATGTCACTTGCTCACCACAGTCACTTGTTGTTTGTTGCAATTGAATTTGTATTTGTGACAGACACCAGTATTCAATAATCGTTTTTGGAATATACAAATTGAATCTTACTTTGCTGTGTGTTTTCCTTCTTTCTCATGAATTATTATTATGTGCATTATATATAAGTTATTTTGCCTTTTACACCAAAATGCAGTACCCTCAGCAATTGTAAACATCCCGACAGAACCAATTGTTGTACTTAATGTTAATACCCACGTTCTGAGGAACACCGGGTCGGCCCATTATTTTTGATACTGTGATCTGGAGTTAAACATTCTTTGTTAAAGACTGTTTATGATGTACTGAACCATCTACTTGTGACAAATATTTGTGTTAGTCACAAATGAGACCTCTGGAATGCATTTTGTAATAATGTACCACGTGATGTCTTGTACTGTTACAAAATCTTATTAAAATGGTTTACAAAAATAATGAGAGTCAAAGTGCTTTATTTACTGAGATTTCCAGGTCAAACAATACAAAGTATGATGAATCAACACAGGTTAAAATATTCAATCAATCAATCAACAAAGCTTTATTTCGACACGTGATGTCATAAAAGCACAAAATGCATAAAAACAATTACAAATTCATTCTTTTTTTAAAACATGTCGTAAGAAAGATCCAATTTGGGATATACAATAAATATCTAAAAAATGTATTAAATTACACAGCTTTGGGAATTAAGAAAGAAAGTTAAAAAGGATTTAATTAGAGGTAATAAATCTTTGCCTGATTAGCCATGACCAACCCAGAAATTTAGCCACCCCGCAAACTAAAGTGGTGTTGGTAGTAGTTTTAAGGATTCGCATGGCGACAATGTGATCCCTTGTTCCTAAGAGTAAACAGACGGGCCTAAGCCATTTCGTCCTAGGTAATAGATAGGCTGGGCATGCAAAGAAAAAATGAGAAATGTTTTCAGTAGCACCAGGACACAATGGACAGTCAGGGAGGGTCTTGTGGGGGGGTTTCCACTTGCTAGTGTGATTACATAATGGGAGTGTCCCAAACCTAAACTGGATGAAGAGCGATCTATCCTTGGGCTTAGTGATAAAATCAAGGTATGGTTCTAAAAAAATAGTGGATTTATGTTGATAGAAAACCTCTGTCAACCTTCCAATATTGGGATCTCTTTGTTCCGAAGCATCCACCCATGCCCAGAAGGCTCGCTTGACTTCCACCTTTGATAATGGTGCCCCCACTGGCCAATCGGTTGTAAGGCTGGTTGGGATCAGAAGTCTTTTGGTATTTGCGAGCCACTCAATTTTAAGGGCTCCTTGCATATTCATGACCTCCCTGAGCCCTTCAACATAGTTAGAGAGCTCAGGGGTTCGCCACAACCGCGCCCAGTATAACAGAGGGCAAAGGGTGGCTAGATCTCTAATTGAGCGCCTACCGAAGTCGCTAAGGAGTGGTTTGGTCGGGGTACCCCTGGGGAGTGATACAAGTTCCCTAAAGAACTTGTTTTCCCTGGTCACAAGTGAATCAACACAGCTGTAGCCCCATAGTTCGGCGCCATAAAGTGCGCTACCCACCGCCTTTGCAGCATAGATGTTTAATACTGGGGTAATGGGTTTAGAGGTAGAGGCCCGGAATTCCTTTCCCAAGGCACCAGTTACTCTTTTGAGATTGAGTGCCATTTTGTCTATATGGGGCTGCCATCTGAGCCTGTCGGAGATTCTGATTCCCAAATAATCAAACTCTCCAACGCGCTCAAGTGGTTTCCCTTCTAGGGTCAGAATAGAACCAGAGGATTTTGAAGGATTGAAGTAGAGGAGTTTGGTCTTGGCAGTATTGATGACGAGGCCTCTCCGCTCGCAGAACAGAGAAAAACGCTGTAAAAGCTTCTGTAATCCGGACGGAGTTTTTGAAATTAAAAGAGTGTCATCTGCAAAAAGAAGTGCGGGAACTTTATCACCCGCCAGAGCGGGAACATCCGCTTCAACTTAAAATATTCTATAAGCAGAGGGGAAACATTCCACTGTGAACATAGAAAGAAATCTCTTCAAGAGAAGTCCATCTCTCTCACAATTGCAAACATTCTTTGTGCTATCATTTATATGTTTTCAATCCTGAATGTTCCTTATTGCCAGTCAAATTGCTCCAGAACATACAAACAATGATTTCAAATGAAAGTTTATAAAACGCACAAACCACTTCATCAGAAATTTTAAAATGAATGCGAAAAAGAGATTTAAAACAGGAGCAAATTGGTATAATTATGCATCACTGAAAGTATCGTTAGATCAGTAGGTGCAAAGTACATATATATTCAATTTTGATAACACTTCTCATACCCAAGCGGATTAATCTTTAGGGTAACTGCCAACAAACAGGAATACACAGCAGTCAACAACCGTTTGCACCACACTAGCCATCCAGCAAGTCATGTCTGTTGCAGCATGCTCCACTGACTCTTGAGGCTCTGATGGGTTTGAAGCACATATGGAAGCATATATAGCATTATCAGGCAGGGTCATGGACTGGGTGGGTGGCACCTATGGATGGGACTCCATGGGTTGAGAAATAAGGGCACCGAGTGGGAACAACTCTGGAAGCATGACACAATAAGACCCCCTTCATTAAGTTGATTCCTAGATATCCCATTCTTTTCTTTGCTCATTTCCTGTTCCATGCAGAGATATATTCTATATTACCACAGGGTGTGATTGCAAAAGCCTCATTGTTTCCTCACTTTATTTTATGCTCTGACATTTTCCCATAAAATTGTAGCTTCTGAAACCGAAAACGATTTGTAACTTCAGCACTTGAGAAAAGTAATAACATCATCTGCAGAAAGTGTGGTTTAATCTGCGCCAGGTCAAACCTCCTGCATTTCTAAGTTCTGCGTAGCTGACAAATCCAAAAGATAAGGTTCTAATTGGCAGCCATGTTGGGTTTCACATTCCCAGCTGAAGAATGCTGATCTTACCAACTTTTTCATAACACTAGCCTTTCATTTGAATACTGATGAGATTCAGATTTTTACTTGCACTTATTTCATATAGTAAAAGAGGACAGCACACAGCATGCAAAAGAAATTTTAGGCCAGTCTAAATCAACGATCACCTTTACAAACTAATCCAGGGTGTAAAGGCCTATAATTCCTTCATATGTATTGTTAAAAATCACCTGTTTTCGCACTGTAGATTGAGATAGGGACATGAAACTTCATATTGCTCCATTTCTTCAAGATTATAATCTGACATTAACCAGTTCGCGCTGGCCCTCCATCCATCAATATCACAGTGGCCCATAGGAGGGAGGTGCAGCAGGCCTGAGGCAGGCTGTGCTGACGCACAAAGGAAACTAGCTCAGGAGCATAACTCCAAAGCCATATTCTTTCGATCAATACTCAACAAATGGCCTGCTGACATAGTCGAATGCTGATTCAGCATCAAAGATTACTGCTACAAAAGCCTCCTTTGAACATTGCACATACTTAAGTTAATAATTTCTTGTATATATATCATCAATTCCATATTGCCTGGAATTTACTACCTTCTTTGTTCTAGAGGAGTTGCATATACTTTTAGGAGACGCTGTACATCAACATTCAAGAGCCACATTAATATTTAACTTCCACACTTCTTCGGAATGATTGGAATCAATGACTCTTACAAACCCTCTGGAAGGTTTATTCCTCTTACTGACTAGGCCAACATATCACCTACGAACAGGGAGCTATCACATGGTTCTGTCTGATAAAACTGCACAGTAAACCCTTCCAACCCCAATCACTTTGCCAGTGATCTTTACCAAGATCTATAGGAGCAACACATATTCTTCTGTCTTCCTAAAATAATATGACATTCAGCATTTTATTAATTTTCGATGACACCCTTGAAACCATATCACAAATATGTCACACTACTGTCTCATAGGCTCTCAAACCATTACTCCATTCACAAGACTCTATCACAACAATTCAAAAGCAAGCATTGATAATGTCAAATGATCTATCTCAGTGTTTCCCAAACTGGGGTCCGAGGACCCCCAGGGGTCCGTGGCACATTCCCAGGGGGTCCTCAGCCAGCAATTTAAAAGCACTGCAAAGTTCTTTGTGAAATTAGCAGTTTTCGAGCAACTATAAAAGTGACAAGAAAATGCCAGTGATTAATGTACCTGCTGGAGAGAGATGAGAGTTTTTTCCAGTGGCAGCTTTGACTTATCTAATGTGACACAGAGAGTTAATATGTTTACTGCAAAGAATGCTTACAATGCATTTAAAAAAACAGTATTTTATGTGCATAGGTCAATGGGTTACTGATTTTGTCACAGAGATTCTTTCGTCACTGTGCAATTCATAAGGGACAATCGTAGTCTAGCAGTGTCCTATAAACTGTCATCAAAGAGCTGCTTGCAAACTGCATGGTAAAAGTTAGCAACATATGTTTATTCCCAGTCTATCATTATCCTGATACTGCTATGTTCCCACTTCCTGCACATGAACAATTTTGTAATGCTGTTTTGTCACTTCTATGTGTGCTGCCTAATGCAGCACACATGGAAGTTACAAAACGTAATTTTTATTAAAGATTGTTTATGTGCAGGAAGGGTCACCTTCCTGAACATAAACAATCAAAGGTGTTTTGCTTTTTCCATTGGAAAAAGCAAAAACGAGGAGAAATAAGGCATTTCTCCTCGTTTCCCAAAGTTAAGACCAGGTTTTTCATGGTCTTAATTTGAGTGGTGTCTCCTATTTAAGCTGACCTTGTAAATAGAGGGCAGCGTCAAAATCAATGCGTGTTGGAGTGAAACGCCCACTGTAACTCCCACTGCCCACCTTTTTCACGCTAAGCATTGTGTGATAAGGGGCCTTATTTACAAGGCAGCATTAAGCCACAATGAGTGGCTTAACGCTGCCTTGTAAATAAGGCGAAGCCCCTATTGCTACAGGAACATCGCTAAAAGTGACGTTCCCATGGTGATAGGGACTTGTAAATATGCCCCTGAAATCCTTAGTAATTCGAGTATTTGTTTTGTGTGCACACGTGTTTTTATTTATTTTTTAACGGTTTTAATGTTTGAAATTTAAATCCTACAAATTGCTTGGGGGTCCCCGGCTTTCAGTGGTGACTCAATGGGGGTCCTCAGGAGTCAAAAGTTTGGGAACCACTGACCTATCTTATAGCTGAAAATGCCTCTTTAGTGACCGATGACTTTAAGCACTAAGTCATTATCATTTATGCACGCGTTTATGCACTCTGTAAATCATTCTTGCACTCATGCATCCATTCAAACACCGATTGACTCATTCATGCGTTCACTCACTTGATAAGCATATACACGATAAATTAAAAGAATTGAAGTAGAAGAAAGAAAACATGCTGCTGCCTAAGCATGGCAGGCATATGTTTGAAATAAAAGATAAAGCAAAATATCGCTGCTGGCTAACGAATTGCAGAAGTATTGAACCTCGCGCATTGGTGTATTAGATGTCAAACATGGCTGCCAAGTTCAAACACAATATATCTGTAGTATTTTGCATTGTGAATAATTGTCCTACAGGTCTCAGATGAATGAAATAAGGACTCTAAACATGGATGCCATCTTGTAAACGTAAAACAATGGGTCCCTTCGGATAATACATTCTAAAATGACCACCCATTTTAGGTGCAGTGGCCACGTGAGATGCAATGCATGGTAGCCGAAGCAACAAGCAAGTAGCCCAGTAGCATTGTCTGGGGAGTTGCAGGATGCTCAACAGCAAAAACAAAAAACAAAAAAAACTTAAAGGGAGAAAGAAATGAGAAAGGACCATTAAAAAGACAAATGGAAAACAGAAAGACTGCCTCATTATCCCTTCCACTGAAGTGTGCTTATTTTCAGGCAGATGTGCGTATATGATCAGGCAAAATGCTGTCACTCACAATGCAATGGAGTTAATGACGGATGTCAGACTCGCTGATTGATCTGACGGTCACAACTATTCCAAATGCGCAATGAAACCAATTAAAATCATTGGATAGGCTGCAAAGTAAATCAAGATACAAACATTTTATTTTGTGAACTGTGCAGTTTGTAATAGTCTTCAAACAGTTCCATGCAACTAGGGAGTACACATCCTCCCCTTGCTTTCCTTTCCGGCTTCCACATACGATTTCATTTGAGCAAAGTCCTGTTTTTTCTTCAGTGATAACTGGCTGGTCAGGCTCCCTTTCATTAATGTTACCACAACTTCCTGCATGTCTTACCTGCAAATAAAGTGCCAGGAATTCTTTTGAATGGGGAGTTGGGGTATATCTTGTTAGCAGTGTGTTGCTGGTATTTGAACGAGACTTTTCATGCCCATAACGCTGAAGCTGCCCTGTCAGGTTCTGGTGCTCCTTGATCTCAAAGGAAGTTTTTGTGATATTAATGAAAGGGAGCCTGACCTTACGATTACCACTAAAGAAAAGACAGGACTTTGCCCAAATGAAATCGTATGTGGAAGCGCTTAAATGGGATTGCAGGTTGTGCCGAACTGGGCTAAAGTCAAAAGTTCAGGCCGACCGCAATGGACCACAGGTCGGGTGCAGGGATCCACTTAGGCCCGCTGAACAGCAGTTTCTCGATCTGCAGTTACATCGATGTAGAAGATGCGAGGTGCAGCCAAAGTGATGCGTCAGTATCGAGGCATGCAGTGGGCGAGATGTTTCGAGATTCTCAACTCCGTGGCGGCGATGCGTCAGTTCTGAGTGTGAGGTGCTGGTTCCAAAGGCAATACGTGACTACTGCTCCCGCAGTAGGCGATGCGTCAATTCAGGAGATGATGCGCTGGTTCCAAGTGTAATGCGCCATGTCCGTTCCGAGCTTTGATGAAGATGCACTAGTTCCAACTCCCGCAAAGGTGAAGATGAGCCAGTTCTGACCCAAGCAAAGGCAAAGATGCACCAGTTCCGATGAGGATGCGGGGGTTCTGATTGTAGCAGCACCTTATACTCACTTCCAAAGGCCCAGGACTGGGTTGGCACCACTTGGCAGGGCAAGACGTGCAGCAAGCAAACTCCCGGTGCTGTAGCAGGATGAGTTGAAGTTTTTGATGTCCCTGAGAACAGGAGGCAAGCCTGTAAGTCCTAAGAGTCACTCTGGGTTCAAGTGATGTTGGTCCAGTTCTTATCACCCAGACAGGAGAACAGCAGTCAGCACGGCAGCTCAGCAAGGCAAGAGTCCAGCAAAGCGGCAGTCCAGCAGCAGAGGGCTGTCCTTTCAGCAGCACAGCAGACTCTTCACAGGTACAGAAGTGTACTGAAATCATAGTGTCAGGGGTCCAGTACTTTTACCCAGTTGTGTCTTTGAAATGGCAGAGACTCCAAAGAAAGACAGAGGTCCTCCCCTCTAGCTCCAGACTCATTACGGGAGGAATGCAGCCCTTTGTGTGTGGACAGGGCACAGCCTATTCATGTGTAAGTGTGAGGCGGTGCCCAGCTCCTCCCTCCCATCTCTCAGGAAGGCACATCAAGACACACCTAAGCTCCCTTTGTGTGTAGCTGTCCAGAGCGAATGCACAAAGCCCAGCTGTCACCCATGCCAGACTGAACAGACACAGGCAGCAGACACCAAAATGGGTAATGTAAGTAAATAAAAGACACACAATTGATGGACGGAATGCAGAACAAATCAAAACATTCACCCCCAGTCAAGAGATCTGGGTTAAATCCATCATTCTTTTGCTCACCATGCAACCCAGATTAGACCTGGCCATATGCAAATCAGTCTTGCCCCGTGCCTCATGGGAACAGTCCAGCCCGAACTGCCAAGCCAGGTCCTCCCTGGACCGGAAACAAGCATCCTAGGACCGGTTTCGGGGTTTCACCCCTCTTTAGCCAGGATAGCTTAATTCCAGTGGCATAGTGAGCGATGGATTTAGGCCCAGATCTCTCTACTAGGGTGAATGTATGACATTGTTCTGCATTCTGTCTATCAACTGTTGTTTTTGATAATATAAGTAAATGCCAAATTCTACAAGTGGCATTTGCCAAGCTGTACTTTAAAATCCAACTTCACCATAAGTTGTGATTTTTTTTTTTTTTTTTTTTTGAAAACCTTTATTGACATTTCAATCAATTACACATATGGGCCTACAACCCCCGGGGCCGGCCGCTAAACAATCAGAATAACAGAAAGCAGGTCTATCACAGTCAGTACCTCGGGGAGCAAAATCTCGACGCTAGCATAATCTCAGTCTCTGAACAGCCCAAGTAGGAGACCAGGATAATAAAGGTTTACATTTTATAATAGAAAAGGATGGAAGGATCAGGTGCCAAACAGTTTCCCAGCAGCGAAAAATGGCAGGCAGAACGATGAACGTAAACAATACACAGCAGTCTATCTAAGCAATGGCGCTGAAACAGGAAGTTCAGGATGTGGAGGAATGACACGGCCATTTGCGCCTGCAACCCCCTGCCCCAAGACCCAGGAAACTCCACGGAAATTATGGCACTCCGGAAACAGCAGTGATTAACAACAAAGGAGTACTACCATGCTGATCCCAGAAAAAGACAAAGAAGAATAAGAGAAGAAAAGGAGGCCATAGAAAAAGGAGGTGAAAGACTAAAGGATCCCCCCCCCCAACCCCCCACCCTGCACCTCTGCAGATGAGTACGGCCCCTCCCCCAGCAGTGTGCCTGTCGCCCCGGAACCAGACCCGAAATATAGAAGAAACAGAGAAAAGAAGTGGGAAAAGAGCCCCCACCAGACGGGGGGTAGAGAGAGTATTAATAAACTGGAGGAGGGCCTGCAAAACACGCCCCCGGCTTCTCCCTCCCGCACCACACGGTTACCCATAAAGCATACAATAAAGAACACAAGATCTACCCTGTCAAAGAGGAGTAAGGAGCATTACGCACTTGGTACACTAACAGTTATGCCGTGAGAGCACACAACTCCCGAGCCCGCCCGCCTAGTAGGTGACCACCTCGGAAGGGTCAGCATCATCCTTGGCCACTCTTTGCAAACCCACCCATGCATACCCCTCGTCCCAGTGCTATGTCCAATGTTACCAGGAAGAGAAGTGTCCAATAAAACTCAGGAAGCGACACACACAGGTAGGGTAGAGGGCTCTGAAGATCGACACAGTCAGCTCTAGGGAGGATCGTCTTTCCCGATGCCGAGCCAGGATTTACACTGCACACCAGGCCCAGGAAGGCGGAATCAGCCAGGGCAGGCGACCGTTGCTTGGACGTTGCCTGGGTCGTCGGAGACCGCGCACGGGACAAGGCCACCACCCCCCACTCAGGTCCGAAACCTCCGGAACAGACCAAATCCACAGCCAGCTGATCGCACTTTAATATACTGTCCGGAGAGTCCAGGCGTGCACTATTCACAGGGACGGCCACGACACTGTCCCCCCGTGCGCGGCGTGAGAAGTCCCAGTGCACCTGGGGATAGGCAGGCGGCAACTGTTCCGACGCTGATGTCACTCCATAAAGCTTGCTCCCCAACACCCAGTCTCCGTGAATCAGGGTGGAGTGAAGGGCACCGAGAGCCTCGAGAAGGTCACCGTACCCCAGTACAGCTCCCGGCGCTCGCTCCGCTACGCTCCTCAGAGTCGCACCCTCCCAATCCTGCTGCAACCCGGTGTACAGGATGGTGGACTCTGGCATACCAAAATGGCCGCTGGGTAGGTCCATCCCAGATAGGGACCGGGGCTCAGACACAAGCGCCTCGGGTTCCATGGCACTGGTAACTGGGTTCCGAGGGCAGGCAAACAATGTGTCCGGTGTGTGGTCACGGGCCACAGTCGTCCCCACCACGGACCAGCGCCCGCGAAAATCCGGGAGCAGCCCGCAAGAATCGGGACAAGGTACGGGCGGCGTCCGGGCAGCTCACCGGCGAAGGCTGAAGCAATCACCGGAGAGTCTTGGAGTTGCCACCTCGGGCACGCACTCGTTCAGCTACGCTTAGTGGTAGGAGCGACCACGGCAAAGCGCAGTCCGACATTCGCACCACTCCGGCAGTCCGACCCCACCCAGTCACCAAAGGCCGTTGTTGTTGCACTACCGCCCGGCCACGGCGTTCACTCGAGGTCCCGGCTCCGGGGCTGCACAGGCCGCAAACTTCAGACGGACATTTCTCCGGCGGTACCGCTGCCAGAAACTTCGGGATCACACGGCCGGTTGCCGCTCGCGTTCACCAACACGGGTAGATAGCGCAGGCTAAGGATCTCGTGCAGGATATCTGTGCGGGGTGCGGAGGTTCACGGAGCCGGGAGCCTACGCTGCCATCCCGGTCGCCATCTTGGCTCCTCCTCCATAAGTTGTGATTTTTAATTTTATTTTATTTATTTATCATGTTTTGTATATCGCAAACTTGACCCAAAGGCATCAGAGCGCTTCACAGAGTTTACATAGCAGCAATTATATGAGTTACATTTGGAGTAAATGTAAAATACATTGATAAAGTATGTAAATGAAGTATACGGAAGCCAACACGTTGACAATACAGTGTTGTGGTAGATACAGTATGAAAATTCATGTGCAGTAAATAAAATACATAATAACAATGTATAAAGGACATTTAAGACCGACAGAAGTATAGATGGATTATATTTGAGGCAAATACGATATATATATATATAGGCTGGCATTTAAGGTAGATACAGTATGTATATAAAAACGCTTTGGAGAGTTAGCACAGTGGTAGGTATGTAAGTTACATGTGGAGTTAATGAAATACATAATAACATTATATAAAGGAGATTCAAACCAGACAGTAGTATCGATAGGTGATATACATTCTGCGGTAGCTAAGGTAGGGTGTTGTGAGGGTGGGGAGAGTAGTGGCACAATGTTCCCTGAGTTAGGGATGCTCTGATTTGTTTAGCGGTGCAGTGGGTGTCAACAGACTAGTCAGATGGTTTACGGGGGTGGTTTAGGTATTTGTTGAAGAGAAGAAGTTTCAGTTTGTTCTTCAAGTGAGGGAACGATTGTGAATCTAGTGACAAGGAACTTGAAAAATCTATCTCTTCACAATGGGGAATTACAAGATTTAATAAAGTAATCCCATTGTTACCCTACGGGAGAGTTAGGTCTTGCAGTAATGAAAATTGAAATATAGAGTTTTTCACTACCAATACATGTAAAACTTCAAGTACATGTGGGTCATACAGGGCCTACCTAAGTGGTGACGTATCTGCATAAAATAGGAGGTTTAGGCCTAGTAAGCGGTTTATCTTGCCAGGTAGAAGTGGCAGTGTAATCTGCACATACAGACCACAGCCACGGTTAGAGGGCTACTAAAGTGGGTGGCACAATGAGTGCTACAAGCCCACTAGTTTCATTTACGGGCCCTGGGCACATGCAGTGCACTTTACTAGGGACGTATCAGTCAATTAAATTAGCCAGTCAGGAATGAGCTAATGTTACCATGTTTAGAGGAGAGAGCACAAGCACTTTAGTGCTGGTCAGCAGTGATACAGTGCTCAGAGTCCTAAAACGAGCACAAACAAGGTCAGAAAAATAGTGGGAGGCAGGCAAAAGGTTGGGGGGGAGACCACCCTAAGGCTGTCAGGTCTATCAGCTGCATAAATGCAAACAACCTTGACACTTTTCCAAGCTCAGTGTGGATGGTAGTGTGCTAATCCTATACTTAATTACCTACTGGCGGTCGCCAGTAGGTAGTTATAGTTAGGACCACGTTTCCATAGGAAAACCTCAACATTCTATTTTGAATAACTTTGGCGCCGGTCGACGAATCCTCGCGAATTTCTCAAAATAGGTGGGGCGCTACGCTCCGCTCCTACCCTGAAAGTCTCGGGGGGATCCGTCAAGCGGGGGCTGAGATAAAAGGGGGGTCCCAAAACGCGTTTTTCCCATGCATTTTTCCATAGGACCTTTAGAACGAGCTACAGCCCGAACGGCTGAACAGAATTACTCAAAATTTGGCAGAGAGGTAGTCCCTAGGTCAAGGAAGTGCCTTTTGTAGGTTTGGTGTAAATCTGTTCAGTAGATTCTGAGAAAATAGCCTTTAAATCAATATATATATCTGAGCCCGCTTACGGTACGCTTACCGTACGCTTACGGTAAGCGTACGGCGGCGTGCGCGAGCGCGATTCTGATTGGCTGTTAGATCTTAGTAAACATTCGAATCGGTCGAAACCAGGAAGCGGCGGCCGCCATTTTGTGTATTTCACTCTGAAAAAAAAGAGTGAAAACAAGGAAAGGGGGCAATGAGGAGAGTTACAGACCCCCTAACATTTGTAAGGGGGTCAAAGAAGGACAGAAAAGTACAAAAAAAACATTTATTGATTTTAAAAAAAATCACGGGGTACGCGTACGGTAAGCTTACGGTAAGCGTACGGTAAAAAAAATAAATAAATAAATAAATGAAAAGCAGATTTAAGAGTTTAGAAATTAGGGAGCTCTAAAAAGAGCTGTTGTGTTTATGAAGTCATTTTTTTAGTGGTACCTACAAGTAAGTACCGATGCAGAGTCTAAGGTTCAAGAGGAAGACTCTGTTCCCTTCATCATTGAAGTGCACACCATCTCCTCTATAAATGTCTTGCATGTCATAACGCAAGTTGTTGTGGTAAATGGCACCCATACCATAGTCACGGAGGAAAGCAGAAACAGATTTGTTGACGTGCTTTCTTGCTTTGTCAATCTGTGGACAGAAATGATTGGACCAGTTCCATTTTTGCCTTTGGCATATGTTGGAAAACACAAAGGCAGTTTTAGGGAAAAGTGTAAACAGTTGTGCAAAGGTGTCCTTCATAAGCATTTCCAGACCTACCCCAGTCAAAGTGCCTAGGTCATTGCCACCACAGTGCACTATTATGAGGTCAGGGTGTTGGATTTGAATGAAGGATTTCACCAATGGCATCAATTGGTGCCACTTTAACCCTCTCTGACCAATCCATTTAATGTCTACATTTGGCAAAGCAAGGTCTCTCACCATATCTGTTTTCTCTGCAAACTTTTCACTCCAGAAGACATAGCTGTGCCCTACAATCCACACTGTGAACATCTTCAAAGGAGAACTGGATGCACTCAGGAGGTGTCTTTCAGTAGAATGGCAATATGAAAAGAAAGACAGTTTGGAAATGGAGGCATACATATTTTTTTTTAAAAAAAAGAACTGATTGGCTGTTTCATACCATTCTAGAATAAAAACTAGGCTGTATGTGAAAATTAATAGAAGCATGTTTTGTATTGGTACAAAAAAATGTGTAACCAAAGAACAGTACTATGGATTTGCTGTAAGGTTTGAAAAGTCAAGCACTCTTGCTCTGTGGAATTGAAACATTGTGTGTCGAACTTCTGACCTAACTGCACACAGCAGTGTTCCATGAGCTGTTGCTATGGTAGCAGGCAGAAGTCAAGTTGGGGGAAGGGTACTAGGCAGAAGTCAAGTTGGGGGCAGGGTACTTTTGGAAAAGGGTTGGTTTTCAACCAATAGAAATGTGTGATTACATTTGAAAAAAAGGGGGAAGCACTGAGATTTGAAACTTACATGTATATGTGTGGAAAAATAGAGGGAAAGTTTGCCATTATCTGGTTCTGCTGAGAGGAGAGAGGTGAACACAACAGAGATCCTGGCTCTGATAATCTGCTGTTTGAGTGTCACATTTCTTTCACAACTAACTAATTTTAAAGGTGAGTTTACAGTTTGAGAGGGGATGTATGTGGTAACTTAAGAAATGAATAATAGAAATGGGAATTGTTTTTGTTGTAGTTACACATGGTGGTTTCATAATGTGTCAGTCTGTAAAAGTGATTTTCACTCGGCCCGAAAAAAAAAGAGCAGTAAATGTGCTTTCAAATTGGCAAAGAAATTTCGTTTTGGGACTAATGTGAAAACATGACTCTGTGTGCATAGAAGAATTATAGGCAGAGATTTATTGCGTCTTGCTCTGGTGATTTCACAGTTGCATTAGATGGAAAGGGGGAGCGAATTTTTTGGGGAAGAAGCAGAGGCTTAGCACACACCCATGTGCTTGCCATGTATAGTCATGCACAGTATTTAGAAGCCACTGGGGTTTTCAGGTTTAAGTCTGTAATGCAAATACATTCAGCATCACTAAGGCTGGTTGCCCTTGCTGGAGTGTAGGCAGACACAGAGAATGCACATGGTGTTGGTCTGAAAAAAAAACAGCTTGGACACGTGCAATTAAATAAATCAAAAAAAGTGGTTTCATAATGTGTCAGTCTGTAAAAGTGATTTCAAATTGTAAAAAGAGATTTTCACTTGGCCCTAAAAAAAAAGAGCAGTAAGTGTGCTTTCAAATTGGCAAAGAAATTTCGTTTTAGGACTAATGTGAAAACATGACTCTGTGTGCCTAGAGGAATTATAGGCAGAGATTTATTGCGTCTTGCTCTGGTGATTTCACAGTTGCATTAGATGGAAAGGGGGAGCGAATTTTTGGGGGAAGAAGCAGAGGCTTAGCACACACCCATGTGCTTGCCATGTATAGTCATGCACAGTATTTAGAAGCCAGTGGGGTTTTCAGGTTTAAGTCTGTAATGCAAATACATTCAGCATCACTAAGGCTGGTTGCCCTTGGTGGAGTGTAGGCAGTCACAGAGAATGCACATGGTGGTGGTCTGAAAAAACAGCTTGGACATGTGCATTTAAATAAAAGAAAAAATAGTGGTTTCATAATGTGTCAGTCTGTAAAAGTGTTTTCAAATTGTAAAAAGTGATTTTCACTTGGCCCGAAAAAAAAAAGAGCAGTAAGTGTGCTTTCAAAATGGCAAAGAAATTTCGTTTTGGGACTAATGTGAAAACATGACTCTGTGTGCATAGAGGAATTATAGGCAGAGATTTATTGCGTATTGCTCTGGTGATTTCACAGTTGCATTAGATGGAAAGGGGGAGCGAATTTTTGGGGGAAGAAGCAGAGTCTTAGCACACACCCATGTGCTTGCCGTGTATAGTCATGCAAAGTATTTACAAGCGAGTGGGGTTTTCAGGTTTCAGTCTGTAATGCAAATACATTGAGCTTCACTAAGGCTGGTTGCCCTTGCTGGAGTGTAGCACTGTGGACATGGGCTTTTTAAAAAATCTGAAAAGTGGTTTCATAATGTGTCAGTCTGTAAAAGTGATTTCAAATTGAAAAAAGAGATTTTCACTTGGCCCGAAAAAAAAAAGAGCAGTAAGTGTGCTTTCAAATTGGCAAAGAAATTTCGTTTTAGGACTAATGTGAAAACATGACTCTGTGTGCATAGAGGAATTATAGGCAGAGATTTATTGCGTCTTGCTCTGGTGATCTCACAGTTGCATTAGATGGAAAGGGGGAGCGAATTTTTGGGGGAAGAAGCAGAGTCTTAGCACACACCCATGTGCTTGCCGTGTATAGTCATGCAAAGTATTTACAAGCGAGTGGGGTTTTCAGGTTTCAGTCTGTAATGCAAATACATTCAGCATCACTAAGGCTGGTTGCCCTTGCTGGAGTGTAGGCAGACACAGAGAATGCACATGGTGTTGGTCTGAAAAAAAAACAGCTTGGACACGTGCAATTAAATAAATCAAAAATAGTGGTTTCATAATGTGTCAGTCTGTAAAAGTGATTTCAAATTGTAAAAAGAGATTTTCACTTGGCCCTAAAAAAAAAGAGCAGTAAGTGTGCTTTCAAATTGGCAAAGAAATTTCGTTTTAGGACTAATGTGAAAACATGACTCTGTGTGCCTAGAGGAATTATAGGCAGAGATTTATTGCGTCTTGCTCTGGTGATTTCACAGTTGCATTAGATGGAAAGGGGGAGCGAATTTTTGGGGGAAGAAGCAGAGGCTTAGCACACACCCATGTGCTTGCCATGTATAGTCATGCACAGTATTTAGAAGCCAGTGGGGTTTTCAGGTTTAAGTCTGTAATGCAAATACATTCAGCATCACTAAGGCTGGTTGCCCTTGGTGGAGTGTAGGCAGTCACAGAGAATGCACATGGTGGTGGTCTGAAAAAACAGCTTGGACATGTGCATTTAAATAAAAGAAAAAAAAGTGGTTTCATAATGTGTCAGTCTGTAAAAGTGATTTCAAATTGTAAAAAGAGATTTTCACTTGGCCCGAAAAAAAAAAGAGCAGTAAGTGTGCTTTCAAAATGGCAAAGAAATTTCGTTTTGGGACTAATGTGAAAACATGACTCTGTGTGCATAGAAGATTTATAGGCAGAGATTTATTGCGTCTTGCTCTGGTGATTTCACAGTTGCATTAGATGGAAAGGGGGAGCGAATTTTTGGGGGAAGAAGCAGAGGCTTAGCACACACCCATGTGCTTGCCGTGTATAGTCATGCACAGTATTTAGAAGCCAGTGGGGTTTTCAGGTTTAAGTCTGTAATGCAAATACATTCAGCATCACTAAGGCTGGTTGACCTTGCTGGAGTGTAGGCAATAATAATAATAATAATTGTAGTCTCTCAAGGACAATGTAATGTGATAAATGATTTTTAGTGTTTTTTTAAAAAATAAAAAAAAGGTACGCTTACCGTACGCGTACGGTAAAAAAAATAAAAAAAAGTTTTTAAAAACATGTAAAAAAAAGATGAAAGATAAGGTTGGCTCTTAAAAGAACCGTTGTGTTCATGCAGGGACAGAGGAAAGGAAGCATGGGAAAATCATTCAAAGCTACAAATGTGCTGATCTATTTTGTTGTTCACTAGGGAAACACTGGTCTCCCTATGACAAATTAGACCTTTACAAAATGTGCAATGAATATCAACCTTCCGAAATCGAAGGTTCATTTCCAGAGGGCCAGCAAAAGGAGATTCTCCCCCCACAGATGAAGGGCTCACCTGACCTGCAGAAGAAGGAGTCAGCCCTGCAGATGATGGTCCAGGCTGAGCTGCTGTGGATGTACTGGCTCGTCTTTCTGAAGAGTTACCTCCAAAAAGATGACCATGTGTCCTTCTGTGTACATCCTGGAGGTGTCTCTTCATGGTGTGATTCCCAAAGGAATACTTCCTGTTAGGATTACCTCTAGAAAGTACACGCTTACACAGCTTGCAAGTAACTAAGGGTGCATTCACCTTTTGCTGACCTTCTGGAAAAGTAAAATAATCCCAAACATAAGAAGGCTTTTGTTTCCTCGATCTCTGCCTCAAGACAGTGCTGCTGGTGCTAGCCTCACTCTCAGAAGAGCTCTGCTGTTCTGCCATCGTATCCCAAAGACAAACCAGCTCCTTCTCCCAAGGGATCACAAGCAGAAATGAGGGGAATGGGTGTGGTGTAGGAGAGTTCTAGAACTGAAAGTAGTTTCAACCAATCAAAAGTTGTGTTTCAAGATCACATGACCTACCGTACGCTTACGGTACGCTTACGGTACGCTTACGGCAAAAAGTACGCGTGCGCGTAAAAAAGACACGCGCTTGCGCGCATGCGCATAACAGTCACTCCCCGGCACTTCCGCGTAACGTGCGCGTGTGGCGTAAGCGCGCACGCGTCCCACGCGCAGTACGCGCGGCTACGCAAAGTGCGTAACTATACGCAAGCAGCGTAGATAGATTACGGACGTTGCGTAAACCGTACGCTTACCGTGAGCTTACGGTACGCGTACTATAAAAAAAAAAAAAAAAATCTGGTAATAAATTTTACATGTTTATTTTAAAAAATATATTAAAAAAAAAAATTTAAGGATTTTAAAAATTTAAGCATAGTCTTTATAAAAGGTAAGAAAATTAAATTAAAAATATGTTTGAAAAAATTGAAGAATAAAAAAAAAATTAGCATTTAAAAAACCTTGCAAATTCACTGAAAAAACCATGGGTTTCACACACGTTATAGTTAGGAATTAGCATTTAAAAAACCTTTGAAATTCAGTGAAAAAACCATAGGTTTCACACACGTTATAGTTAGGAATTAGCATTTAAAAAACCTTAGAAATTCAGTGAAAAAACCATAGGTTTCACACATGTTATAGTTAGCTGGACATTTTACTCGTAAAAAACCAATGAAATTGCCCCGTTATAGTTAGTTCAGCTAACTATAACTCGCGCGCCCGCAATGCACTGCTGATGACGTCACATATTACATCACTCATGACATGGTCAGTGACATCACTCATGACATCACTGATGACATCTCAAATGACATCACTGATGACATCACTGATGACATCATCCTTGTGATAGAGTGGCAGACCTCCTCTTCCCCTAATATAACCTTTGACACACACATTCAAAAATAGAAACTACAATGTTCAAAACAATGGACATACCAATACCAGTTAAAACAACCAATTCAGTAATTCTAAGATCCACATACACATCCACTCATTCACCAACAGTCCAATTCAGTCACTCATACATGTACTCACTCATCATATGTACTCATACACCTATACATCCTGTTACACAATGCCACTCATCCATAGAGTTACTCACACACATAGTCACTCATGCTAACAAAGAATCAAACATACATTTACTTGCATATACAGTTATACACACACCACCACACTTACTTCTACGGAAACTTACACATACTTAGTCTTTTAAACAATCACTTATAGAAACACATACTTATTCATACAAGAACTCTTTCAATCTCTCACTCTCACATATACTCACATATATACACCAATAGTCACATATACTAGTTTAAAACATATGTAGTTACTCATAAAGACACTATTGAGACAGTCATTCACTCAATAACACATCCATGCACACACTCATCCACCCATACAGTCCTGCACACATGCTGTGTTCAACACATACAAACAGTGAGTCACTCATTCATACACCTATGCACTACGTAATACCCCCCACCGAACCATGCAGACACTCAGACTGATACTCAAAAAACCAACTAATAACCTATATAGACACCCATGTAGCTACTCACCAACCCATGCAGCCACTTATACACAAAGTGAGAGACTGATACAGATATATACATATTTAAACATTACTCACTAAAACATGTATTCACTATGATACACTTAATCAGTCAGTTAAACAATCAATTTTTCAAAAACAAATCATCCATTTAGACACTTATATACCCATTTATTCTTCCATCGACCTTGAGATATACATATATAAAACATATTTAATTTTCAGAAAAACCCACATTCACTGGATGATGTCATCAGTGATGTCATCAGTGATGTCATTTGAGATGTCATCAGTGATGTCATGAGTGATGTCACTGACCATGTCATGAGTGATGTAATATGTGACGTCATCAGCAGTGCATTGCGGGCGCGCGAGTTATAGTTAGCTGAACTAACTATAACGGGGCAATTTCATTGGTTTTTTACGAGTAAAATGTCCAGCTAACTATAACATGTGTGAAACCTATGGTTTTTTCACTGAATTTCTAAGGTTTTTTAAATGCTAATTCCTAACTATAACGTGTGTGAAACCTATGGTTTTTTCACTGAATATATATATTACCTACTGGCGGTCGCCAGTAGGTAGTTATAGTTAGGACCACGTTTCCATAGGAAAACCTCAACATTCTATTTTGAATAACTTTGGCGCCGGTCGACGAATCCTCGCGAATTTCTCAAAATAGGTGGGGCGCTACGCTCCGCTCCTACCCTGAAAGTCTCGGGGGGATTCGTCAAGCGGGGGCTGAGATAAAAGGGGGGTCCCAAAACGCGTTTTTCCCATGCATTTTTCCATAGGACCTTTAGAACGAGCTACAGCCCGAACGGCTGAACAGAATTACTAGAAATTTGGCAGAGAGGTAGTCCCTAGGTCAAGGAAGTGCCTTTTGTAGGTTTGGTGTAAATCTGTTCAGTAGATTCTGAGAAAATAGCCTTTAAATCAATATATATATCTGAGCCCGCTTACGGTACGCTTACGGTACGCTTACCGTACGCTTACCGTAAGCTTACGGTGGCGTGCGCGAGCGCGATTCTGATTGGCTCTTAGATCTTAGTAAACATTCGAATCGGCCGAAACCAGGAAGCGGCGTCCGCCATTTTGTCTCTCGCACTGAGTGTTGTTTATCAAACATGATGGCCAAAAACATGTTACGGGCTGTTTTGACAACTCCCTCCCACATAGTCATGTTGAGGGAGTCCCCAAACATCCCCCAAGAGCAAAAACGGTTTTATTTTTTTTTCGGCAATTTCGCGGGGTACGCTTACCGTACGCTTACCGTACGCTTACCGTAAGCTTACCGTACGCTTACGGTAAAAAAATAAAAATAAAAAAAACACTATCCACACTTACCCCACCCCCTGTGCTTTTGGTGGCCGCAGGCCACCAAATGTGCAGGGCTTATTAATAGAGAAAAAAAACGTAATTTTGGCAACATGAAATTATAAAATCGAAATAAAAAAAACACTATCCACATTGACCTCACCCCCTGTGCTTTTGGTGGCCGAAGGCCACCAAATGTACAGGGCTTATTAAAGTTGATAAAAACCGTGCACGGAACGAACTGCGTTAAGTGGGCGCGCACGCCACAAATGGCGTAAAGTAACTTAGCATTTAAAAAACCGTACAAATTCACTGAAAAAACCATAGGTTTCACACACGTTATAGTTAGGAAATAGCATTTAAAAAACCTTGCTAATTCACTGAAAAAACCATAGGTTTCACACATGTTATAGTTAGCTGGACATTTTACTGATAAAAAACCAATGAAATTCCCCCGTTATAGTTACTGTAGGCAACTATAACTCACGCGACCGTAATCCTCTGCTGATGACATATGTGTCTTTATGAAAAAAAAATATTTGTAATATATGTATAGCTAAAATTTAATGGAAGAAGATATGGGCAAATAAGTGTCTAAATACAGTATTAGCATCAGCAGAGGATTGCGGTCGCGTGAGTTATAGTTGCCTACAGTAACTATAACGGGGGAATTTCATTGGTTTTTTATCAGTAAAATGTCCAGCTAACTATAACATGTGTGAAACCTATGGTTTTTTCAGTGAATTAGCAAGGTTTTTTAAATGCTATTTCCTAACTATAACGTGTGTGAAACCTATGGTTTTTTCAGTGAATTTATATATATATTTCAGAATTATTTCTAAAGCCTTGTGTTGCTGCGCAAGAAAAGAGCCAGCACTCCAGGAGTCTTGAGAAATTGATTTATTAAACTGGCTGACGCTTTTCGACCTGTCCGGTCTTTGTCAGAGACACTTTCCACCATGAAAGTGCTCTATTTTCTTCAAACACAAGTGAAAAACAGTAATAAACAAGGAAGATAGACTCTTTCGTGGTTAGTGTACCTTTTCAATGACATAAGTTTGACTTTCTTTGTCTCCAGAGCTATTGGCAATTAAAATAATACCACAGGGCAACAATATATTGGTAAGTATGCATGCAGCCATTCATGCAAACACTTCTATTCATGGACAAACACACTGGTATAGAATAAATAATTTACAAACATTGTGGGAACTGGGTATCTCAGGATATATCAAGGTCTTCTTCAGCTTGCAAAATAAATGCGCAAAGGAGCAGAAAGCAGACCCCCAGAGCAAGTTTCCACAGTCCTTGGTATTAGCAAAACCGAAATAAAGAGAAATAAGCTAAGGCGAGGTGGACTGGATCAAGTACACGTTAAGAAATAATGTACTTGGTGGTGTTGAAGAAACTCTATTTAAACGAAGCGGCCACTTTGATTTTACTTCATCATAGAGGTGATTTGCAAGGTAGGTAGGCAAGGTCGGACTGTCCGTACCCCCGGGCATTTACCTCGGAGGCTGGAAGGGTGGGGGCCGGCTTTGTGTACTGAAGGCCGGTTTTTCATTCTCCTAATGTTGCTAAATAGGGTTTGTCTTGGTAGAAATATATTCCTATTAGTAAAACTAACCACTGTGGTACGTTTTAAATCCTGAGTTTGTGCTTCTCCAGACCAAGCACTCTTACAAAATGCCTCCCAGTATAGATGACACGTGACTCCTACACCTTATATTTTCTCTTTATTACAAGAAGCATTTTCTATAAGCTGATTTACACGTGTGAGTCGTTGTCTGTGTATGTGCGTGTAATGCAAACTGCTCCGACACCCTACACTGGCACGAGAAACACTACAAAACAAGTGAACTACATGTGAGGGAGGGGTCATGGAGAAACGAGGGGCACTGTTGGAGGGTAACAGTGAGGGAATCATTGAAGGACACCAACCGAGATAGTTGCACTGTTAGCCATCAGCACTAAAGCCGGCCCTGTCCCTCCTTCAGCGAGAACCTCCTTGCCTCAAATTGTCGCAAGGTGACCTTGTCTTCCTTATCTGACATCAGAGGCTCTGGGGGTAATCATGGCCAGCACAAAGGACTACATTGCCATTTCAGGCTTTCTTGTGTTAATCACTTAACGATGTGGTAATTGAGAAATATATGGATTGGAAATCACTGCAATACAAATTGTGATGTGATTAGAGGATGACACGATTAACAAACGTTATCTGGCCTTTTAATACATCAATACAGAAATTGCCTGCAGTGTCTGTTTTTGTACAACGATAGCGTGACTCATTGGAAGGCAGTCTTAACTGCACTGTAACGTTTTAAATGCAGACTTTGTAATTGGACCTATAACCCACACGTCAAAAATGCCTCATTATAACTTTATAAGTGGCTGGGCATCCTGGTGCAGTATAAGGTCATCATTTACTATGCTTTAAAAGCGAATACAGTTGAATATATGATGAAAATGTGCTGTAGAATGGTCCATTTTTGCCATTTTCCCCCTAATTTTCTGAGAGAGACACCCCACAAACCCTCTCGGTAGTGGTCAGGGTTGCTCGCTTGCTCTAAACGTACAGGCGTTGGTCCGACATAATTTGCCAGGGCAGCTTTGGCTTCCTAGTTCGGCCCTGCAGGTAAGGATTTAAGCCATGCACAAAATAATTGAATCCTCTGGTTATATTCACATTTCAGCCTTAGCTCTCTGTAGAAGCTGTATCAAGGTGCAAGGTGCACAAGGACATACAGTTCACTGTTAAATAAAGAAACAAATGCCAATGGTCATTGTTATTTTATTTTTGTTAATGAATGGAAAGTGAGGCAACACTGAAAACTGTGTCACCTTTAAACCAACCAGTTTCAGCTTTGCCAGAGCAGCATCAATGTAAAAAGTAGGGATGGATCTGTGAACCAAGTGGTTGTAAAATCTAGTAAGGTTTTCCAGATAACTACAGCAAATGCATAATTTGCTAAATTAAATACATTGGATTTTAGTTGAGACTATTTGGATATGTATCGGTGGATTGGTTATTGTTTTTTTATTGTTGTGTGGGGTTTAAAGGCGATACCTACTAATAACTAGTAGTACATTTTATAGCACATTCTGTCACCAGGCTCAAGATTGAAGTTCAATGTAATAGACTACATGGCTGTTTAATGATGCAGACTACTGCTGGATCTCAAAGCCTGCAGGATAGAATAGAATGTGCTCAAACGTAGAAATTGAAAGAATACACATAGTGCAAGGCATTCATCAGGATTAATCAAACAGTGCATTGCTTTTGTACTCCAGCTCAATACCTTACATTACTACCTGCCAAATGTTATTGTGCGTACACATGAAGTGCCAACTTAAACTATTAATATTTCCCCATAATAAACAAATATTTATGTTGTCAGGCTTTGGTAAATGTACACTATAGGGTAGCCAAACAGAAAATTACTCCATAACAGAAGGGGAAGCAAACACATAATAGATCCAATCCTTCCAAGTACACCACACAAAAATGGCATTTTATGTTGCCAGGATCATCTGCTTCTAGGACCTTTATTGGCCAAGCAAAGATTTAGCCTCAGAAAGGATTCCAGCATCTTCTGTCTTGTACATTTCTTGTTTTTGCTTTCCCTTCCTGTAATTTAGCTCATCATTCTGCTCACGGGACACTAATCAGAGGCATGTTTAGAAAGGTCAGTGGAAAAGGTGAAGCACAAGAGGAGACTAAATCCATGCTTCAGCTAAACGGTTCAGTGACTTGCTCGGGAAAAAACAAGTGCACTGACAGATACATGGGTATCCATCTATCAATCAATCAAATAGTACTTATAAAGTGCAGTTTATCACTCCCAAGGGTATCCAGGAGCTGTGCTGTGGGTATTAGTTAAAGAGCCAGTTCTTGAGTCCCTTCCTGAATTATGTCAGTGATGGTGACGTGAGGAGGTGGAGAGGAAAGGTGTTCCAAGACTTGGCGGCGAGATGGTAGAAGGAGCGTCCTCCGGTGCAGCAGTGGTGGACCTGGGGTATCTGTGCGAGGGTGAGGTGAGCAGAGTGGAGGTTCCTGAATGGGAGGTTCATCTAGCAGGTTCTTAGTCGCGAAGGGCTTTGCAGGGGTGGGTAAGTAGCTTAAATTGGCATCATTTCTGGATTGGGAGCCAGCGGAGGCCTTTCAGGTGCTGGGTGATGTTGGTTCTCTTGAGCAGGTTGAGGATCAGTCTGGCTGCAGCTTTCTGGACCTTCTGGAGTCTTCTCATCAGTTTGGTGGTGGTACCTGCATAGAGTGCATTGTGTAGTCCATCCGGCTGGTGATGAGGGCCAGTGTCACTGTTTTCCTGGTGTGGGTGAGTCGCCACTTGAAGATTCTGCGGAGCATGCAGAGAGTGGGAAGCAGGCTGAGAAGACAGCGTTGACCTGATGTTTCAGGGAGAGTTCGCTGTCCAGGATGATGTCAAGGCTGTGGGTGTGGTCTTTCGGAGTGGAGGTGGGTCTGAGAGCCACTAGGAGTCATTCCAGGGGGAGGTGTGTCAGCCGAAGACCAGTACTTTGGTTTTGTCGTTGTCAAGCTTCAGGCAGTTGCTCTTCATCCAATACAAGACGTTCACCATGCAGTTGTGATAATTGGTCTATCCAGCACCAACTGCAAGAGCACTTGGCACAAGAGACTGCTGCAGGCCTTGCTGCCTGTGAGTGAGGGAGGGCAAAGTGGCACTGCTCACAAGGCCTCCAAATTCAAAAAACACTCCCTTGAAGTTTTTTTAAATTGCTTTCAGTGTCTACTCATGAGTAGTGAACACATGATGCACTTAGTGCAGTCTTTACAGAAAGACAAGCGGGACTAATGACTGAATGTAATCACAACCTCCATCTTGATACATACATTGTCCTCTGCTTTCAAATGACATTCTCTTCAAGATGAACATGCAGTATTGTTTTTGTGCAGGAAAGTATGCCTTCCTGCACAAAAACAATCCTTGAGGGCATTTTCCTTTTTGTGTTTGTGTTGCAGAAATCTACCAGCCAAAGCTTTCTAGCCAATGCTTACCTTCAACTGAAATTGCATAGTTGCTCCCATTTCTGTGCTGCAATCTATCTTTCTTCACACCCATGACTAAGTTGGCATTTTCTCCCATTATTAAGGGTCCCATTGCAAGGTCCACTATTGTCTGGATAGCTTGCTGAAAGAAGTGTTCTTGACACTGGTTGGTGGCAAAGACTTAAGCCATTGAGAGAAGGGTGCCACTTCAGCAACCATTTACCACCAGCCAACGCCTTCTTCATCTCTGTTTCGATGACACGGGTGCTTTGACCCAGCAGGGTCCCCACCCTAGGCACGTCCTTAAGGTCAGAGTATACGTGGTGTGTATCGATGGGAACATAATTACCTCTGGTCAACATATAGGAGATGTGTTTCCTGAAGTAAGCATATATCACTATTAACAGTGGCCAATTCCTGGAGTGAATTAGGCCCTTTCATTGAGTTATTCGGCCTCCTAACATTGTATTTGATGACTGTAAAGGCTACTATGGTAAATGACATAAGCTGTCATGACTACCCCCTTCTGTCCATAAGTATAATTGTGGAACGACTAGTTCATAACGTAAAACCAGCCCGTAAACATCAATTGTAACACAAACCTAGGATAAACTTATGTATCTAGTATCCTTCTTGGGTATAGTCTATGGTAAGTATATATGTATGTGTTGGAGGTATGTGGCCAGCCTCATTTCTTTCTTAACCTTTGGGAGTACCAGTCTGCCCAACCAAACTCAGATATCAACCCATATTCATAAAGGTCTTCTTTTGTCTCTTCAGCGTCAATGCTCTAAATTATCAGTCATGCCCCACCTCACCACAGCTAATCCAGGAGCTTCAATGTCACTAATACTCTGATGCAGGTCCAGGAGTACTTTTTCTCTACTCTCCTGGCTTTCAGTCATGCCAGGACAGTTTCCATTGTGCCGTGAAAGGAATTGTGCCAGCAGTTCTGGGTGGCCAAGCCGATTCTGCCAAGACCCCTTTGTTCTGACTCCAGGACTAGGCCGAGCCTCAACCTAGACAAATGTGCAGCAGACAACCTATCTAACTTATCAGGACATTCAAGGTGGATCTCTCACTATTATGCAAATATACACCTTCCTGGGTTGACTGAATTGTAGTCCTCAAAATCACAAGTTTCCCAAATTCCTATATATTTTAGACACTTCTACTTTCTCTGACACAGAGTGAAATACTATCCCTGCAAGCGGAATTTAATGCCTAGATATGGCAAGAGAAGAAAACATGACACAATCAGCATACGGATCAGGGTGGTTTGGGGTACCTCATCTTTGGTATTAACGGGCAGCACAGCTCAGATATCAAATAGAATGGTTCCAGAGGGAAACAGAAAAACAATGGTACTTCACTGACCAGAACACAGACAACTTTCTCCTGGTAAATGTCCTCTAATTCCACAGAGCCCAACAAGGCAAGAACCTCTACTTCTCTCGGGTCACACAGCTATAGCACATGGGGCAAAGTAAGCATAAAGGGGATTTCACTTTATACCCTTTGCTGTCCACTCCTCTTTTTGTTAATTCAGATTTCTCACCAGACATGGGCAGAGCAAAGTTTAAGATATCGGACGAGGAGAGTACATCCGACTGATAGATCTGTTCAACAGGGGCTGAGGGGACTGAGGGGTGGTGGGGGTAAATCATATCCGTTGAGGAAGCAAAAATAGCATTTGTTGTCTCCAAAACTAAGATATTCCACTATCGTCAGGCGGGACCTTGGGTCCTTCATCCCTCTATCAGACAAGGTACAATCAGAGGGCTTACAGCTTATGAGAAATTCCTACAAACACTTAAAAAAGAGTAACATTCGACTGTCAAAATATACAAGTTACTAATCACATAAAAACAAGGATATAAGTTTTCATTTCAATGACAATGGGAAAGGGAAATTTGCATTACCCACAACACTGAACTGATACTGTATACACAATCCTGTATAGACACATGATGGAAAAGCTGTGGGGGCACAAACATGCTCTCTCATATTTTCATGAGCTGCCCACACATATTGGACTACTGGGTCAGGATTTTGGATGTTAACATTGTACAGAAGAGATAGAGCAGTGTTCCGAGGTCATTAAACTGGGATTTCTGTCCCAAGACAACTACTGTTTAATCCACCAAAAGGGAAAGGTAAATCCATCTCCCAGGTTCTGCTAACAGCCAAACAAGTGATATAAGTTTGCTGGTGGTAGAGTCCCAAGTACCAACAGTGGACTTATGGATACTGCAAATTTGTCAGCTTTGAGGTACTGACTACCATCAACATCTCCTTCGAGACAGCGACCTTCCTGGAGAGCTGGAAGCACGCAGAGATAAATGCCTTACTCAAGAAACCCAAGGCGGACCCCAAGGACCTCAAGAACTTCCAACCCATCTCCCTGCTCCCGTTCCCGGCGAAGATCATCGAAAAGGCCGTCAACAAACAACTGATCATCTTCCTCAAGGAGAACAGCATCCTGGACCCGTCCCAGTCCGGGTTCCGCAGCAACCACAGGACCGAAACTGCCCTCATCGCCGCCACCGATGACATCAGGTCCCTGCTAGACAACGGAGAAACCGCTGCCCTCATCCTCCTGGACCTGTCAACCGCCTTCGACACGGTCTGCCACCGCACACTACGAACACGCCTCTACGACGCCGGAATCCAAGAGAAAGCCCTGGACTGGACCTCCTCCTTCCTCTCCGGCAGAACACAGGGAGTCCGCCTCCTCCCCTTCCGCTCCGAAGCCACCGAGATAATCTGCGGCGTACCCCAAGGCTCATCCCTCAGCCCAACGTTGTTCAACGTCTACATGGCACAACTCGCCCACATTGCACAACGGCACAACCTCAACATTATCTCCTACGCCGACGACACCCAGCTGATCCTCTCCCTCACCAAGGACCCCCACACCGCCAGAACCAACCTCCACGAAGGAATGAAGGCCGTCGCCGTCTGGATGAGAATCAGCCGACTAAAGCTGAACTCGGACAAGACGGAGGTCCTCATCCTCGGATCCACCCCCTCAGCCTGGGATGACTCCTGGTGGCCGACTGCACTAGGAACACCCCCAACTCCCACCAACCACGCATGCAACCTATGGGTCATCCTCGACTCTACCCTCTGCATGACGAAGCAGGTCAACGGCGTCCTGCTTCAACACCCTCCGCATGCTTCGCAGGATCTTCAAGTGGCTCCCCACTGAAACAAGAAGGCCGGTCACCCAGGCCCTCGTCAGCAGTAGACTGGACTATGGAAATGCACTCTACGCAGGAGCCCCGGCCAAACTCCTGAAATGGCTTCAACGCATCCAGAACACCTCTGCACGCCTGATCCTCGACATCCCTCGCCGCAGCCACATCACACCCCACCTGAGAGACCTACACTGGCTCCCCGTCAACAAGAGGATAACCTTCAAACTCCTCACCCACGCACACAAGGCACTCCACAACACCGGACCAATGTACCTCAACAGCCGACTCAGCCTCTACACCCACACCCGCCAGCAGACCGAAGACCTTCTGACCTTCAGAAGACTTCTCAAGACCTGGCTATTCGAACAGTAGCAGCTTCTTCCCCCCCCCCCCCCCCACCCCCAGCACCTTGAGACCCTCGCGGGTATGTAGTGCTCTTTAGAAATGCCATGATTGATTGATTGATTGATTGACTGACTCAGAGTGCAATGGAAAAGGAACATGCAATTTGTAAACTGTGGGGCCTAGTCCTCACATACATGAAACAAGACTTTTATGGGCTGACCTGCCTGAAGAGCCTTAGGCCCAGATTTAGAACGACTGATGCAACCCTGTGTTGTCTGAGTCAGTAAATGCCGCTGTCGTTCAGCAGTTTTTCTGCATTATGAATGCACTCTGTTTACAATATCACACACCACAATGCAACAATGACGTAGCCATGACGCAAAGTTGTTGTTTTGGTGCAACACACTGTAACGCACCTGTGGTATTAACTTCTGTTACTGTATTGCTATGCACCATCACCTTGCCCTATGTGTCCATGAGTTAGGTAAGATTAGAATGTAATGAGGTCATATAGAATGGGGCATGGAATATAGAGGGGACAGAGGGAAAGTTGGAAGCAGTTTGAGTGGTTCAATGCGATCGCCTTTCTTAAGAATAAATCATTTTGACTTCAGTATTTTGAACAATGGAGATTATTATGAGGTACCAGCTTCTAAGCACTTCCTTCTTGTGTGACATGAATCACAGTTGCATGTTACAAGGCTGATTTGTGTCAAGCAAGAGGTATTCACATTGCTTTTCACTGCAAAAACTCATTTAGCCATTTTCAACATAACACTGTAGGAGGACGCTCCCCCAAAGGGTTTTGGCACTGATGGGGGCACTGTCTTGGAGGCTAGCAGGAAGAGAAAACTAAACTTTACATAAGGGGAACATTTTATTTTTATTTGTGAGGTGAGAAAGCAAGAGAAGTATCTCTTTGCCACCTCCAAATTACGATTATCTAAGAAGGATGGTTTCTGGAAAGCAATTGTAGAGAAAAATAATATTGCAGCACCAAAAGACAGGACTCTAATCGAACACAAGAAATGGTGGCATGAAAATAATTGCAGGACTAAGGAAAAATGGCAAAAAATCTGAAGGCTACAATGATGACTGGAGGATGACCAGACATCCATGAGGACTTGACCCCAATAGAGGAGCAGGTGGGAACACTCATTAACCAGACATTATTGCCAAAATCAAGGGCACAGACACTGTTGATCTTAAGACCCTACCAACAACTCAAGGTAAGTGTTGCAACATCTGATTTTCTAGCATTTAGGTACTTAGTGGTATTGGCTCCCACCATAATGTTGAATGTTTAAGTTGTACACTTTCTCATGTACATTGGAAGGTTTGCATTTTGTGTAATGTTTGTCAGAAGGCATTTAGGTATTTACTATACTATGTTGATATTTCAAGCAACAATGCAAATTTGTTGTGCTGAGTTTTGTCATACTGTAGAGAGTACAACTGCACCATATCTTCGAATTAATGGCTCAATGTACTGGTGCGCTTTGTGCTGCCTTTTGTGTTTGTGTGGCGAACAGGATATTTTTGGGGCATAAAGGGCTCTCATCCTGCTCCAAAAGTCTTCTTTATGGTGTTTTCCTCCATGTATATGTGCAGCAAAATGCAGTACACATGCAAACAGGAGTTAATGTGGTGACATGAAAATATATTTTCATGGTTAACTCAGCCTTATGCAGGAACAGGATTTTTGCTCAAATCCATGTTTACATGTTTTTGTAGATATGGATGTGCATCAAATTCTGAGTATGTCTGCAGGGCAACATTCAGGCACCACCCATGTGATGCCTCCGATATGAAAAGTAAGGCAAGATGCACTGTGTTTTCTTTGTTTCTCTATTGTAGCAAGGGAAATTGCCATTTGCTTTCTTTCTAAAGTACAAAAATAATACATGGCTGGGTATGTGTTAAAAAAAAGCTAACCCAACGCTAACCATTTGTAAATTTGGGCCTTGATAGCAAGTGTGTGTACATTTCTATGCTTACCATAAGTGTTGTTATTTGTGAAATTAATTCACATAATCATTTTTGGTTTTTACAATCAATGTAATTGGTAAAGAGCATTTTATGGTTGTGTATATAGCTTAATAAATGTATTTAAATCTTAAAATATTTTTTTTTCATTCTTATGTTTTGGCAGCAGAATATCAATGTCCAGAGGAAAGCTCTAACAAATGTGTGTTTGCTGCCTATAATTCCAACCTGCCTCCCTTGCCTAACTCATGGATGTTCTGGCTGATTCTCCTCCAATCCTTGCAAGGGACGACAATACTGCTGTGTCTCCAAGTGAACTAAGACAGACTTCTTCTCTGAGTGTTCCTATAGATTAGGAAGACCCTTAGGTCCACTGCTAATGGAAAGTCTACAGGACACAGCAACACCGGGTGAAAGAGGTCAAGTTGGGGATGGAGACATTGACAGGCACACTTGAAGTAGTCTGAAAGTGTCTCAGCCCCAACAAGACATTGGCTCAGACTGTCAAAGACACTCATTCTTGGCTCTGGGGAATTGATGATTCAGAAGCTGACAATGGGGAAGTCATGAAGGAGAAGAATGAACTACACCAGCCTTCCTGTCCTGTTAGTGGTGACATAGCAAAGCAGCAAAAGAACATCAGTTCTTCCTTTCAATCAATTCACCAGGGACTGGAGCACAAGATGGCCTCCTTCATCTTGATCATGAGGGTCCCCAACAGCAATGGTGTATCTGCGTAACACACACACCAGAGCCTTGACAGGAATTTCACTGTAGCCTTCTGTGCACTCACTGATGTTTTGGCTACCGCGCAGTCAATGTCCTTGTCTCTCTGATGCATCATCATTGCTCTCAATGCTGCCTATATTTACTCCTCAAACTCAACATGAGGAGCATGCTGATTATCAGAGGAATACGATGATGAAATCACTATTGTGCATCACAAAGTAGCTAAATAAGCATTTTTGACATGCTGTGCCCTTATTCCTGTTATTTTCATCGTGTCATCGTTTTGCATTCCTTCTGCGGTCCTGTATTGTTGTTATGGTCTATATTTCGTCCAGCTATTGCTTCCATAAAGTTTCCTTCTTAGATAATGGTAATTTGAAATTTTAATTTAAAATGTGCTTCTATGAGCAGCTATTTTGTACAGCTTTCCATTTATAATTATGAAATGTTCCTCTTCTGGAAAGAAAAAAACATATTTTATGTTTTTGCAAGATGTTTAAATGACAAAATCACACTTTTTTTCTTTTTTGCAGTTTATATAGTGCGAACTTGACCTGAAATTATTGGAGTGCTTACATTATTACATTCTTTTTTTTAAGCATAGGGAGATTAAGTGATTTGCCCAAAATCAAAGGATGTTAAGCTGATGCCAAGCTCTGGTTGTTACACCAGATACTTGCACAGAAATATGATAATAGCAGAATTATTTTGGTGTCTCTTCATTTTGTCTGTGTGTTTTATCATGTTGATCATTGTTGCTGTAAGTAAAAAATAATCTTTAAAAAGGTTTAACATTATATCTTCTTAACCACATGCATAACTAAATTTATCAACTCAAAATCTCCTTATCTAAGCAAAGTGGCAATAGTAATCCAAACTATGGGGTCTATTCCGTCATGAGCACATGCCACAGGCCTATGTTTAGATTTTGTTTAATTGTCGATCGCGCGCATGGAGCGCTATCGTCATTGAAACAAAAACGAAACTGAAACTTAGTTTCAGTTTCAGTGTTTCAGTGCTCGTGGGGCTATCGCAGCCCCCCCCGAGCACCGAAACACTTGGGAGAAGTATCGTTGGAAAGGGGAGAATCTCGCCTTTCCAATGGTACCCTTCCCTAGTGGATCCCTGCTTGGGGATCACCCCAAGAGGGTGATCCCCAAGCAGATAACCACCCACTAGCACCAGGGAGGGGGGAGCGGCCCCTTGGGCAAGGGCCTTTGCTCTCCCCATGTTTTTGTAGCCACATTCAGTCTTTCTGCCCCCCATGGGGGGCAGAAGGGGCAGTAGCCCCCAATCTGCCCCCCCGGGGGGGGCAGGAAGCCCACTAGAAGCCAGGGATTTTTTTTATTACTGCAAAATAGTGGTGGGGCACGCCATAGCCCCCACCCCTCAATGCACAATTAGAGTCTTGCTGCCCCCCATGGGGGGCTGATGGGGTGGTAGCCCCCAATCTGCCCCCCCGGGGGGCCAGACAGCCCACTAGAAACCAGGGATTTTTCTTTTTTTATTGACGTTGGGGTGGGGGCTGCCCAAAAAAGGGCATGGTAATGCCCCACCCAGGAAAATCTCAGTCTTTAAGCCCAGTAGACGCCAGGGATTTTTTGGGCAAATTTTAATTAGGGTGGGGGCATTGGCATGCCCGTTTTGGGCAGCCCCCACCCTAATTAAAATTTGCCCAAAAACTCCCTGGCGTCTTGTGGACTTTTGGCCCCCCGTGGGGAAGATGGGGTCATTAGCCCCCAATCTGCCCTACCGAGGGGGGCAAAAATCCCACTAGACGCCAGGGTTTTTTTGGAGGGCAAATTTGAATTAGGGTGGGGCTGCCCAAAACGGGCATGCCCATGCCCTCACCCCCTCCCCCGCAAACATTACAGCCTTCCTAACCCCCCTGGGGAGCAGATGGGGCAGTAGCCCCCAATCTGCCCCCCGGGGTTCAAAAAGCCCACTAGACGCCAGGGATTTTTTGGGGCAAATTTTCATTAGGGGGGGCATTGGCATGCCCGTTTTTGGCAACCCCTAACCTAATAAAAATTTGCTCCAAAAACTCCCTGGCGTCTAGTAGGTTTTCTGCCCCCCCCGGGGGTAGATGTTGGCATTAGCTCCCAATCTGCCTCCCCGGGGGGGCAAAAGCCCACTAGTCACCAGGGAGTTTTTTTTTTTAGGCAAATTTGAATTAGGGTGGGGGCTGCCCAAAACAGGCATGCCCATGCCCCCACCCCCTCCCTCGCAACAATTACAGACTTCCTGCCCCCCCTGGGGGGCAGATGAGGGCATTAGCCCCCAATAAGCCCCCCGGGGGGGCAAAAAGCCCTGTAGACGCCAGGGATTTTTCAGGCAAATTTTAATTAGGATGGGGGCATTGGCATGCCCATTTTGGGCAGCCCCCACCCTAATTCAAATTTGCCCTCCAAAAAAACCCTAGCGTCTAGTGCACTTTCAGCCCCCCCTGGGGGGCAGATGGGGACATTAGCCCCCATCTGCCCTGCCGAGGGGGGCAAAAAGTCCTCTAGACGCCAGGGTTTTTTTTGGGGCAAATTTGAATTAGAGTGGGGCAGCCCAAAACGGGCATGCCCATGCCCCCACCCTCTCCCCCGCAAAAATTACAGCCTTCCTGCCAACTCTGGGGGGGCAAAAAGCCCGTTATACGCCAACGAATACGCTGGCAAAGTGCCTAGCTGAAGTTTTTTAACCCTAGCTCTGCCGGCACCTAGGGAAACCTACCAAAACCACACATTCCTGAAAACTAAACACTCGGGTATTCCAGGGAGGTACGACTTGCGTGAATCCCCCAACGTTTCCTTACTCCGAATCCCTTGCAAACCTCAATTGTAGTTGAAAAAAATCACTTTTTTCACACATTTCTGTGGGGGAAGTTTTGGCATCACCGGGCTGACACAAACTTCCTACCAACCAGTGTTCCCTAGGGTCTCCCGATAAAAATGGTGCCTCACTTGTGTGGGAGGCCAAAGTGCCTGCGACAGGCAACGGCCTAAAACATTTTGTGATTGGCAATTTTGATGTTGCCTCACTACGTTTTGTGCCCTTGCCTGTCGCGGGTAGTTGAGCATCCCACACGTGTGAGGCACAGTTTTTATCAGGAGACCCGGGGGAACGCTAGCTGGTAGGAAATTTGTGTCAGCCCGAGGATGACACAACTTTCCCACACAAAAACGTGTGAAAAAAGTGATTTTTTCAGTTAAAATTGAGGTTTGCAGGGGATTCTGGGTAAGGAAACGTTGGGGAACCCAAGCAAGCCATACCTCCCTGGAATCCCCCAGGTGTCTAGTTTTCAGAACTGTGTGAGTTTGGTAGGTTTCCCTAGATGGCCGCCGAGCACGGGGCCAAAAACCCAGGTGACCCCCCTTGCAAAACCAGGTTTTGAGCCCTTGCCTGTCGCGGGTACTTGGGCCTCCCACACGAGTGAGGCATCGTTTTTATCGGGAGACCCGGGGGAACGCTGGGTGGTAGGAAATTTGTGTCAGCCCAGTGATGCCACAACTTGTGTGAAAAAAGTGGATTTTTCAGCTAAAATTGAGGTTTGCAGGGGATTCTGGGTAAGGAAACGTTGGGGGATCCACGCAAGCCATACCTTCCTGGAATCCCCTGGGTGTCTAGTTTTCAGAAATGTGTGGGTTTGGTAGGTTTCCCTAGGTACCGGCAGAGCTATGGTTCAACAACTACAGCTAGGCACTTTGCTAAAAAAGGGTAATTTTTCACTGCGAAATTGAGGTGTGTCCACATTTCGTTTTGCGTCCGGGATCCCCCTGGGTGTCTACTTTTAAAAAAATGTATAGGTTTGCTAGGTTTCCCTAGGTGCCAGCAGAGTTAGGGTTAAAAAACTACAGCTAGGCACTTTGCCAAAAAAGAGTCATTTTTCACTGCGGAATTGAGGCGTGTCCATGTTATGTTATGTTATGTTATGTTACTAGGTATTTGTTAAGCGCACGGCTACTCCCAGGAGTGTCCCGGCGCTGAGCACGAGACCCGTAACAAAACCAAAAAAAAGCTAGCTGAGAAAAGAGCCCTAGAAGATGTTAAAACAGCAGTGTCTTAAGTTTGCGGCGAAAACATAAAAGATCTTTTTCCTGGCGTAGATTGACAGGGAGTTTGTTCCATAAAGACGATGCCAAAACCTGAAAGGAACGGCCGCCCTGTCGTGAAAGGTAAAACCTGGGCGTACGGAGCAAGTGTGCAGAGGAGGACCGTAGCGAACGTGTAGGCACGTAGTGAAGACAGCGGGCTCTTAAATAGGGAGCACCGATGTTATGGGAGGCCTTAAAGGCAAGAACCAAAGCCTTAAAATGAATTCTTTTACGAATCGGCAGCCAATGAAGTGTTCTCAGAAGAGGAAAAGTATGTGTGCGTCGATCAGCAAGAAAAATCGCTCGAGCGGCAGCATTTTGAGCTACTTGGAGGCGGTTAAGAAGAAATTCCGGTATTCCCAGGTAAAGGACATTGACATAATCAAGTCAGGACAGGATCAGAGCCTGCACCACTGTCCTTCTATGGGATAGCGAGAGTAGAGGAAGAAAATTCCGCAACATCCTGAGCAGGGCAAAGCAAGTGCCTACCACAGACTGTACCTGGGTGCTCATAGAAAGTTTATTGTCTAGTTTAACCCCAAGATTTTTTACAGTGGTAGCCAAATTTGTGGGCGGAAGCATGTTAGATGGCCACCAGTCACGCCAATTTTCATCTGGAGGGCCGCCAAAAAAGATCATTTCAGATTTATCTGAATTGCATTTCAGGTGATTGGTATTGAGCCAACTGAAAACTGCTGAAAGGCAGAGCTTGATCTTGTTACCATCTAGGACTTGATCCCTGGCACAGGTGAAAAGTAATTGAGTATCGTCTGCGTACGAGACGATTTTTGCATCGAATGATTCAGCCAACGTTGCCAGGGGTGCCACAAACACATTAAAAAGAGTAGGACTCAAGATGGAGCCCTGAGGGACTCCAACATTCATAGCATCTATGTGAGCCTCAAAAGGGGGGGACGAGACAGTTTGTTGTCTGTTTGTGAGATAAGACCGAAACCACTGCAAAGCAAGATATCCGATACCGCACCTCCATAGACGATCAAGGAGAGGGTCATGGGGTACGGTATCGAAAGCTGCTGATAAGTCAAGAAGGACCAACACTGCTCGGCCGCCACCGTCCAAAGTAACTTTAATTTGTTCAGAGACCTCAAGGAGAGCAGTTTCTGTGCTAAAATTAGCACGAAAACCAGACTGGCTAGAATGTAAGATGTTATTAGATTCTAGAAAATCGCCGAGGATGTTATTAACATACTTCTCCATGGTTTTAGATAGGGCGGGGAGCAGTGAGATAGGTCTGTAATTACTCGCTATCAGGGGATCAGCGGAGGATTTCTTCAACAAAGGGAGAATTTTGCCCATCTTCCATTGTTCCGGAACAGTCCCCATAGACAGTGAGAGATTTAATAGTTTGTTAACGGCAGGGTTAATTATCTCAACAATTGATGCCAGAATTTTAGCCGGACAGGGATCAATCGGGGAACCGGATTTCAAGGTGCGGAGAAGGTGTAAAGATTTCTCCATTGGGATAACAGGAAAATGTGTAAGATGCTTGGGAAAAGGGGGAGGTTGTTCGAGCAGCCCATCCAACTCTGAAACATGGTTTAGGCTTGATGAATCGAAAGAAGCTTGTATAGTTGAGATTTTGTTAAAGAAAAATACAGCAATAGCATCAGTCCAAGGCTTGGTGGGGGAAAAAGGATTTTTTATGGCGTTTGGAGAAGTAAAGTCTTTCACAACTTTAAAGAGTTCGGCGCCTTTGTTACCAGCAAGCTCAATTTTATGGTTCAGATAACAAGTTTTAGCTAAGCGAATGTTACAGTGATATGTTTTTAGTGCATTTTTATAAGTTAGCTTAGCACAAACGTCATAACCCTGTCGTCATAACCCTGTCGCCATGAGGTCAGCTGTAAACCACGGTGCCGTAGGTCTTCCTCTATTAGCAGCACGGCTTTGAAGAGGGGCCAGGTTATTGACGCAGGATTTGAGCCAGTTATCCAGAGAAGATACACCAGCATCCAGATTGTCATTAAATGAGAGGGG
This sequence comes from Triturus cristatus, assembly GCF_964204655.1. NCBI lineage: Eukaryota > Metazoa > Chordata > Amphibia > Caudata > Salamandridae > Triturus > Triturus cristatus. The sequence continues at coordinate 798,040,353 of NC_140588.1, read as the reverse complement.
ATGAAGTTTCAGAAAAGTTTCTACGGCCGCAGGGGTCATAGAATCAAAGGATCTAAAATTATTAGTGCGAGATGTATACGTCTTGGCTATTGTAGCAGTCGAATCATTGATGCTAAAAGTCAGTAAAAAATTATCAGACCAGACTACAGGGGAAGGAAAGGCCATTGCAATAGGTTTGTTAGAGAAAACTTGGTCTAATATGTGGCCCTTGTCGTGAGTAGGATGTGTCACATAAGGAGTGAGATGAAGCATATTCATAGAGTCGAACAATTTAGTTGCCTCCGAGTTAAGCGGCTCATCCATATGTATGTTAAAATCCCCTAAAATTAAACAGTTTTCATATTTTGTGACCAAGGGAGAGATAGCTGACTGTAAGCCTTCCAAAAAACAATTTGCAGGACCCGGCGGCCGGTAGATTAGAACCCCAGCAATAGATGTTTTAAGAAGAAAACTCATAGTTTCCGAGTTTTCTATAGTCAAGTTAGAGAGTAAGGAACATGAGAGGGAGTTTTTATGAATGATCGCAACCCCTCCGCCACGTCCTTTTAAACGGTCGCTTCTTACAATCCGGTAATTGGAAGGAATAGCATTGGCAATAGTGGGGTTTGAGCCTTCGTGAAGCCATGTTTCTGTGAGAAACAATACGTCAGGTTTTGAATCAGTAAGGAGATCCAGGATTTGATACTCGTGTTGTTTAACAGAGCGAGTATTTAAGAGCATCATGTGCACCATAGTAGTAGTGAGCAGTGTTAGACAAGCAGACGAAGAAGGAAGGTTTTCATCTGGAGCAGGGGGTTGCGCAATAAGCAGAGGAGGGGGAAGGGAAAAGTGGCATTGCTCACACCTATGAGCCACCATCTGGCCCAAGGTAGGAAAACCAAGGCGGCAATTTAAATCAGTGTCAAGATTTAAAAGGGCATCTCTGGTATATTTACGTCGGGGGGTATGAGGAGAGATATCAGCAACTAATTTACCGGTATTAAGGGTACAGGCATGGTCCAGTGCGTCCGAGGCGCGGACGGGCACAGACGGGCTTGGCTTAGGCGCGCCTTCGGCGCGCCAGCGGCGCGCCCGCTGCGCGCGTCCGCTGCGCGTCCGCTGCGCGCTAGCGCCACGTGCCTTTTTATCCCCTCTGTCATCAAGAAAGAATAGACCGCGCCTTGACAAAATGGCGGGTCTCCGTAATAACAATGTCCCAACATGTTGCCTTTTGCGCCGTTTCCTGTCGCGGGCACTAGGCCGACCCACACAAGTGAGTTACTATTTTTCTCGGAAGACTTTGGGGAACGCGGGTGGGTGGAAATTTGTGGATCCACGCAGATTCCAGAACTTTCCACCACAGAAATGTGGGGAAAATGTGTTTTTTTGGACAATTTTTTAGGTTTGCAAGGGATTCTGGGTAACAGAACCTGGTGGGAGGCAGTCAAGTCACCCCATCCTGGATTCCCCTGGGTGTCTAGTTTAAAAAAATGTATAGGTTTGCTAGGTTTCCCTAGGTGCCGGCAGAGCTATGGTTCAAAAACTATAGCTACGCACTTTGCCAAAAAAGGGTCATTTTTCACTGCGAAATTGAGGTGTGTCCACATTGCGTTTTGCGCCGTTTCCTGTCACGGGCACTAGGCCGACCCACACAAGTGAGGTACCATTTTTCTCCGAAGACTTTGGGGAATGCGGGGTGGGTGGACATTTGTGGATCCACGCAGATTCTAGAACTTTCCGCCACAGAAATGTGGGGAAAATGTGGGTTTTTTTACAATTCTTTAGGTTTGCAAGGGATTCCGAGTAACAGAACCTGGTGGGAGGCAGTCAAGTCACCCCATCCTGGATTCCCCTGGGTGTCTAGTTTTAAAAAATGTATAGGTTTGCTAGGTTTCCCTAGGTGTCAGCAGAGCTAGGGTTCAAAAACTACAGCTAGGCACTTTGCCAAAAAGGGTCATTTTTCACTGCGAAATTGAGGTGTGACCACGTTGCGTTTTGTGATATTTCCTGTCGCGGGCACTAGGCCGACCCACACAAGTGAGGTACCATTTTCTCGTAAGACGTTAGGGAACGCGGGGTGGGTGGAAATTTGTGGATCCACGCAGATTCCAGAACTTTACACCACAGAAATGTGGGGAAAATGTGGGGTTTTTGACAATTTGTTTAGGTTTGCAAGGGATTCTGGGTAACAGAACCTGGTGGGAGGCAGTCAAGTCACCCCATCCTGGATTCCGCTGGGTGTCTAGTTTTTAAAAATGTATAGGTTTGCTAGGTTTCCCTAGGTGCCGGCAGAGCTAGGGTTAAAAAAATACAGCTAGGCACTTTGCAAAAAAAGGTAATTTTTCATTGTGAAAATGTGGTGTGCTCACGTTGGGTTTTGAGCCATTTTCTGTCGTGGGCACTATGCCTACCCCCACAAGTGAGGTACCATTTTTATCGGGAGACTTAGGGTAATTCAGATTTGTAAAGCAACTGTTATTACCTATTGACTTTCGATGCATCTCTGCCTTCCAAATGAAAGACATTGTGTAAAAAAGAAGTCATTTCGAAAAATGACCGATAATTCTCAACCTAGAATAAGTATTCCCAATTTCGAAAATGTGCAAATATCTACTGTTTCTAAACTCTATAATTTGTTCCCATTTTTGAAATACATAGGTGTCTTTCATACCGATTTTTCCATGTTTACATTTTTCCACAATAATTGCTATATACCCGGTACATTGCAAAGCCATTGCAAATTGCTGCTCAGTTTTTGACTCTGGGTTCGTCGGGTTCTTGATGAACCTACAAGTCCTATATATCCCCACAACCAAAAAGGTCCAGTTGATGTAACGGTATATTGCTTTCAAACAGCTGTCATAATTAGAAGAAGTTACAGGTGAAAACATTGACACAAAAGGCTGTTTTTTCCAACTAATTTTCAATTTTTCCTATATTTAACTGTTAGTTTCTATAAAGAAACCTTGAAGGATCTACACAAATGACCCCTTGCTGTATTCAGACTTTTGTCTGCTTTTCTAAAATGTATAGCTGTCTAGGATCCATTATTGCTTTCATACCCATTTCTACCATTAACTGGAAGGAGGTTGAAAGCACAAAAAATAGCAGAAATAGGCTATGTCCCAGAAAAATGCCCAAACTGGCATCGTGGTCCTCAAATTCAGAACAATTAATGTAAGAATAGTGGCATGTGCTTTTTTAATGCCTTGCCTTATGTCAGACCATTTTTTTTTATTCAACAGTCTTTTTTATTTAGTAACATGTAGATGTATTTTTTCATTATATGGCAACAGTATAGTAGTCATAATCACACAGGAATGTGTTCTCATTAACACACAAACAAATAAGTGGTGCCACACATTTTCAAACCAAACAATTTGTCAGTTTTAAAGATGCTAGCTTGTGTGAGGAGACCACGCTATTATTGTCTTTATTATTGAACATATTATAGCATCTACAATTGTTTTGGACATTTTCATTACAACTGCTACATAATCCATTTGTACATTCCAATATACAATCAAATTAACAAGTGATGGCCTTCCATTAGATAGGCACATAATTGGCCAAACAGATGGTTAATGCATGCAATGTTCTTTAGAAACGGAGGTTGGTGTGCTGTGTTGCATCAAAGTAATAGAGGAGCGCAGTAACATATCCACCAAGATGTGGTGTTGTTTGTCTCTTTCCCCACTCTGATGCAGTTTTGGATGCCATGCACCCTTGACCAATAGTGTAAGGGAATTTGTGTTGCATAAGTAATAATACTGTGATTCTGGAAGAGGAGCACTACATGACTAAATATATCCATTTACATTTTTCATGCGCTGTATGTGTGCTTGAAAGTTCAGTTGGGAAGCAAATTATTAAAAACATAGATAGAAGTAAACATTTGTAACCTTTGCCCCTGCCTAAAGGAGGAGTAGCAGTTAGTTCAATTTCGCTGTCCATGATTATTTTTACATATGATTAATTCCAAAAATATATGGATGATTGCATGTACCCATTACTTCGCACAACTATGACAAACAAATACAGATTAGTGTTGGAAAATAAATCACATCATAAAACTTTGCATTGTCTTTGCTGAGAAAAAGTTATGCAAACACTGCACAAAGTGTTTGATAATCTGGGTCTAGGATTATTTACACTTCAATTGAAAACAGCACAGTCGATAAATAAGTAAACTCAGATCTGATCTGTAATTGCAATAACATTTCAAATCAGTGGATGCAGTTTTCCTGTCTTTTAGCCAGGACAAACATCCGCAAAATAAGAGACATCTGCATCTATTGCATCTATTTTACATGCATAATTTGGGAAACAGACAAAATATTGAGTTAAAATTATCGACCTACCAGAATATCGATGTTGGAATATCATCATGCCAGAATATCGACAGTCAGAATATCGTTGACAAGAATATCGAGTTGAAGGTAAGAAATATCATTTTTTTAAATATCGATGTTAAAAATATCGTTTTTTTAGTTAGTGTTATGCATGTTAGTATTTAATTTAAATGTGTGTTCCATATTTTTGTGTAAGTATTGCTTTTGTGTTTTGCTATTTAGTTCCGTAGCGGGTTGTGGGTTTATAGGGGAATAGGGTGGGAAGAAATGTAATTATAATAAATGTATTAATAATTTTTAGAAGTTATTAATTATTTTTTAATTAAATTTTGCGTTTTATTTCCGTAGCGGGTTGTGGGTTTATAGGGGAATAGGGTGGGAAGTAATGTAATAATTATTAATTAATTTATTATTTTTATCAAGCAGTATTTATGTATTTAATCATTTGTATTAATTGTGGTAATTAATTTAATATTAATCCAACAGTTTCCCTACTATTACACTCGTTGGAGTGGGAATATTTATTTTTAGTTCCCCGCTATCAAACACTTTCTCTACTGTTGCACTCATTGGAGTGGGAATAGTAATTTTTACCCACCCGCTATCCAACACTTTCCCTACTGTTGCACTCACTGGAGTGGGAATAGTAATTTTTACCCACCCGCTATCCAACACTTTCCCTACTGTTGCACTTACTGGAGACGGGAATAGCAATTTTTACACTCCTGCTATCCAACCCTTTCCCTACTGTTACACTTACTGGAGTGGGGAAAGAAATTTTAACCCCTGCGCTATCCTACACTTTCCCTACTGTTACACTTGTTGGAGTGGGAATAGTAATTTTTACTTCCCCGCTATCCAACACTTTCTCTACTGTTGCACTCACTGGAGTGGGAATAGTAATTTTTGCCCCTCCGCTATCCAACACTTTCCCTACTTTTGTACTAAATTATTATTTAAAATGTAGTTAATATTTTATATATTAGAATTATAATATAATTTTTTTATTTATAATATTTATGTTACAGGTGTTTGTGTATATATATTTAATTGTATTTTTGATATATTTCTAATATGTTATAATTAAATAAAAATACTATTAATTATTTTAAAGTAAATATATATATATATATAAATATTAAATTGTAAATATGTATGTTTATTTTTTTAATTACATTTAATATTCATATATTTTTACATTTACAAATAAATTAAAATAATTTATTTTTCAGTTATTAGTATTTTTCCTTATTTTACAATTTTTTTAACATAAAAAAACGATATATTCAATTTCGATATTTTATACAACAATATTTATTTTCTTGATATTTTAGTACTTACCATGTTGTAGATAGGATGTCGATATTCTGGACATCGATATCCTTGACACGATATTCTGGTAGTTCGATATAGTTGTCATCGATATTATGTCAGGGATCCGCATAATGGATGAATACATTCTTTTAGTTAAGTAATAATGTATACATATTTTTATAATTCCATTATATAAATCAATAATATTGAATTAAATAATTTCAAATTTTAATATTATGAAATTAATAGACAATGATTGTATTTATTGTTTAATGTATAAATATCCAGAGATGCAATTTTTAAAAATAATTTTACACATACATGTATGTCTATAAGTGATTAGTAAGACTAATACAAATGTACTTAATCAATGATATCTTTTGCAATGTAATTTTACTAGTGTTTAGCATGATTTTGCACCATTTACCTGCACATTTTCCCACATCTACATTTTGAGTGCCATTCGATCTGAAAAGTTACTCAACACATCGCAAAACATCATGAGGCAGCACGGAAATCACACAATGGGGCTTGGTTCATTTTTCTTTGGAGATTTCGGTTTTTGGAGTGCAATTGTGTTTTTGGAGTCGTTTGGAGAGTTGTTTTGTTGTGGTGGTGCCCGTGTTTCTGTTTGTTTTGTCCTGTAGTCAGTGTACATTGTTTTGTGAGAATCTTATAGTGACAGTGTACACTTATTGTCTTCATGAGTGCTTTGTTAGTGTATGTTTATGTTTTAAGTGTTTAGATAATTTCTAGAATAGTTTGTTTGGGGTTTAGTATGTTGGGTAAGGGGAGGAAGTCGAATTGCAAGGAGAGGGAGGCTGGGACACATATGTGGCTTGTAGAATAGTTTGTTTGGGGTTTAGTATGTTGGGTAAGGGGAGGAAGTCGAATTGCAAGGAGAGGGAGGTTGGGACACATGTGTGGCTAATGCATTATTTGCCATGAATCCTTGCTACAGGTGAGAGGGTAGGACAGGGCATCCCTTACATGAAAGGAAGGCACATTGGGAGAGGGCCATTAAGAACCTATCAGATGTCAGTCTCACAGACCATCCAGCAGTTGAAGAATCATTGGGCAGATGTTGTTTTGTAGGACCTTCTTCGACAAACTGGATTTGAAGTGACATGTCCTGTTTGTAAGTCTAATTTTTGCCTCCGAAGGCCTCAGGACTAAAGTAGACTTCTTCCCCAAACAATAGTGCACCAGGAGGCTCGTTTGCAAAGTGGTGGAGAAAGGGAGCGTGTCCCATAGCAACCTTTTATCAATCAAGCTGTGTGAGACTTACTGGAGGTCACAGGAGGGGTAGTTGGCCCCCAATGACCCTCAGGAGTAATGTGGAATTAATCCCCCAACCAGTGGTGCGCCAGTAGGTGCATTTGCTGAGTGGTGGAAAAATGGAGCATGGCCTCCGAAGACCTTTCAGCAATCCCGCTTTGTGGTACTTACTGGAGGTAACAGGAGGGTTAGTTGGCCCCCAAGGAACATCTGGAGCCAAGAAGACTTCATCTCCCAATAATCAGTATGCCAGAAGGCGCGTTTGCAGAGTGGTGGAGAAAAGGGGCATAGCCTCCAAAGACCTCTAAGTAATTGCGCTGTGTGGGATTTACTGGAGCTAACAGGATAAGTTGTTGGCCTTCAGGGACGTCCTTGTGGGCCAACCCCCCTCCCCCATTAACTTCAGTAAGTCCTACACTGCGGGATTGCTGAAAGGTCTCATGGGCTGCCCCTTTTCTCTACCACTCTGCAAACACATCTTCTGGCACACTACTACTTGGGAGATAAAGTTCCCTTGACTGCTGAGGGTCCTTGGGAATGAACAATCCCTTCTGTTACCTCCTGTAATTCCCACACAGCGGGATTGCTAAAAGGTCTTTGGAGGCCAGGTCCCCTTTCTCCACCAACCTGCAAATGTGTCTCCTAGCACTCTACTGATTGGGGAATGAAGTCCTCTTGCATGGTGAGGGACCTTGGTGGCTAAGAAGCTTCCATGTAATAATAAATTGAAGGAGACGAGCCGAGAAAGAGGTGTTTGTAAACCAGATATTAGTTTGCATTAAAACAAAGTAATATTAGAGTGTAGCATATAATAGTAGCCAAATAAAAACTTATAAGGTACATACTTTTGTAGACCAAAATACATAAGTAGTCTGTCTGATGTGAAGAAAGCCTCACACTAATTGTTTTTTCTCTCTTATCCCATTCCCCTTCCCCCTTGGGTATTTGTGATTCACATTAAATTTGTGTGGGTCTGTAATGCTTTTTGGGACAGTAGGAGCAAACCTCGGTGCATTCATGGTACTTCCACAGAGCAAGGATTTCAGGTAAGGGCTCAGAGTTCATGACATTAGCAATGACTTTGCATGGGTTAAGATTTAGCTCCAGAAGACAAGATTTGAATCTTGGTTCACAATTTTAAATTCTTTGTTGCAACGTAGGTCTGCAAGGTAAGTTGATGATCTGCCTTATGTCAACTTAAGATCAAATAACTGCAATATATTTATTTTAACGTTCTGTTCTGCAGTGTCCCTGTGCTTGCACAGTTTGAGCAGGCATCCACCCACACTAACTGCCTTTACACATATTTCAAAGGTGTTTGTTGTGAGCTCATTGCAGGTTGTGTGAAGGGAAAGGTAACCTCTTGCAGTTTAATTATGTGTTAATGCAATTTCTTCCATGTATTTTTGCTGTTGACTGTATGACACAAAATATTTTCAGGATTCTATCTTTAATCCTGGTGTTTATTTTTTGGTAGATAGTGAAGTGTGAAAACTCACATGGGTGGTCGCATCTGACCAACCATGCACCACCCATTTAAGGGGCCCCTTACACAAAGTAATGCAAGGCAGTACATAGCAATGTGCTGTGATCCTTTGGGTTAGTAAGCAATGTCAATGTTTATTATTATTAAATTGTAGATAGGGAAAGTGTACAATAAAGTGGTAAGTGTGTATGTAAACTATCAGCCAACAATTGTAGCTGCATTAACCTTTGCTTTAGCACTAATATTTCTAATGTGTTATTAACACATGTGACCCCTAATTGTAAGTAACTTTTTAGGTTTAAATATATTTACGGGACTAATTGTAGATTGAAAACTTTTTAACATGGTTTGTATGGATGAGTAAGAGATGTTTTGCAATACATATTCTTGAAAATGTATTTAAAGGGGGGCGTGGCCTGCAGCAGCTTAAGATGGCCGCTTGCTGATAGAGCTCCGCTAGCGGTCAGCAATCTGACCCGACATCCGGCATTATCCGATGGCAGTTCCTGGAGATTCTCGGGGCGCCGATGCACTGCTACACGGCGGCAGTCTGAGCGGACTTGCGGCGGACGCCAACTAGTGTTCTGCCAGCAAACAGCGACCTTCATCATTCCCGCAGACAAGGCCAAGATGGCGCCTCCCGGTCCCTGAGACGGCGTCAGCTACAGCCTGCGATCAGTGGCTGAGGACGTGGCTACAGACTCACGTCTGCTACACAATCATAGTGAGCAGCACAGATGGTAAGATCTGTGCTGAGCAGCAACTACGAGTCTGGAGCTACAGAAGGAGGCAGCAGGACTGAGCCTTGGACCCAGAGAGGCGCCCAACATCTGGCGGCCGGTGAGTGTGGACCGGACGCGGCGAGGCCGTTTGCGGGACCTGGCACGCTTGGGAGGGGAGGCAGCGAGGCCCGCCACAGCTCAAGCGCCTGCCAGGCCAATCATCCGGATCAACGGTGGGCCGAAGGCCCGCTGAGTGAGTGCACTGCACAGCCCTGGGGGTTGGAGCGTGGGCCCTCCCCTCCCATTGGTGAGGAGACAAGCGCTGACCTGGGCAAAGAGGAGTACTTAAGACTGAGCACGTGAGCGGGCAGTGCAAGGAAAAGCAACGGACCCTGAGCCTGCGCGTCTGGACCACCTGCCAAACCGAGCGCCGTCAGAGGGGCCCGCAGTAGAGTGAGACCAAGCACTGTGGAGACGGACTGTGTCTGGCTACCCCTTGCATGCTGCCTTTTGCGCCATACCGTGCCCGGGGGGTTTGTAGGGTGGCCAGTTCCCCTTCTGCAAGTAACGAGGTCATTGAGGGTGCCTTCGCCCCCGACTCACCTTGTCTGGGCCTAGACACGAGTGACGCACCTTGGGACATGGGCCACAATAGACCACTGGGCTCGGGACAGTCAAACCAGATCGACAAATACACAGTGGCCATGGGGAAGGACGACAGAGCTCTGGGTGGGAGCCAGCAGAAAGATCCAGCAGTTAATGGTCCTGACCCCTCCCTGAGAGACATAATGCCAGCCATTCGGGAACTCCGGGTAACCCTGGAGCCCAAGCTAGATTCGGTGACAGAGGAGGTCAACCTACTAAGAGCAGACTTCAGGAAGATGTCGACAAGGTAGCAGTGGCGGAAACGGGCATTGGGAGTCTCCAATCCAAAACAAAAAGGCTGGAGGAACAGGTGGCTGCCCTTACCAAAAATCAAACCGACATCTACGAAAGGCTCGAAGATCAGGAGGGGTGGGCCAGGCGAAACAACATTCGCATAGTAGGGGTTCCGAAAGGAATGGAGGGGCCCTCCGTGGATTGGTTCATAGAAGATCTAGTATTGACCCACCTGAAGTCCAAACGCCTGTCCAACTTCTTCTCCGTCAAGCGGGCCCACCGTACGTTTGGGGGGAAACCTAAGCCAAGGGCCCCCCTGCGTACCATCATCTCCCGCATTCTAAACTTTAGAGACCGGGATGCCATCCTACAGGCAGGTCGGACAACAGGAGACCTCCATCTTAAGAACGCCATGATCCGGTTCTTTCCAGACTTCACCCTCCATGTCCAGCGCCAGAGTCGGTCCTTCGAGGGGGTGAAGAGAGACCTCAGGGAACAAGGGGTGAAGTACATGATGCTCTTCCCCGCCCGCCTCAAGATCTTGGATGGTAGCAAGGCCTACTTCTTTGAATCGCCAGAGGAAGACAGCGACTGGTTAGAAGGTTGGAGAACAGTGGGAAGGAAAGGAAGCGTGCACAGGCCGGATCAGTGACTCAATGGACAAGACACTGGGAGTGACGAGAGACCCTTGGCCGGCAGCCAGGGCCATGAACGGAGAGTCATAAAGTGACCGGTAGCGGGAGGGATAATTAGATTCAACTGGTTTTCCTCTTTTCCCTTTTTTGGTATTTCGGAAACCACTTGAGCTCCGCTGTGTGGGGGGGATCGCACAGCATCTATATTGCACCTCCTTGTAATGTTTTGGGTTGTTTTGGGCTCATAGGGGTGTATTGGATGCACTGGGAGTAAAATTGGGAGGGGGCGGGACTAGGGGACAGTGCGTTGAACTAATATAGCCAAAATGTGGGTGGAACATTAGTTAGTACAGTATTACTCTTCCAGCTGACTGCAAGTTCATGTTTCCTCGCATATGTTGAATGGGGATATAATGGGGCGACAGGCACTCTGCATGTTTGAACGATGGGAGGTTGGGGACCCATCGAGCAGGGAGCGGGGTGTTAATTGGGGGGGGGATTGTTTCAGGGGTGGGTTAAGTTTTGCTCTAGACCGGTTTAGACCTGATGCATGTGGTAGCCTGCCTGATTGCACAGTGGGTCCAAATGCAGATCCGATCATGATCTACCTCTCTGACTGCAATGGGAACACAAGCTAAGTTTACAATATGGACGTGGAATGGGCTGGGCTGGGCAACAAGATTAAGAGAACACTAGTATTGCAGCACCTCAAACGACATTCTCCCGATGTAGTTTTTATTCAGGAGACACACCTGCGTGGGAATAAGTGCAAAGCTTTAGACCGATTTGGCTATAAAATGATTGCTCATTCGGTGTTCGCATCAGGTTCACGGGGGGTTGGCATCCTGATCCGCAACGCCCTGCCCATAGTCCCGTTGGGCACATGGTCCGACGACGCGGGGTGTTTTACCGCGGCTGCAGTGAAATGGGAGGGTCGCACAGTAGTCTTTTGCTCATGCTATGTCCCACCAGGCCTACACTCCTCAGTTTTCCCACGACTGGGCTCTTTCCTGGCAGATCTTCCCCAGGGGCTCCTGCTGTTGGGGGGTGATATGAATGCGGTCATGAATGCGGACCTTAACCGGTCTGGGGATGGGCTGAGATGCAGGGGGGAACGAGGCCTAGAGGGTTTCGCTACGGCAATGGGCCTCAGTGGCCTGTGGCGCACATATTACCCTACACATAGACAGTACACGTTTTACTCAGCTTGTCATGGGACTTTTTCTAGACTTGACTACTTTTTTACCCGCTCTGACCAGGTTGCCGTTTTCGCCGACCCCCGTATAATGGCCCGTGGGATTTCTGACCACTCCCTGGTCGGTGTCACCCTTCTGGGCCCTGTGATCAACAGGGCTTACTTTCCAAGGATAGACCCATGGCGCCTCCAGGACCAGACTATTGGTGACAAACTCCGAGAGGGTTCTCGTCTCTATTTCAAGGAAAACAGAGGCTCGGTAGCTTCTCATGTTACGATATGGGAAGTATACAAAACGGTGCTAAGAGGGCAGGCTCAGGCACTGATTGGGGCCCAGAGGAAAGAGGAATCCCTGCAGATCAGTCAACTTGAACATGAAATAGTCCAGATGGAGCGAGATGCCAGCGTGGCCTACTCAGGTGACCTCCGCCACAGACTGATACTCAAGCAGAGGGAACTCCGAGCGTTAGCTGAGGGGGAGAAACGGGCATACGCACTTGCCACAAAACACCGACTATATGACGTTGGGGATAAGTCCCTAAAGTTGCTGGCTTGGCTTGAGCAACGCGACAGGGAGCGCTCCTGGGTGGCTGAGGTGATGGACGCGTCAGGTTCCCCAGTATCCAACAGTTTAGACATAGCTGAGGCGTTTGCGTCTCATTTCGAAAGGGTGTACCAGGACCGAGGGTGATTGCGCTGAATTCCCGCAGGATTTTGCGCTGCCCAAGTTGTCCCAGAAACAGAGTAAGCGCCTGGATGCGGATCTTACGGGGGAGGAAATTGGGAAGGCCCTTAACTCGCTTCAGTCCGGGAAAGCGTCTGGACCCAACGGGCTTCCAATAGAGATTTACAAGAGGCAGGCAAACGTTATTATCAACCCCCTTATCCAGATGTATTCGGAAGTGCGGGAGGTGGATAGGCTCCCCCCAGATCAACGCGAAGCCACGATTGTGGTCATTCATAAATCCGGGAAGCCGGCGGACCAATGCTCTTCGTACTGCCCCATTTCACTTATCAACGTAGAGGCCAAGGTTCTGGCCAAGGCCCTAGAACATAGGCTGGTATCTGTTCTTCCGACCTGGTGCATGTCGATCAGTCTGGGTTTATGCCTCGTAGGAGCACCCGCCACAACTTGCAACGCTTATACGGCGTACAATACATGACTGAGGATTTGGGAGATGCATAGACGGCGCTAATGGCATTAGACGCATCCATGGCATTCGATAGTATTGAGTGGCCCTATTTATTTATGGTGCTCCAGAAACTTGGTTTCAGCCCGATCTTCTGCAGTTGGGTGCGTCTTTTTTACGAACAACCTGTAACTCGGGTCAGGGTCAACGGTGCGATGCCCAGTGTGTTCCCTCTTAGAAGGGGTACCAGGCAGGGCTGCCCCCTGTCTCCCCTCCTTTTTGCCCTGGCCCTGGAGCCACTGGCTCACTGGATCAGGAGAGATGGGTCTTTCTGGGGCCTGGCATTGACGGATGAATGGGAAGAGCGTATTTCCTTATAAGCGATGATATCGTGCTTTACATGGCGCAGCCATACCACTCGATTGTGCAGGCATTACACCTCTTCAAGCTATTCAGCAGCTATTCCGGCTACACCATTAATTGGGGAAAGTCGGTAATCTTTCCCTTGCTGAGCCACCCCACGGATCCCCACAAGATGCCCAGCCACCATAGCCATTGCCGGGTTCAAGTACTTGGGGGTATACATCACGTGAGATAAGGAGGAATATTTTGCTAGGAACCTTGAGCCCCAGTTGGCTCGCCTGGGACGGACGTGGGTCACTGGCGTTCACTACCTCTCTCCCTCATGGGCCGGGCGGCATTGTTTAAGATGCTTGCTCTGCCGAGGCTACTATACATCCTACAAAATACACCGTATCATGTCCCCCCGGGAGTCTTTACCCGCATCTCGCAGGCAGTGCGAACGCTGCTTTGGAATGGTGGGAATCCTAGAATAGTGCTCCACAAGCTCACTATAGGAGTATATGATGGGGGCCTGGCGCTCCCTGATGTCAGGTTATATTACTGGGCCTCGCAGCTCCAAGTTGATAACTCCGAACCGGCCTACAGAATAGACAGGTTTCTTAAGAAGTGTCTAGGCAAGAGTTCTGGTCTTGTAAAGTAAGGAAAAAAAATTCCAAATCCGTACTAATTTGATCCGATTGAGTGGGTGAATAATTTGTGCTTTATTCATAAGGGTGAACACAGAAGAAGAGGTGGCACAGCCAACACGTGTTTCGCCCCCTACAAGGCCATCAGGCCTGGGGCTTCCTCAGGGCGGATGGTCCGTAATAGCTTTTCGTGGTGTATAAGGTAAAATACCTATGGATTCTATAGTCTTGGCTAATGCCTCGTAGGTGTATTCCTTCGGCTTCTCAATGGCGCCATTGAGAAGCCAAAGGAATACACCATGCCATACATTCACATATTAGTAGAGATGTCTCTATCTCGGAATATTCCCCCCTGGAAGACAGGCTACTACTGGATCCCATATCGGAGAAGCCCACATCCACCATTTATAGAAAGCTCATAAACAATATGCCAGACCGCTTGGTGAGGCTTCGGGAGGCATGGGGCAGTGACATTGGTACCTTAGATGATGATGGCTTGTAAGACGCCATGCAGAGCTCGCGAGAAATAGCAATCCACCCCAGGTTTAGGCTGGTCCAATTTAAAATTCTACATCGTGTGTATTACCCTCGCACACATCTATACACACGGGGCAGGAGTCAATCAGCCCTTTACGTGAGGGGCTGCCAGGGAGAGGGCACCTTCTACCACATACTATGGGCGTGCCCTGAAGTGGTTTCTTTCTGGACCAAGGTTACGGACACTATGTCCACGATTGTGGGTGACAAGGTTCCGATGGAGCCAAAGTGGCTGCTATTGATGATTAAGGGGGACACGGACTGGACGAGGCATGTTGAACTTTGGCTGGCTCTGGCCGTAGGGGTAGCGAAAAGAAACATCGCCAGGGGGTGGGGTTCCCAGGCGCCCCCAAAATGGTAACAGTGGAGGAGGGACCTAGATTGGTGCCAAAGAGCTGAGGAAACCATATACAAGATCAGGGGTTGCATCAAGAAATGGAAGAAGATCTGGGGGCCATGGCGGAAATATAGAGAGTCGGGGAGGGAATCGGGGAGTAATTATGTAATTGAATATCCCACTTGTGTACTGATGTGCTTGTATTTATTCACCACAACGCAATTTTGTTTTTTAATTGGCTTCTTGGACATTGTCTATTGTTTTATGGTACTATGAGCTATGTTAATAAAAAGATTTTTTTTAAAAGAAAATGCATTTATTGTCTTCAAGACATTCCTAAGCTATGCAAAAGTGAAGAGAACAAATCATGTTATAGTTCTTAAAATTTGCCTACATGTAGGAGTACTGGTATTAAATGCATTCATATAATTTTAAGCATGATCTAATTCATAATATACGCACATGTCAACATATATCAGGACAGGTCTTGGTTTACAGACACAGACAATATATTTTTAAACCTGATGTAAGTTTGCCCTTGTATTTATTTTTATTTTCTGAGAACTTTTGAGGTTAAAGTAATTTATTATTCCCCTATTCAATATCTGCTGTAGTTGAACAAGCAAGCAAACACTTTATTTTCATGTGCAGAATACACACAGACATTTGTACTGTGCGATTGAATCCACTCATTAAATTTAAATGCACTGTGACTGCAACTTGTGATGGCACACTAACAGCCTAATTTGTGTTTAATGTAATGGCGTGTAATATTTATCTTTGTAGGGGCCAACTTACCTGTGATGGTATTATGGCACAGAAAGCTGTAGCTGCATGGGCGATGGCAAGCCTCGAGCTAGCTGAAGAACCAGTTCTTCATTTAAAAAACAAAATCTAGAA
Source organism: Triturus cristatus (assembly GCF_964204655.1). Taxonomy (NCBI): domain Eukaryota; kingdom Metazoa; phylum Chordata; class Amphibia; order Caudata; family Salamandridae; genus Triturus; species Triturus cristatus. Next base: position 798,024,620 of record NC_140588.1, on the reverse strand, counting down.
CTGATGATGCAGCTCTCATATGCAAGGGAAGGTTTTTCTAACCTTTAAAAACAAATTAGGATAAATGTTAACCGCTGGAGCCTGTTGTGCGAATTGGTCATTCATGTCCAAGTAGGACTCCAGCTGAACAGAGGTGTCTGCTATGTTTGCGTACATTTATGCAGTTTTTGAGGAATGTAGGCACAATATATTCTATACCCGTGTATGTATGCCTGAGGATTTTGGCAAGTGTATGTTGTTGGAATGTGGGCCACTGGATCTCTTATGGATGTGGGGTTTTGTGAGTGGTGGGTGTGAGTTTTAGCCTAATCCTCCTGCCTGATGACTTTTGTATGCTCTTGACTATTCTGGTCAGTTTGTCCTACATTCTGCCCTATAGAGATTTGTTGCAGACCAGCTTGCTGGTGATCATGACTTAGGTGATGATTCTGCGAGTGTTGTTGGGAAGAAAACTGAAGTTATGTTGAGCATCTTGTGTGTTTTTAAGGATTCAAATAGTGCATTTATTTAAGTGGTCAGGGTGAGTTGTTTGTTGATTAATATTCAAGGTTCCTTGCGTAGGTTGCTAGGACAGTAGTGCGTCCAAGTTAGGCTCTCGAGCAGGTGGAGTTCCAGACTGTTACCTTGTTGCAAAAAAATTCCTACCTCCATCTTTTTTTAATTTATCTTCACCCAGTTTTTCTGTATCCATTTGGCAACTCCAGTCATGCTGGCTCAGGTCGTTGTGAGAGTGTTCTGCATTTTGTTTGAGAGGAAGAGTATGAACAGGGTGTGGTCACTGTTGATTCCATGACTGCAGATGATGATGGTGAGTGGGCTCATGTACTCATGGAACATAGTGGGGCTGAGTGAGGATCCTTGAGAATGTCCACAGATGAGGTCGACAGTGCCCAAGGTGAAGGTGGCCAGGAGTAACAAGAGGATGTGATCAGCCAATAATGAGAAAATACAGAGAAGTGCATCTCTTCAGTTGTCATCTTCGTGTATTTGTTGGATAAGGATGCAGTGGGAGATGGTGTCAAAGGCTGCAGAGACATCCAATCGTATGGGGGCCCCCATATCACTTCTATACATGATCATCCAAATGTGGTCAGAGTTGGAGATGAGGGCATTCTGTGTACTATGGTTGGGCCTTAAACAGGTTAAGTGATGTACAAGAGTTGTTTGAGGGGGGTGGGTAGTCATTCGTTTTTTTCCTTCTCAATTACTTTTGCCAGGTACAGTAGCGTAGAGATAGACCGGCAGTTGGCTTGCATCTTTGCCTCTGTTGATTTCATTTTGAGTTGGGTGAGTACTGTGGCATGTTTGCAGACATCCAGTTACTGACTGTGACCAAGTGAAAGATAAGTCAATTGGGCATACATTCATGTCTGTGGTTAAATGACAATGCCTTTTATTTATATGTTTTGAAAACCTGTAAGCGGTGCATAAACAGGCACTTTGTACTTAATAGACGTTGCTTACGTGAAGCAAGGCTGGCAGTAACTGTGCTTCTTTTACTGCCAGCCTTGCTTCTCGCAAGCAAGGATTATAAGTACAAATGGCGTGTTTACGCACTGCTTGCTGGTTTTCAAAACACTAAATAAAAGGCCTAGTCATTTACAATTCCAATAGCACCAACTCTCGCAAATGCGAGACCTATTACATTGCAAATGCTCGTTATTACTATATTTGTTAATGGAATGTGATGATGAGTGATGGTACAAACATGGGTATGCACTGAGAATGATTGGTGGTGACAAAAAGAAATTGAGGATACAATTTTTCGCAGAACACTTTTCCTCACTGTTATGTATTTCCTCAAACTTTCTCTCTGTCTTCGCTCCTTAACTTTACATAGTCTATGCCATTCTTTTCAGTGTTCCATTTCTTCTCAGCAAGGTTTAGCAATATAAATGCTACACATTCAGTCAAGGTAAATTAGTATTTATCAAATCTTAATGTGCCTCGAGGATCACTGATTGATAGAGCAAACATGAATGATAGCACCCATTCCTGTATAATGCCTATGCTGCCATAATGGTGAAAACACGTGACAGTCTTATAAGGGTGTCCACGCACTGTGTAACGTTTGTATTGGCATGGTTTTGGCAATTCTCTATATGTATTGTGGCCATTCTTGAAACAGCAGTGTCCCTGTTATAATGCTTGTTCTAGCTTAATATTGTTAGTGTGTGACTTTTTATAACACTATTACTGTGCTGTTTGAAGTTCCAGCCCGCAAAATGTGTGCAATCATTCTACATACATCAATCAATACAGTCGGTCTAATCCATTAATGCATTTACAAGTTCAACCAGCAGGGCGTGGCTTAGCCTAGCAGCAAGATGGCTGCTTGCTCAGTGGGCTCTGCCGGCCGAACACGAAATCAGACATTTATCCTGGTGATTGGGGCTGGTTGCTACGCCGAAAGAAGCAGCATTGCTAGCGGATGTGACCAAAACTCAGGTCCTGAAATATGAGACCTGGCAACTGAACGCAACTCTGCTTACCGAGTTTGAGCATATTCGGACCTACCGATCGCCACAGCTGTTGCCTCCATGTGCGCCTGAAGTGTGGTGAGGTCTACGCACACGGACCCATTAGGAGGACGGAAGTTCATCAGCCCGAGATGGGAGAAGGTGAATGGCACAAAGCAGTTACCGCTGCAGAGGATCATAAGCATGCTGAAACAAAGCCTCTCCCCCCACCCCCAAAAAAAGGGTAATGTACCGCAGTGTGACAGGAGCAGTCTGCATTGCGGGCACCGGCACGGGAAATCCAAGGAACGTCATGGGAGGTGACTTGTAGCGAAGAACTGCAGCGCACTACTCTCCTCAATTGACTGGGCAGACCCGGTGCCTCCTTCCAGCAGCAAGCCAGGGTGAATTTGGGGGGGCGTACTTATCAGTACCGGTCTGGAGACCCCGCCCTGCCCAAACGTGAGGCAGACGCCCGGGGGGGAGCTGCCCTGAGTAACCCTTCAAGCGGGCAGATTTTCCACTTTCGATGCACCAGGGTGGAATCTGGGAAGCCATCTTAATCGGATAACGCGGAGCCGACCAGCGGTAGCCGACACCAGCTGCCCCACTACAAATGGAGATGGGTGAGGCGAAATTTGAGTAACTGGCGCAAATTTTGCGACATAATCTTGGGATTAGCGCGAGTCACTTCGGCCTGTACCGCATGTGTGGGGAAACCCGAAGAGTGCTTGATTAGGGCTTGATACGTGGAACTTTGTCTCTGCAGGCGTAATACTCAAGTATCAGGGGACAGAACAGATGATAAGGACAGGATCCCATACACTGCACTTTGTGTATAGAGTGAGTGAATCACCCGCACTGCCGCTGAAGTGAGACTGAGAGCCGGGTGAGATCAGATGCCCACTAGCAAAGGTTAACTGTCAATTGCACTGAGCGACAAGATACTCATGCCCCTGACAGAGGTAAACGCCGCGACCCTGGGCAGTGGTTGGTCAAGTTACCTGATCCAACACATATATTGGATCAGGTAGCTAACTCCCCACAGAAATTAAAAACGGTCTGTGACAGAGGCAAGGCCCTTAGGGGAACAGAGTGAGATACCTACGGAACATTCTACTGGAAGTGAAGTCCAGTCTTAAAGTGATCAATATGAAACTTGATAAGCTAACCGCCCAACTTGACCAAGTGCGGAAACATGAGGACACACACGAATCTCGTATAGACCAACTACAAAATAGAATGTCCGACGCTCATGATTATCAAATTGAATTGAAGGAACATTTACTACAAATGGGGAAGGTCTTAAACATTATTAGAGCGAAAAATGAAGATTTAGAGGCCCGTTCCAGGAGGAATAACATATGTATTACTGGCATACCAGAGACCACCGCAATTTCTAAAATAGAGACGTATGTCGAGGACCTCCTGAGAGAATTATTCGGACAAGACCTATCTGCAATGTTTACCGTGGTAAGGGTGCACCGGTCCCCGGCCCTCAAGCCTGTGGTGGGTGCCATACTCAGACCTATCATCGCCCGGCTGATAAACTATAGAGACAGAGATATGGTTCTATGTAAAGCCAGGGAGAAGGGCAATATTAATCACCAAGGAAACAACATATCCTTTTATCCAGACTTTACTCCCACAGTACAAGCTGCCAGACGCGAGTTTGGCCCAGTCAAGCATTTACTACAACAATCCTAAATGTCCTATGCGTTTTTCTATTGGGCAAAGCTGAGAGTCACACACAAAGGAACGGCGCCTCTACTTTACTGATGCAAAATCTGCCCTAAAGTTTGCTAGACACATTGGCAAACCGAAACATGGTAACACATCCAGGTCTGGTGGAGGGGCATCTGAGGCTACCCTCAGCGACAATGACTGAATCCTGTTGGAACCTCCATATGAGCTCAATCACTCCTGCAGAACCTGTGGACTGGCTGAAATAAGGTACTGAATGTGAGGGGGAGATGTCTTGGCCCCATTAGCTACTGATCCTCTGGACATGGCCAACTCCATTCTAGAAATCCTAACCCATAGCCACTGACTCATGGTCCGGACACCCTGCCACAAGGTAGGGCAGTTCGCCGGTGACCTCATACCCCCTGGGAGATCTCCCTTGGGAGTGTTCAAATGTAAACTGTAGTGTTGGCAGCATTTGGGGATGGGTGGGCACAATTGCACGACCTGATTGGGGGTTGGTGTGAGTGGTGAGACGGGGAGGGTTGGGGTTTGTTACTGTTTTTTTGGGAAGCGTACAGACAACACTCTACACTAATTAACACTGGGGCACTAACTGCTGCAGTCACCAAACACTCTACATGATGCAGCCTTTCTCTGTGTGGCCATGGGTAAGAGGTGCACGCGAGATGTGATACAAAGAATTGCCTTGACAAGATTGTGGCGAGAGCATTTATTTGCACTACACATGTGAGGATGAAAACATAAACACCACTGCATCAAACAAACTGGATCATAAACGTTGGGGTAAAGTTTACTCCTCTATTCACTCGAACTATGCTAGGGGGGTCACGATATTTATGCGCCGGGGGATAGACTGAACACTGACTCGATCCAAGACAGACTCAGGGGGCCGCTATATCCTTTTGAAAGGCACACTGTGTGGTACAAAGATAGTCATGGTTGCAATATAGGGGCCAAACATGGATAACCCAGACTTCTTTCAAGATATATGGGCTAAAGTAGTTACACTAGGTTGTGACACTATTGTGTGAGGAGGCGACTTCAATGCCATTTTATGCGACACTATGGAAAGAATGGGCTCTGCACGAGCCCTGCATCCCCGATCATGTCATGCACTCAACGCTATCATCTCCGACAACCACCTATTTGAATAATAATACTATGATGTAGCAGAGTGTACCCTAATATGTAATGTAAATATGCACCCAGACTGTATTGCTTCCCTTTGGTTTGTTGTTAAGTTTGATGTGATTTAACCAAAAGGCAATAGTATGACACAAGTTGTCACAAATATGACTCACGAAGCACAAAGACAACATCTTTCTTATGAAGCAGAATATAAAAAGATATACACAGACACAATAGACACCAAAGGAAAAACAGTAAAGAAAGGGCTATATCAAATTCAATACTCACAAAATAAACCTTCTTTTAGGAGTTATGAAATTATTTTACCTCGACTGCATCAGACATACACCTCATGAACCTCTGCCACATAAAAACATAACCCACTCGGTCATCCCTCTATTTAAATATTGTATCCAAATATTTATTTAGAACACAAGGTCTATATGTGACCTATATGACTCGCTGCACCAGTCTGCGCGAGCCACGGTGCACCGGCCAGTAACTGGTACAGTGCACCCGATTGCAGTAAATCTGCTGCCCCCAGGCCATCCATGCACCCACAATTAAACGGGGCATGGCTTTAGTGAAGAGTGGATCAGCTCCTTGAAGCCCACGGCCTGCCGTTAACTATGCAAGTGGCGACCCAGATTGCATTTCAAAAGGAGGTAGCGATGCCCCTGTCGGTAAATGAAGTGAAAGTGAGATGACTTCACCCTCTCGCGGAAATGTCTGCAGTGTCCATGATAGGACCCCCCTTTCTGTCTTTCCAAGGAGTGCCTTCAGGGGGAGCACTGACTGTGCCAGCCCATGTGGTTGCACAGTCAGTGCGCCTCTTGGGGCCTCTGCACTCTCATCTGTAGTACTGTGTTTGCACATGCCAATGTATTTCATCATTTACATGGAGCTGTGACCCTATGACCCTATGTACCTGACTTCCCCCGTGCCCCTTACTGGTGCAGTTCTTTCTGACCGGCGGCATGGGGTTGTGGCTCTTAGAGTTGAGGCTCGAAGAGAGTCCCTTTCTGCAAGTGTCTATGCGTTTCTATTTAGAACGTGAACTTGCTAACAAAGGCAGCTTTGGCAGCAAACAATGCACATGATGAGAAAAAGTATGGAAGAAAGCAATCGGCACAAATCAATCAGCACAAATATACTGTTTCCGGTTCCATTTGCAACCGGTAAGAGCCTTCTTAGGAGCTCTGACCTGGAGAGACCTGGCTGCTTCCCTCCCCTGCTGCTTCTGAGGGGCCCCACAGAGAAACGTTTGACAAAACCTTGGGCTGAAGACAGTTCAGACTATCCTACCAAAATACCTTAAAAAAGTTCAGCACAGACAAATCAAATATACAATTGAGGCCTAAAGTATCACCAGTAGTAGGGGATAGAAAACAGCTTTTCCTAATTGTGTTTGTTTTCCAAATGCCTGGCAAGTTTTTAGTGCATAGGAATCGGAGGCGGCTTACACAAAAAGTAAATATTTTGTTCGAGTTAAAACAGGCGAGTGCGACTGACTCGACGATTTCGCACACCTGTGCTGTCCCCATCAAGAAAAAAAATGACCCAGGTTCTCATATGGCGTTTCCATACCTGTGTTGGTGTCTTGTCCATTTCAAACACTTAGACGTGCACGAAGGCAAGTGATTTGTCCAGCTCCATGCTGTGTGGTAGACTCTGTGAGGCCAGGGCTATACACGAGTGTCAGCATCCATGCTGGACCACAGCTCCTACCACACTGCATCCATGCCAAGGCTCTGTGTCTTACAGCTCCTGACTCTGCATCTCTGTGTCTCAGAGGCAGCTTCGTCGTGGGACTGGCAGCGACAACAGAGTACGGGAAGAACATAATATTCCACCAACTAAAGTTGAGGCACCTCACAGCAAAACACTTCACACTGGGGTAAAAATAAACGTCACGTAAACGCCACCGATTGGCTTACAACTCACCTATCACTTGGCAGCAAACGGATGCAATCAAATGCTTGCGAATGTCCTGACAAATTCTTGTTCTAGATCCTTCCACTAAACGTCATCGCAGCGCTCACAAGGCACACTGACAGCGAGGTGCATGCGCTGCTCGAGGCCTGTGGAGCGTTCCACGCGCGCCCTTTATGAGCGGTCCCTACGGTGCAAGTAGGAGAGCAAAGTACGGGTCCTGTTAACGATCAACAGCAGTGAGACGTCGGGAGCTGCATTGCCTTATTTATCATCTAGTTTGGAATATGACAGATGAACAAACAGGCCCTTCCACATTTCAATAGCACTGTGATGAATTCACCTTGAAGCTGACATTTCCCTTTACCGAGAGATAAGGCTATTATGGTAGATACCGCGAGGTACCTATCGACATAGGGAAACCAAGATGCAAACAAGCTTCGACTATTTCGCGCACATCAAATGCGACAATAATTAGGTATCTGCAAAGCCTATCTGCAGTGAATGGAGGATAATTCTATCGAGCTTACTTTCGACTCAATTTACATGTATGTTATAGTAAATTACATCGACTAATTAGTTCTGGAGTTTAAACATTCGACCCATTACGATTACATAGAATTATTTATAGTGAATCACGTAGGGTAATTTAATTTAATTGAATACCTTTTATTCAATTAATTGTGAATATAAAAGATACAATATTTAATTACATATATTAATACTGTCTTCACTTCAATGGTTTCCACATAAATTATTGTGTGTACATAAGATAGCCTATAGTGAATTATATAGGTTACTTACGTCTTGAGTTTCATACATAATTTATTGTGTACACATAGGATGACCTAAAGTGCATGACTTAGCATAATGAGGTCTTAGAGGACATTTGAATTCTTTTTACAATTTTTTTAAGTTCTTTCTGCATTTAGAGCCTCATTTCTATGTCGGTCGGAAAGGCTCCGAACGGAATTCGGATTTTCCCAATTCAAGTCGAAACTCATGTTTCCGACTGACTCAGAAACATTTCCAACCGACCGTTTATGATGGTAGGTAACCATTCTGTCTGTCCGACTAGGTTCCGACCAGCATTCGGAGACTTCGAGACGGTCGGAGCCAAACAGTACAGCTCTATGGACCACGTTTCCGACCGACGTATTAGAATGTCATATTTGGACAGCCTTTCCGACTCGGTTCATCTGACACAGAACAGCTGTTGGAAACTGACTTTGGGGGCCCGTAACAGTCCTCCCTTTACCCAGAGGCCTTCATTTGGGGCCTGTGGGGGTACCCATGGGACCTCCCTTTTCAACCATGCACAGTGTGGCAGGCACCTTGGAGTGCCCGCCACAGGGTGCAAGGGTTTCCGCAGCCACCCCTTTCTTCAGTAGAAGCCTGTTTTGTCAGTCAGAACACAGGCTCCCATAGAAGTCAATGGGAGTCCGACCGAACGGTATTCGGAACCATCGTAATCGGTGAGTCTGACTCCCCGAACCCGAGTGGACCGGAATGCTTTCTGACTGACATCGCTATGAGGCCCTAAGTTGATTTTACCAGTCATTTTGTTTTAAAGTCCATGGATGCACATTTAGGACCCATAACTTTGCTGAATTACGTTATGAACATTTGTATGGCATCTCTATATAATTTGGCCAGATAGTTCTTTCAGAGTCTGGGTGCCCTTTTTGACTTGTTTTGAGATTCTCAAGGAAGGGAGTTTAGGCAAGCTTGTCTGGTGTTATTGCATTTTGTAAGAGCAGATGGGGAAAGAGTGGGCATTGTGCACAAGGCCAAGCTCTTTTCAGGTAACAGCACTCGGACTACATTTATAAATAGAAAATTGGAAATACATTTTTGGATTTTGCCTGCAACTTTTGAATGAAATTTTGTATTTTCTTAAGAAAGTCAGCTAAGTTCCAGAATGTCAAATTTCGTGACGTTCTGTGAAGGAGAAAAAAGCAAAGCAGCCAGAGCATCTAAAAAATAAGCTTTCCCATTTTAGCTCCCATAGGACTTGAGCATTTAAGTCCGTGAACGTTTGAGGACTATCAGCCTGATTTAGAGTTTGTCAAACGGGATACTCTGTCAGAAAGTGATAGATATCCTGGCAATCTTATTATAAGTACCATAGGATATAAGACACTTGTAATTTGGTGGAAGGGATATCTGTCCTGTTGTGACTGAGTACTCCATCAGGTAAAGGGGCCAACAAGTCACTTACATCTGACTTCAATAAAAAAAATATTGAATTAGATTCAGACACAAGTGACAGGTATCACTGAATAGGACAAAATCATAAACAGAGCATGTTATAACAATATCCCTTGTTGGCACCTTTACTACAAGGGTAGATTGGGTTGCCCTTTTCATAACTGAGTAATTCATCAGCCAAACTCTAAATCAGGCCCTAAGTCTGCAGCTGTCAGTGGACCAAAAATATGAAAAAAATAAAGACTCACTCTGCCAGGAAAGCTTTCGTCTACCAGTGACCATTTTGGTTCATGGACAAAAAAAGTGACATGCCTGCACTTATTTACTGTGATCCATCCATCCCAAAGTAAAAAAGCGTTGGCAAAGCCACTAGGTCTCAGCAATGAGAGCTATTGGCTTTGACAATGTCAATGTGTTTCAGTATTGTATGGTCAGACGGTAAGTGTTCCCCAGGCAGATGCAGCACCCAAGCGCCCGCAGCTGATGCGCCATTACTCATTTATGCAACCTTGGGAATAAACACTGTAGTTGGTACCACCCCATGCGGCAATCGCAGCTCGCATGCCTGGGCTTTAGATACCCGGCATTCTGCCAGGGCTCGTAGCAAAAGTGCACCGCTGTGCCCACGTGGCTATGTCAGTGGAGGATGCCATGCTGCTACTGAGGATACAATGTCACGGGAATGAGATTGAAGAATACTGCACACCACCACCTTAGAAGCTGTACAGATAAAGTGTTGTTCAGGGAGCAGCCATATGCGTAAAGCATCCCCCAAATCATTGGGAGAACATGAGTAAGCAATAATAATAAAAAGCATCACCAAAAACATTGCGAGAACATGAGCAAACAATGCTTACATTTTATAACAAGCAGTGAAGTGGGAGGGGGTTAAGACACCAACAGGCGCACTGTGAAAACAGCGTCTGACATTTGATTTTGGTCTTTGAATGCCATTTGCAAAAAGCGGCACCAAAAGAAATGGGAGAACACGAAAAAGCAATAATAATACATGCTTAAATTTTAGAACAAAGGATAACACTCATAGAAACTAAAGTAAAACGAGCCAATGTCACTGAACCAACCCCTATTTTAAAGAACATCAGTATGATCTTCATCCTGAAATGTGTATGGTGCCGTCTGCATACAGGAAAGTAACACATTGCTTTGAAAACAAAAGATAAGAACATGTATTCTTTTGATCTATGGCCTTTTTATTTTCGTATTCTTCCTAAATTCGAACCTTAGATTTAGGTTAGCCATATTTCTATGATGCATTTAAATTTATGTAAGCCATACTTACATAAAATTCAGTAATATATATATATATATATATACACACACACATTATTTAGTAACATTTTTGATATTTTCATAAGCTTTTGAACTAAATTATTTACTCTGAAAGTTACATTAGCAAATGACTGCCTGGATGACTAACATTTAGATGCGTGAGTCCAACAGCGCCACAGTTGATGTCCTACTTCTGTGTTTGAAATTCTGGGAATGCCGAAGTGTCTGGCATTTGATCTTGGTCTTTGAATGCTCAGCAAATGTAACTAGATAAGAACATGATCTACAGCCCTGTTTACAATGGCGCTCAGAGCAAGTGAAAACACAAGCGCTCCTGACTAGAGCTCATAAACAAAGAAGAAAGAAGTTCCTAAAGTGGTCATTAAATTGGAGGAGTGGATGAATATTAGTAATTGGTACATGCTCTCAGGGAGGTCTAAACACAGGAAGAGGCGTGACGCATGAAAGCCATTGACAAATGGGGAAAAAGAATAGAAAAGTGATGATGGAGCTAGCAAATGGGAAGCCTCTCGGCAACCTGAAGCCCACAAAGTACATACAACATGTCTCTTTCGAGACAGCGCAGGCGCTGTCTAGAGCCAAGACCTAAAAAGGAACTTCCACATACGGGGGCAGCATAGCGTGTATTTGTAAAGTGCACGTTCACCCCTAATGGGGTATTTTGGTGCTGGATAACCGATGTTTATTGTTAGCCAACTCAATGCTACTCATTTTACCGACCTCAGATGGATGAAAGGCTGAGTGGACCCACCGGGAATTAAACCTGTGACCATGAGGTCAAACCCAGGCCACTGCAGTGGATGCATTAGCCCACTAAGCCACAAGAGCCGGCATAGCACATAAGCATGAGAACAGCCTGACCCCCAAGGCCTGAGTGGGGGAGCCCTAAATGTGCCCTCACAAATAATAAATAGTACAAAAAGGTGCAGCAGTCAATGGACAATTTTTCCAGGAACACAGACTGGGTGCACCTAAAATGGCACCGACACCCACTATGTGATGTATTTCATACACCTGATAGAGCACCCACAGTCCGCAGTCTTGACAACTAGACCACAGTCTGTGGATGCCATATTCGGTGCTGCAGACAACTGGTACCAATATGAGTGTTTCTAGTCTGCAGCCTTCAGAAATAGTAAGCGGGCAACAGGCACAATTGTTGCTCATATAAAATATAAATATGGCCCTTTACATTCATATAATAACCCAGCCTTTGACCATGCACAAGCAGCCAACATCTGTTGTTAATGACTAAAGCATATGTAAGGGGTTTTGGTTTCTGCTTATTTTACCACTGCTAACCAGTGCTAAACTGTTTGTGCTCTCTCCTTAAAGAGATTGGCGTACACCCAATTGGCATATTTAATATACTTGTAAGTCCCTAGTAAAGTGGCACTATATGTGCCCGGGGTCAGCAAATTGAATGCCACTAGTGGGCCTGCAGCACTGATTGTGCCACCCATATGAGTAGCACTTTAAACATGTCTCAAGCCTGCCATTGTAGCCTGTGTGTGCAGTTACAACTGCCATTTTAACCTGGCAAAATAAAGCTTTTGCCAGGCCCAAACGTTCCTTTTTAATACATATAAGTCACCTCTAGGGTAGGACATGGACAGCCCAGAGGGCAGGATGCAATGTATTTTTCATTTCAACTTTATTTCGGCCACTTGGGCCATAAAAGAATAAAACAGATAAACATACAATAAATAACATGTTATGCACCACATATTGAAATCTCAATTAGAATTAGCTGCATAGCAACATTCAGATCAGACCGTCCTCAATTTTTAAACTTTACATAGCGATTGCGGCTGATCCACATAGCTGTTAAGAATTTCGCTACCGCAAATACTATTGGTGCTGATAAATCAGTTTTTAAAACCCTAAAAGCTGAAATGTAGTGCTTAAAACCCAGGTTTTTTAAAAGTGGGAGAAGCCAATATCTCCGTGGTCTGTGGTAGGCTTGGCAGAAGAAAATGATATGCACGTCGGACTCTGATGGGTGGCCACACGCTGGGCATAAAGATGTTGAGTTCGGTGACCAGCTGGCAGTGTGGGCGCCCAGAGGCAAAGTACCATAGCGCCATTGGAGGTAAAGCTTCCTGGTTAGTGTTGATTCAATATCATCTAGGACTGTTTCCCGGATGTATGTATCTTTAAATCTCAGGAACTGTTCAGTAAGAGACCCAGCCCTAGCCTTGATAACTAGGGCACGTAAGTTGTGCTCATAGTAAGCTGATGATATCGTTTTACGAGAAGACATTGGGCATGTATTAGCTGGGTCAGTCCACAGATCAGATCTTCCTATTGATTCACAGGAATGTTTAATATAAGCAAGCCATGGTACTTGATCAATTCTTATGAGGCGCAGAATATCTTGTAACTCTGTTCTGTAGTTCTCAAGCTCTGGAGTACGCCATAATTTATGCCAGAAAATTAAAGGTTTGAGGCCTAGTTCCACCGCAATGGGTTTTAAGCCCAAGTCCAATCTTAAGGGTAATAGCGGGGTGCTTGGTGGTAGAGCTGTCAGCTGCCTCAAGAAGTTGTTCTCTACAACCTGTATTTTCTGGATATGTACATGTCCCCAGATTTCGCCCCCGTATAGCCCGGCCGCCCTGGCCTGAGTTTTGTAAATGTGAAGGCGTGGGCCTAAAGGTTTATAACTCAGCCCACTAAGCATTCTGGATATGGCGCCCGTCGTCTGGGTTAACTTCAGATTGACTTTTGTCTGATGTGAGTCCCACCTCATTTGGGGATTAAAAATAACCCCCAGATATTCAAAGGTGTATACCCTTTCAAGACTGGAAGTCCCTATCCGCGGGCTAGATCGAGCAGAGGCAGGTGGGTTGAAGATCATATATTTAGTTTTTGAAGTGTTGATCTCCAAACCATGTATCATGCAAAAGTCGACAAAGCCGTCAAGGACCCTTTGTATACCCATAGGTGATTTGGAGAGCAACAGGGTATCATCAGCAAACATAATTGCCGGTACCCTGTTGCCCGCCAACCTTGGGGCATCGATGTTACTAATCCCGTCAAGATGGTTAAAGATCCCGTTGACAAAGAGGCAAAAAAGGGTGGGTGCGAGCACACAGCCCTGTCTAACCCCCCTGTCAACGGGAAAAGGATCTGAAAGGGTACCTCCTCTGCCACATCTTACCCTTGCGTAATTGCCCCTGTGTAGTTTTTCCAGAATAAAGAGCAGATCAGCCGGCACCCCTGTAGCTGCCAAAACTGCCCAGAGTTTGTCCCTAGGGACTAAGTCAAACGCCGCCCGCAGGTCGACGAATATCGTGTATAAACTGCCCCCCTCAATTGTTACTGTTTTCCAGTAGAGAAGATTCAATCGGAAGATCTGGTCCACCGTCGAAACCCCCCTTCTGAAACCTGCCTGAAAGGGACTCAAGATGTTATTGTCTTCGATCCAGGCCTCGAGCCGGTTCAGGATCACTCTACCAAAGATCTTTTGTGTGACATCTATGAGGCTTATGGGTCTATAGTTGGCTGGGAGCAGAGGGGAACCCTTCTTAAAAACGGGGACAATCTCTGCGCCCAGCCAAGTAGCAGGAATCTCCAAGCCTCGCAAAATGTAATTAAATAATAAAACTAGATATGGAGTCCAGACGTCCACCTCCTGTTTAAAAAGGTCACCTGGGATGCCATCCAACCCTGGGGCTTTGCCTGAGGCTAATCCAGCTATAGCCGCTCTAACCTCCTTGAAAGTAAACAGGGAGATTTCTTTAGGATCCTCAGTGCATGAAGGGTAAAAGGCAGCCTGCTCCCCCTCTGGTAATTGATACAGCGATTTAAAATGGTCAGACCATGCACTAGGTGAAATATTCGGCTCCAGTGCTGGGGCCAGTTCCAGTGAGCCAGTGTTCACTGTTCGCCAAAAAGTTCGTGAATCCCCCCTGGCTAGTGATATAGAAAGTGATTCCCATTTCTGGTGTTCCCATTCCTTTTTCGCATTACAAATTAGGGTTTTGTAAGCGGATCTCTTGGCTCTAATTATCTCACTTCCCAGACCTGCTTTAATAGAGGTCAGGAGGCTTGATTTTGCAGAACGACAGGTCCTATTATACCAAATTGGGCCTATTGCGCAGCCAGTTGGCCTCCTTAGAGTACGAGTAAGTGTTGCAGATACTGTCTCAGAGAGGGTTCTGTGGCACTGCCCTACTTGATCATGGTTACTCTGGTTTATATCATTAGCCATGATTTCCTGAGCTTTTTCAAGTATAGGGACAATCCTTTGATAGAGTGTAGGTATCCTCTCTGGGTTTGAGATGAATATCTCCCACTTTACTCTACGTTTATTTTGAGTCAGGCCAAGACCGGTGTCCCGAGCAATGTATTTAAAAAGTAGGATATGTACTGTTAAGCTTTACATGTCCCGGAAGTGAAAAACTCTTACATTTATTTGCCTCTACTGCAAGACCTACCTCTCCCATAGGATGGCATTGGCGTTGCCTTATTACATTTAATAATCGTAATTTCCAGATGGAAACAGGTAATCAGTTCATGTTTAGTGTCTTGGGAATTGCAATGAAACATCCTAACTTATGGTGAAATCTGATTTTAAATTACAATTTTGAAAAGGCCACTTTTTGAAAGTAAAAGACACACAGATGATGGACGGAATGCAGAGCAAATCAAACATTCACCCCAAGTCAAGAGATCTGGGTTAAATCCATCGTTCTTTTGCTCACCATGCCACCCCAGTTTAGACCCAGCCATATGCAAATCAGTCTTTGTCTGTTTGTTTTGCATTTGTCACCCTAAGTGGGAAGGGTATGCCCAGACATGGGTCCCATGCTTACTTCGCCACCAGAATCAAGCTACCCTGGCTGATGAGAGGTGTTACCCAAAAACCAGTCCCAAGATGCTTGTTTATGGGCCAGAGAGGGCCTTGCCCGGCTGTTCGGCTGGACTGTTCCCAGTGGGAGCAGGGTCAAGACTAATTTGCATATGACTGGGTCTAAACTGGAATGGTGTGGCGTGCAAAAAAATTATGGATTTAACCCAGATCTGTGACTGGGGGAGAATGTTTGATTAATTCAGCATTCCATCCACCATCTGTTCTTTTTACTTTTCGTATTTGGCATTTTCCTGCCTTAATGTTTTTTCACTAAGGGAGAGATAGCAGCAGTATAACTAAGGATGCCCTTGGCTTCCCAATCTATACAGACCCTATGAAAATGAGAGGGTGGTTGTATGAGAAAGCCTAGGAATCTTTTAGATTATTTTTTAAGGATCCTCACCCACATGTATCACCTGTGGCATGCTTCATTATTGGATCTTCACCCACTACACCTGATGTGAGTGGGTGGGCTCAACGCAGTTTGTAAGCAGAGTACTTAATCTAAAGGGGGTCTATAGTTAAAATTGCCTGCAGGTTCCTCTAATCCCTTCTTTATGATGAGCGTCTTTGGCAAGATTACAAAAGGGTGTAAAAGGTGGCATTGTTAGGGTATATTATGACCCAAAAATCATCAGTCAACATGTTTCAGTCCTACTCATTGCCCATCTGGGTCATTTGACTTTTTTCAGGACCATTATTTTCTATAATCCCTTGTTCACAGTGGCAAATAGCCAAATTAAAAGGATGTATAGTGGTGCAAAATTTCACACTTTAGAAACATGTATGTATGTACAAACCAGAAATGGGAATTTCCCTGTTTGTCTGCAATGGAAAGAAAGAAAAAAGGATGCATTTTATCATTTTTTCACATCGTGTATCATATTTCATAATTATAATCATACACTATGCTGGTGGCAAATCATGCACACTTTTGACTTCCCTCCACTCCACTACTCATTGTTGTCAACACACTCGAGTGAGACTCATTGTCATGTGAAAACACACTCCACACGCAGTACATTGTGAGGTGTGAAAACACTTGCATGCACGATGATTAAGTATCAAGACCTACACTCCCCAATTAAATTTCAAAGCTCCATAAGGTCTAGAAAGAAGGGCAGCCCCGTAGTAGCACAATGTAAAAAGATCAATAAAGGTTTGTTTTCACACCAGTTCAGTAATGCCAATTAAAAAAAGCTTGTCCTCATGAGATATGCCAGAGACTTACTTTTCAAAAGTCCACGCCGTGAATGATACCTAGTTTGTATCCTCTGAGCATCGCATGTTGGTAGCTGATTTTAAGCAGGGACCAGAGCGATCATTGCGAGGCGCGAGCACTAGTGATGTTCATACTGCTCCATTGGGAGTTCACCCGGCATTTGTGAACTGACTTCGGAGTGCCAGGGAAACTGGTATGTGAAGTCCAAGCCCCGTACAGGTTAATGATTACTTCAGTTTGTGTTTTTAAAAGATCACAGTGTGTCCAGTCCAACCGATTGACTTTACTAGTTGAAATTAACACATTGGGTTAACCCTAGTTGGTATGGGGTTATTTCAAGGTGTATCTAACTCTAATATACACCATAAGGTTCTGTGGTGCAATGACAGTCCTATTACTCCATTAGGGCACTCCTCGTGCAAGCACAATCTGATGCCAGAGCATTGGGGAGGCTGGGAAATGAAGTCCTGCCCCAGTACAATTTGATAATTATCATAATTGTAATATGTCAAGCAGATATCGCCCAAATAGCTGACTTGCCTTAGCCATTTGGTGCCTGCAGTCTGTCTCGGGGTCACAACTGGGTGCAGTTGACAGTTGGACTTTGTGTATTCCTCCTAGACAGCCACACACAAAAGGGAGCTTAGGTGTTCCTGGATGGGCCAGGATGGGCCATCACTGGCAGGATGGGAGGGAGGAGTTGGGCCCAGCCCCACTTACACTTGAATAGACTGTGTCCTACAGAGTGCTGCATACCACTTGTAGTTAGACCGGAGCCAAGGCCAAGAAGGCAGGGCACCTCTGCACGTCAAACGCATGCCTCTAGAAGCTTTTCCCCATTCCAAAAGCACAACTGGGTATAACAACTGGACCTTAGACACCAACTCTTCAGTGCACTTCTGGACCTGTGGATACTCTGCCAGGAAGAAGGACTGCTGTACTGCCACTCTGCTGGAGCGCTGCACAGGATGGCTGCTGCCCTGCGGTGCTGACCTGTTGGCTGCTGCATTCTTGCCTGGGTGAGAAGGACTGGAGCTTCCTCTCTTGAATGCAGAACCCAAGAGTGAAGGAATGGATGGCTGGCCTCCTGGTCTGTAGCCTCTGAGACACAGCAGGTTTGCAACCTTGCACCCACATCTGGACATTGCCATCTGTGAATCCACCCTGTCAAGTGGTGCCACCCCAGTCCTGGGCCCTTAGAAGTGGGCTTAAGGTGCTCTCCCAGCCTCTGTGATCCAGTGGAACTGATGCATCTCCTCTGCTGTGTTGCAAACCAGAGCAGAACTGACGCATTGCCGCTGCTGCATAGTTGGACCTGTCGTAAAGACCCACATGGCATCGCAAACCATTGGGACTGCCGCTGTGTGACATATCCTTGGAGCAGGCTCCTGTCCATCGTCACCGCAGCCTTGATGACAGACTCCGCACCACAGCCTTGCAGCTCCTCAGAACGTTTGCATTGCCTTGACTGTGCAACTCATCCTCAATGCAGGACTTTGCATCACAAGCCCTCATCGATGGGCTTCTCGACGATGACGCAGGACCTCACACTGCAGCTTCACCGCACCTCAGAACTGACTCATCGCTTCAGCTACGTGATGCATCTTTGATGCGGATCCTCGCAACTCTCAGCAAACCAGGATTTAAGGTACTTTGTTCAGCGAGCCTAACTGGGCTATTGTAGCCAGCCCAAACTCCATCATGGTTGGCCTGAACTTGTGACTTCTACTGATTGAATTTTTGTCGTTTTATTAAAGAAAGCTCAATTTTTCTAACTTGATGTGGGATCCTTTTTGTGTGGTGTTTTCACTTTATTGCTGTATGAAGTGTTGCACACATAATTTACACATTGCCTCTAAGTTAAGCCTGACTGGTCTGTGCCTAGCTACCAGGGGGATAAGCACAAGTTAATTTAGAATTGTCATGTGCCTCACTATGACAAGAATTGTGGGGGGTGCTTGACCAGGGCTCACACCCCAGTCAACCAACAATCCACTTTCTTTCATTGGTGATCAGCGGTGAGGATTAGGATTTGTGTTTGTGCAGTGCCATACAGTGATTTGGTGAACACTACCATCCCATATCTAGGACCCATTTGAGTTTAAATTCTCCTTGATTGGCTTCTTTTTGTTTCTTCCAAATTATTCCTCTAACTGTTGTGCTTATAACCACACTTGCAAGAATGGAATTCGAGCTTGCCAACATGGATAACTACACTGCAGCCCAGCTCAAAGAGTTCTGCAAGGAGAGGGGACTTACAGCCAAGAGCTCTACCAGGAGCCCCAAATGGCACTGAGGGCCTGGGCTGAAGGTCGCCAGTCATTGGCTGAAGCCACTGAAATGGATGATGAACCTTGGCATCATACTGGACAGCGAATTCTCTGTGAAACAGCAGGTCAATGCTGTTGCTTCAGCCTGCTTCCACACGATCCGCATACTCTGCAAAATCTTCGCATGGCTCTCATCAGTACAAGGCAAACTATGGTGCAGGCCCTCATCACCAGCCGGCTTGACTAGGGCAACACACTCTATGCTGGTACCTCCACCGAACTCATGCAAAGACTCCAGACAATCAAGAATGCAGAAGCCAGACTGATCCTCAACCTGCCCAAGAGGATACACATCACCCATCACCTGAAAGACCTCCACTGGTGCCCTGTTCAGAAGAGATGCCAGTTCAAGCTCCTGTTCCATGCCTACATGGCCCTCCACTGCCAAGGACGAGACTACATGAACCACTGTCTGATCTTCCACCAACCAACCTGAAACCTCCGCTCCGCACACCTCGCCTTTGCTCAGACACCACATATGCTCTGCAGTCATTTAAGAGGATGTTCCATCTCCCACCTTGCCGCCATAACCTAGAACCCCAACCTGAAACCTCCACCTCCACCTCTGCACTTCACCCTCACTGAACCATTTTAGGAAGGGGTTCAAGACCTGGCTCTTCAACTGATACCTGCAGCACAGTGCCTGGACCCTCCCCGGGGTGATTAGCCGCACTTTACAATTATGAAATGATTGATTGATTATTGCGATAGAAGGACAAGGAGAGGACCTGCCTCATATGCAGCCTTCAGCTGTGGGGACTGACTTGAACCCTGAATTGCAAATCCCTGTTAGAGCGTGGAGTAGTGTTTCGTACCACAACCTGACCAAGAGGAACTGGCACAAAGGAAGTCAGAGAGGTAGTTTAAGCTGCAGCTGGCCTTGTTGAGAATTTAAGAGAGGAACATGACTATGGAGGAGAAACGGCCTTAGAGCGATTGGATCCTGAAGGAACCTCATGGAGCCAGACCTTAAAGGCAGGGAGGTAGATTCCAGAATTATTTGTGGCAGCATATCTGCTGTGTCCTCTGGAAACAAGAAGGTTCACATTCCCAAAGGTCTGGTGCTTGATTTTGTTGTAGAGATGACAGCAAAATGTGTTTAGAAGCATACAAGATGGCTTTGCAGATGCATAGTGTGAGAAGCAGGCCTGGTATATGATGTCCAATAATGTAAGTGGCCCCCATGCACCAGTACAAACTACCCTTATGGTGATTTTAGAGGTCTTAGACAACCACAGAAAGCTCTCTAAGTGGTAGCTGTGGAGAGCAGTCTTCAAGCTTAGCCTTGAAGGAGTGTAAAGCAGCCTGTTTTACCAGATTGCGATCTTATAGTACAGATTATATGAAAGAGAACCACACAAGGTATTTCTAAAAATATGTATTTGTTACAGAATACTCTCTAGTATGTTACAGTATCTCCCACACAGAGATATACACAAAGCACACAATACTATACAAAGAAATCCCAATAAATAGCACTAATACACAGTGGGCCTCAGGGGGGAACCAAACCATATACTCAGAAAGTGGTATAAGAACCACGACTCGAGTCAGGACAATGTCCAGAGGTTGTAGAATCGCTGGGGACCCAAGGAACCACCCATGGTAAGTAGACATGGACCACTGGACTAGCCCAAGGGCTCTCTGAGGCTCAATCACTCCCAATTACAGCATCTTTTGGACTTCTGTCCTGATGCAATCTCTGACATGGTCAGGCTGCCTATAGATTTTACTCTTAACAGGTAGACTCTCACCTGTGTCTACTTCGTGGGTACACCAGATGGTTTTACTGGGTGTCAAAGAAAACATATGCCTGTAATGATTGAGGACCTTCCTGCAATCAATCTGCTGTTGGTCAGTGAGGCTGCCTGCCAGGCTGCCTGCCAGGGCTACACCATCATCAGGGTTGTGTGAGAGGAGATCAGGGAGAGGGTCACTTTCTTCCTCCTGTCCCTCATCAGTTTCCATGAGCAAGCCCATGTCAGCCCTGTCCACAAAAGGTTTGAGCCTGTTCACTCCTGCCTTCACTAAGACTTAGGCCGTGCTGTTACAGCTGGAAACACGCTCCGCCTCACCAGGACTCTCCCCAGCTGCTCTGCCACCAGGACTGAGACCTACACTGTGCAGGGTTCGAGTCAGCTACCCGGCACTACGTGCCAGGCCCGCCCGGCTGCCTCCTGGTAACCTCACTTCCTCCCTTCTGTTGCTGATAGCCTCTGGTGCTGTTTTAATTTAATTACTGTACTGTGTTTTAATTTTAATTCTTGTGCTGTGTTGTGTTTTTCCCCACTTGGTTGCCCTTTGCTCACCCATTTCCCGCCGCTGATGACCCTGCGGCCTGCCCCCGTTCCAGCCGCTCCCGCCTCCCTGCCTCTGCACCCACCACCCTCGCCTTCATATGGTGACCGCTGCACCTAAGGCAAGCCCGTCTGCGCCCGTCCGCACCTGGACCGCGCCCAGCGCCAGAACCCCTGGCCCCCGCGAATGCCACGATGCCCATCTCTGCTATGACTCCAGCACCCCCCACGCACTCAAAGCAGGACGATCACACACCTGCTGCCTGACCGCCCCGAAGTGCACCCAAGGCCCCTTCTCCTGCTGGAACTGCAGCTTCACCAGCATCCGGCCCGCCAACCCACCAACCAGGAAAGAACCCAATTACCTCAGATGCATTCTCCTCAACACCCGGTCCACCCACAAACACTCCGTTGAACTCTGGGACCTTCTCGACTCAACCTCCCTAGATGTCGCCTTCTTGACGGAGACCTGGCTGAACCCCTCCTCAGCACCCGACATCGCCATAGCCATCCCGGAAGGCTACAAGATCACCCGCAGGGACCGCACCAACGGAGTAGGAGGAGGAATCGCCATCGTCCACAGGAACACTCTCAGAGTCTCGACCAACACCGACGACACCCTGAGCACGGCCGAACACCTGCACTTCCAGATCCACACCGATCCCAACACCACCCTCAGAGGAACCCTCGTCTACAGACCCCCCGGACCCTGACCACAGTTCAGCGACTCCATCGCCGACGTCGTCAGCACACATGCCCTCGCCTCCACGGACTACATCCTCCTCGGGGACCTGAACTTCCACCTCGAGAACAACAATGACACTAACTCCACCACCCTGATCGCCAACCTCACCAACCTCGGACTCAGGCAACTCATCACAACAGCCACCCACTCCGGCGGCCACACGCTTGACCCCATCTTCTGTGCAAGCGCCCATGTCTCCTTCAACCACACCACCGAACTCCACTGGACCGACCATCGCTGCATACACTTCACCTTCCAGAAACCCATCACGCACCACTGCACCCAATAGATCCCTCGCCGCTGCTGGAGCAAAGTCACCGAAGACCAGCTAACCACCACCCTCGCCCGAAGCCCGCCCGCCGACCCTGCTGACCCCGACACCGCTGCATGCAACCTCAGACAGTGGATCAACGACTGCGCCAACACCCTCACCCCGGTCATGAAACCCTCCAACAGCCACACCAGCAAGAAAGCCAGCTGGTTCACTGAAGACCTCCAGGCCTCCAAGCAAACCTGCCAAAAGCTAGAGAAGAACTGGCCCCGTGAACGAACACCGGAGAGCTACGCAGCCCACAAGAACGCCACCCGCAGACACCATCACCTCATCAGATCCGCCAAAAGGGCCTCCTTCAAAGACCGCCTAGACAACAACGCACACAACAGCAAAGAGCTCTTCAACATCGTGAAGGAACTCTCCAACGCCAGCTCCAACACCAACAACATCCCGCCTTCGCAAGACCTGTGCAACTCGCTGGCCACCTCCTTCCATCGCAAGATCGCAGACATCCACAACAGCTTCAATGCCACGACCGCCCCGACAACCACTGAGACCTCCGCCCCCACGACCACCATCCGCACCAACCGCCTGCTCTCCTGAACCAATATAAACGACGACGACACCATCAAGATCATGAACACCATCCACTCCGGATCTCCGTCAGACCCATGCCCACACCACATCTTCAACAAAGCCAGCACCGCCATCACACCTCATCTCCAGAAAGCCATCAACATTTCCTTTGAAACAGCAACCTTCCCGGAGAGCTGGAAGCACGCCGAGATTAACGCCTTACTCAAGAAACCCAAGGCGGACCCCAAGGACCTCAAGAACTTCCGGCCCATCTCCCTGCTCCCGTTCCCGGCGAAGGTCATCGAGAAGACCGTCAACACACAACTGACCCGCTACCTCGAGGAGAATAGCATCCTGGGCCCGTCCCAGTCCGGGTTCCGCAGCAACCACAGTACCGAAACTGCCGTCATCGCCGACACCGATGACATCAGGACCCTGCTTGACAACGGAGAAACCGTGGCCCTCATCCTCCTGGACCTATCAGCCGCCTTCGACACGGTCTGCCAACGCACACTACGCACATGCCTCCATGACGCCGGGATCCAAGAGAAGGCCCTGGACTGGACCACCTCCTTCCCCTCCAGCAGAACACAGAGCATCTGCCTCCCCCCTTCCGCTCCGAAGCCACCGAGATCATCTGCGGCGTACCCCAGGGCTCATCCCTCAGCCCAACGCTGTTTAACATCTACATGGCATGGCTCGCCCACGTTGCCCGACTGCACGACCTCAACATCATCTCCTACGCCGATGACATCCAGCTGATCCTCTCCCTCACCAAGGACCCCCACACCGCCAAATCCAACCTCCATGAAGGAATGAAGGCCGTCGCCGAATGGATGAGGAACAGCCGACTGAAGCTGAACTCGGACAAGACGGAGGTCCTCATCCTCAGATAAACCCTCTCGGCCTGGGACGACTCCTGGTGGCCGACCGCACTGGGAACAGCTCCTACACCCACTGACCACGCACGCAACCTAGGGGTCATCCTCGACTCCACCCTCTCCATGACTAAGCAGGTCAACGCCGTCTCTTCCTCCTGCTTCAACACCCTCTGCATGCTCCGCAAGATCTACAAGTGGATCCCCACCGAAACGAGAACGGTCACCCAGGCCCTCGTCAGCAGCAGGTTGGACTACGGAAACGCCCTCTACGCAGGAGCCTCGGCCAAACTACGGAAACAACTTCAATGCATCCAGAACGCCTCTGCACATCTGATCCTCAACATCCCTCGCCATAGCCACATCACACCCCACTTGAGAGACCTGCACTGGCTCCCCGTCAACAAGGGAATAACCTTCAAGCTCCTCACCCACGCACACAAGGCACTCCACAACACCGGACCAGCGTACCTGAACAGACGACTCAGTTCTACACCCCCACCCGCCAGCTTCGCTCCGCCGACCTCGCCCTCGCCACAGTCCCCTGCATCCAAAGAGCGACCTCCAGTGGCAGATCGTTCTCCCGCCTCACCACCAAGACCTGTAACCCAAGACCTGCTGACCTCTCCTCAAGACCTGGCTTTTCGAGCAGTAGCAGCATTCCCCACCCCCCCCCCCCCCCAGCGGCTTGAGACCCTCACGGGTAAGTAGTGCACTTTACAAATGCTATGATTGATTGATTGATTCACATGGTGCACCCTATAGGGGCTCCTGGGAGTGCCAAGGTCCACCAGGTATGTGACCTCACCTTTTTGCTCAAGTATAGTGTAGGGTCCACTCCATTTATCTTGGAGAGCTGCTGGGATTACAGGCTCCAACACCCACACCTTCTGGCCTGGCTGGTAAACAGTCAGGTCAGCCTTTTGGTCATGCCAAGCTTTTTGCAATTCTTCACTGGCTCCAGTTTTTTACTTGCCTTCTTCATGTACTCAGCCATCCTGGAGCGGAGACCAAGTAAATAGTACACTATGTCTTGTTTGGGAGGTTTGAGAGGTAACTCCCATCCCTCTTTCACCAAACACAAGGGATCCTTAACTGGATGCCCAAACAGAAGTTCAAAAGGGCTGTAGCCAACCTCCTTCTGAGGGACCTCTCTGTAGGCAAAGAGACGGCACGGCAGAAGAACATCCCATTTTCGCCTAAGCTTTTCTGGGAGGCCCATGATCATACCCTTGAGGGTTTTGTTGAACCTTTCCACTAACCCATTGCATTGTGGATGATAGGGTGTGGTGAATATGTAATTCAGACCACATGCCTTCCACATTGCAGTAATATAACTTGACATGACGTTGGTACCTCTGTCAGTTAAAACCTCCTTAGGGAAACCCACTCTGGGATAAATTCCCAGGAGGGCCCTGGCCACCACAGGAGCTGTGGTGGTTCTAAGGGGAATGGCTTCTGGGTACCTAGTGGCATGGTCCACCACCACTAAAATGTAACTGTGCCCAGATGCTGTAAGAGGGTTCATGGGACCAATGATATCAATCCCAACCCTCTCAAAGGGAACCCCCACCACTGAAAGTAGTATCCGGGGGCCTTTTTAGTGCCACCTGACTTACCACTGGCTTGGCAAGTGGCACAGGAGCGACAAAGCTCTTTTGTGTTCTCAGACATGTGAGGCCAGTGAAAGTGAGGGACAAGCCTGTCCCAAGTCTTACTTTGGCCTAAGTGTCCTGCGAGGGGAATGTCATGTGCTAGGGTGAGTGGGAAGTCCCTAAACTTCAGAGGTATAACCAATCCCCTGGCGGCACCAGGCTTGGGGTCTCTATCCTCTGAGTAAATGGTCCCTCATCCCAGTAGATCCTGTGGGACCCACTGACACTCCCAGCTGCCGCAGCTTGCTGTCTGAGGGGTTCGAGAGGGTGGTAGGTTTGCTGCTACAAACTCAAGTCTGCACTGAAAGGGCACCCTGTCCCCAAGAACTCAACCTGATCATGCTCAAGTTCATCTGGGACAGTTCCTACACAGGGACTAAGATTATCTCCCTCAAGAAACTGATCCTCACTCTGAGTCTGGGGGGGAGACACAGCCTTACCCCTCCTGTTCCTTCTCTTGGAAGGCACCTGGTCCATTGTTCCAGGATCCATGGCCTGTTCAGTGGATGTCAGTTTGGCTTGTGACCTAGTCACAGCAAACACATCTGCAGAGATGCGCAACATTGCTGCATGAGTCTTAAATTCAACATCAACTCGAGCTGAAGTCTCCAAATCATTGCCCAACAAACAATCTACTGGTAGGTCTGAACTTACCACAACCTTTTTAGGGCCAGTTACCACTCCCAAGCTGAAATTACCAACTGCCAAGGAATGGTCAGTCCTGACATTGTTTGCATTGGTCACTTGGTACATCTCACCAAGTATAATGTGTTCAGGAGACACACGTTTCTCTGTCACCATTGTGACACTGGCCCCTCTGTCCCTGTAGGCCATTGCCTATGTTCCATTAATAAAAGGCTGTTGGCTGTACTTGTCCAGGTTACAGGGACTGACAAGTAAGGTGGCAAGATCCATGCCACCATCACAAACTAGAAGAGCCTGAGCTGGGGTTCTGACTAAGCTGGAACCCACCTCACATTCTAAGCTTAACCCTACTAATCCCTTGTTACGTGTACCACCACGTGTACTTGTGCTAGGGGAAGCAGTTGCCTTGGGGGCAGTGATGATAGGAGTAGTTTCCTTGGCTTTTGGACAAACAGCATATTTTGTCCAATGGGTCTTTACCTTACAAAAGTAACACCAGGGTTTCTTTGTGCCTTTGCCCTTGTTGGATTGTGACCCCCTCCCCCCCCCAGATGCAGGTTTTTGGGGCCCTGATGAAGAATCCTTTTTGTCTTTACCCTTGTCCCCACCCTTATCTGGAGCTTTTGAAGAATCTTGCTTCTTCTGGTCACCACTATTTTTCAGTTTTTTCTGCTTTACCCTGGTCCTGACCCACTTATCTGGATTCTTTCCCAATTCTCGGGGAGAAGTCAGATCTGAGTCTACCAGGTATTGATGCAACAACTGATTCTTGCAATTATTAAGGATCTGCTCCCTCATAATCAAATTGTACAATCCATCAAAGTCCTGCACTTTTCTGCCAAGTAGCCAGCCTTCCAGAGCCTTAATAGCACTGTCCTCAAATTCTACCCAATTCTGATTCTGTGACTTCTGGGTGTCTCTGAACTTAATCCTGTACTGTTCAGTGGTTAAGCCAAACCTATCAATGAGAGCACTCTTCAAAACTTAGTAATTGTCAGAATTCTTTTCTCTAACAGTGAGGAGCTTACATCTACCTTTGTCAGCAAAGGAGAGCCGCAAGATGGACGCCCACAGCTCTTGAGGGACCTTCTGCACTTTACAGGCCCTCTCTAATGCAGTCTACTATGTACTCTCCCAGGAGGGGCAAAGGGGGCCCTCCACTGCTTCCTCTGGGAGGTCTGAGTTATCTAGCTGGAAGCTATCATGCTCCACCTGGTCAGGGTTAGATTCAAGGTCAAAGAGGGTTCCCCCTCCTGGCCTATCTTCAGTCCCCTGCCCACCCACTCTGTTCTGTTCATCTGACCCAGAGGCTTTCCTCAGGTCACCTAATAGTAACACCTCTACCAGGCGTTGAGTGTTGGCACTTCTCCCTGTCTTCAGCTTTCTAGAGGCACACAGTGCTTTCAATTCTTGGAACAAAAGTTCACTGTATCTAGAAGGCAGAGAGCCACTGGCATCTCCTTTAGTAGACATACTAAGTGTGGTGTGGTGTTGTACCTACCTAACCTAGTGGGAAATAAACTCTCTGAGGTTGGAGAAAGGGTGTGCTAGACCCTCGACCTACCCAACCCTAAGTTCAGCAGAACTTACTATTCTAAGCTTGTATTTATATGTGCCTAGTACTAGTGGTTTTTCAGTATATCAATACAAAGATTTCTCTGGTAAAACAATGCAGATTTGAATCTCAACTGCTGCACACCAATGTGAGAAGCTGGCCTGGTATATGATATACACTAATGTAAGTGGGCACCTTGCACAAGTCCAGACAACCCTTATGGTGATTTAAGAGGTCTTAGACAACCATAGAAAGCTCTCTAAGTGGTAACTGTGGAGAGCAGCCTTTAGGCTTTGTCTTGAAGGAGTGTAAAGCAACCTGTTTTACCAGGATGCAATCTTAGTATAGATTAAATGAAAGAGAACCACACTAGGTATTTACAAAAATATGCATTTATTACAGAATACTCTCTAGTACGTTACAGTATCTCCCAAACGGATATATACACAAAGCACACAATACTATAGCAAAGAAATCCCAGTAAATAGCACTAATACACAGGGGGCCCCGGGGGGACCAAACCATATACTAAGAAAGCTGTATGAGAAGCAAGACTCGAGTCAGGGCAATGTTGAGAGGTTGCAGAATCGCTAGGGATCCAAGGAGCCACCCATGGTAAGTAGACAGGGACCCCACTGAGGACGTGTGCAGTGTGAGAACATGACCGTGGGCTCCGTACAACTCTACGTGTAAGTTGCAGTTGGATTTTTAAAGATTAGGGACCCTTCCCAGAGGACCCTGAAGAAACCTGGTGGAAGACAGAAGTTTAGAGAGCCACCCCGTCCATGGATATCCTAGTACCCACGTTAGCGTTGCTTGAATTGGTAAGAGTATGTAAAGCTCAGCCTAAGAACCCAAAACAGCTGAAAAGATTCCTACGGAACATCAACCCGCAGGATCTGACTGCTCTCTGCGAGAACATCCTCCCTCCCCCACCGAGCATGTCTGATGTTCACGAACTTACGGCCCACTATAACCACGCAATGCTAAACGTACTAGACTCGGTTGCACCACTATAGCTTAAAAGAATGTCCTCTAAACGCTCCAAACCTTGGTTTACGGATAGTATTAATTCCGAAAGAAGAAACTTAAGGCCTGCTGAAAGGCAATGGTGGTCCTATCCCTCCCTTGACCATCTCTACCACCTGAGATCCCTGAGAAGCATTTATAATAAGCGTATCAGATGCTCGAAGGCCACCTTTTTCAGAACTCAACTAGACCAAGCAAAAAGACGTCCAAAAAATCTGTTCAAACTCATCAAGTCCCAAGCCAATATTCATCCGAACCCCGCGTCTCTGGGTCAAGGGACACTGCCTAATTATGAAGAAAGTGCAGACTTCTTCACTGCTAAGTCTAGTAAGATCGAAACTGAATTACGATCTGCCCAGGACCACCTGACGATCAGTACATGGACCTCTTTCTGTTCACTAGGCGTGGCTATCTCTGACCCTGTGCATCCAGACCCCCATAAAAACAATGCATCCTAGAGTCTGTTCCAAACCATGCGTGAGTGCACTATACGCAATACACTGTTGACTCTGAAATCTTTCAATCATTATAATGACCCTCTGCCATCAAACCTTTTTCCGGAAGTTAGATCCTCCTTACTAACACTGTGGACTAAGATCGTCAATGCATCACTTCAGCAAGGGGATATTCTGGACTGCCTAAAATCAGTGCAAATTACCCCGGTTTTAAAGAAACTAACAGCTGCTCCCACCGACCTGCATAACTTTCACCCAATCTCTAACATCCCCACCCTGGCAAAGCTCCTGTGAAATGTGTGCTTGCCCAACTCTGCAACAACATTGACCATTTCCAACTCCTGGACCAATGCCAATCTGGTTTCCACCTGAGCCATAGCACAGAGTCAGCTCTAACGCATATTGTCGATGATGCGCTAAGAATGCTGGACCATAATGAGTCGTGCTTACTGATACTTCTCAACTTCTTGTCAGCATTTGATACTGACAAACACGATAACTTAATTGACCTCCTGGAACATAGGATGGGGTTGTCTGGGTCGGTGCTTAATTGGTTCTCTTCATTCCTCCTGAATAGATCTCAAAGCTTCAAGGTGAACCCAGCCTTGTCCCATCCTGCACCGGTTACGCTGGGGGTTCCACAAGGTTCAGCACTCTCGCCCACACTCTTTAAGTTGTTCATGGAGCCTCTAACAGAAATTCTGAAATCATCCAGCATTCACTACCACATGTATGCGGATGACACCCAACTTTATTTGAAGATCGCCTCCCCTGAGGACATTCAGGGCCATATGTAGGTATAACGTGCTTTGCGATTCTCAAATTGCGATTTTTAGGGAATCGCAATTAGAGAATCGCAAAATGCAATGCAGGTAGGATTAGCCAAATATTTTGCGAATCCCACCTATTCCTTATTTATGAATCGCAAATTGAGATTCGCAAATAAGGAATACCTTGCCATTCATTCCTATTGGCTATAAGGCCCATAGGAATGAATAGAAAGACATTCTCAATTTGCGATTCTCAATTAGAGAATCGCAAATTGAGAATGCAATTTCAAGGTTGCAAGGGTGTCAATAGGACACCCTTTTGCACCCCTGAAATAAACATGTGTGCACATGTGGCGCACATACATGCGCTAAGGGCATGTATGTGCGCCACATGGCACTTTGAAAAATGCAAAAAAGTGCATTTTTCAAAGAAATCGCAAATTACCACCAACCTGAAGTTGGTGGTAATTTGCGATTCCTTATGCCAAAATCGCACAACTTGGGTGCTTCCTACATTGCATTTAAGGAATCGCAATTTGGGATTCCTGAAATGCATTTGCAAAATAAGGAATCGCAAATTTTGCGATTCCTTATTTTGCATGTGGGTTGTTGTTTGCTACATAGCACACTGCTCAAATTGCAATCGCAAACGCTGAAATTCTGCGAATTTCAGCATTTGCAATCGCAATTTGGCTTCCTACATATGGCCCTCAGTCCCTCAATTCAGTCCTGCTGGAAACACAAAGCTGGCTGACACGGAACCACCTGAAGCTAAATGCTCTAAAAACAGAATTCCTCCTAATCTCACCCCATAAGCAATCCCCGGTCATGGAACAATGGCCTAATCAGCTTACCGCTCTCAATTGTAGACCTCACCTCGTGGACACGGCATCCTCGTTTGGTATTATATTAGACAATAGTTTGAACATGCAAAAGCACATCAGCTCCCTCACCAAAGGAGCAAATTTCCAACTAAGAAGCTCAAACTCTTTCTCCCTGCCCATGACCTAAAGGTTGCAGTGCCAGTATTAGTGATCGCAAAGCTGGACTATGGCAGTGCAACGCTGTGTGGCTTGCCCAGAGGGAAAATGGCTCCTCTTAGAGTGGCCCTCAATTCTGCTGCTAGGCTCTTAACGGGGACTAAAAAATACAGCCATATCTCTCCGGACCTGCTGGCCCTGAAGTGGCTCCCGTAAGAAGCTCGGATACAGTTGAAAATTGCATGCATGGCACACAAAGCCATCCACTTCAAGACCCCCCTGTACCTCGCCCAGAAACTGGAGCTCTCATGTGGTACAAGAGCCTCCAGAAGTGCCAGCACCCTTTTACTCAAACCACAAAAATTCAAGAAAAAAAAGACCTACAATCGAGCCTTCTCAGGCATGGCGCCGAGGATCTGGAACTCCCTCCCCCCTGAAGTCAGGGTGATCCCTTCCACTGTCCGTTTCAAAATGGAAGTTAAAGGACTTTTGATGAAGAAATTTCTGCCTCAGTCCGCCTTCCCCACTTGACCTGGGGTCCATAGCTGCTGTTTGTAGCCCAGAGGCTTTGCTGACGTGATTGCTGGACATTTGTTTTATTCTGTACTTTTCGCTTTGCTGACTTTGTATGTTTGCTTATACCCTTCCTTGCTGCATATTCTGTAAAGCGCTTTGATACCCTCGGTGGTCATGTTTGCGCTATATAAAACTTTATAAATAAATAAATACCTACACCAGGGAAGCTGGGTGCACAGGTGTGAAATGGTGTCGGAAAACGCCTTCGAACCCAATGGAGGAAAGTGCCGCTGCTGGAAGAGGAGAAAGTGTCCCTGAGAATCCAAATGTGGATTCTTGATGAAAAGTACCTGAAAGCAGAGGGGATAGAGTCTGGGTCAGTTGGGAGCGACCAGGGGCTCAGTAGACGAATGCCCACCGATGTCGGGTGCTTCAGGTTAGATGTTGATGACCTTGACTCTGCAGCTGTGGGGACCAGGCGATGCTCAGGACAACCATAATCTGGATACTAGCTGTCCCATGAAGGATGTTGTGTGCTGAGGGGTCGGTGTCCGGCGGGAGCACCAGCAAGCCTTGGCAAAAGCAACCCATGCAGGAGGTCAAGAAGTTGCAGGAAGAGGACCAGCAAGGTCCAGGAGACTCACCACAATCAGGGAAGTCAGGGCAAGCCCAGAGCAATCACGGTAGCCCAAAGAAGACATAGTTGACCCTCCACAGGACCCACAGGTCAAAGACACTGGAGTCGCAGGAGGACCTCGTACAGCTTTACAAAACAACAGGCCACGGAGCAAACGGTGTGAGGTGGCTGCAGATGTTTGTAGGAGAAGTTGCCAGAGGTTGGGGCTACTTGGAGCCCAATGCACTTGCTGCAGAACTGCCAACAAGCATTTGCACTTGCAAAAGTACACGGTGCACAGGTGTTCGGGTATTGCAGCCCCATGAGGGATTCTGGCCTCAAACTTGGTAAGAGGACAGTTCTGGCCTCAAGGGACATTGGAACCCATCTCCTATGTTGTTGAACCCTTCGGAGTCCGTAGGAGCTTGGGCTCAGCAGACCGGTCAGCAGTGTTGCGGTGCTTGTGAATGCAGGGGAGTGACTCCTTCACTCCAAGCGAGATTGCTTTGGTTTTTCCTTGATGCTTCACAGGCCATGGAAGGTTCCTGTATGATGCACATGCACAGACGATGCAGCAGATTGAAAGGGAGATGAGGTCAGGCCTAAACAAAGTCCAGCAAAATCCAGTGTGCCCAGATGGTCGAAGTGTAGTGGTATCTGTTCTGAATCTTGTCCACGACAAATCTAGGGACCTTCACCCAGGTGAGCCCTTAAGTACCCTAAGGAAAGAGTTGGGACTATTCAGGGGATCCTCCCAGGGGAGGGTCTGGACAGGGGGCAGTTTACTCCCATGTCCTTTGTCCAGTTTTGTGCCAGAGCTGGAGACAACGGCTCCCAGGACTGGTTTGAACTGGAATATGCACAGGGACACCAAATGTGCCCCTCATGCAGACTTTCAGGTGCAAGCAAGCACACCCACCCAGCCCGAATACACTAAATTGTTCCACCTTCCTCTGCTCAACCTTGGCTCAGCAGCAGAAGGGCAGAAATGTGTCTCTGGTTGGCAGCAACCATTTTGTGCTGTCCAGGTCAAGAAGGCAGGTACCTGGAACACTTAGAGCCTAACGGAGGACTCTTCCAGTGCTTGGAATCATACCTCCCACACTGTTTACGGTGTGAGGGTATGATACCAATATTTTTGATACCAAACATGATAGGATTAGTTGCAGCAGTTTTCGAGATGGTCATCACGTAATTATCCGGTGCCTCTCTATATAGTATATGGCTGCTTCACTGACAAACCCGGGAGAATGGTCTCTGTAGGCTGCAGGGGTGCCTTGCTCATGCAGGGGCACCCTCGCACTTAGAACCAAGCACCCTGCCCTCAGGATTGTAAAGGCATGCTATAGGGGTGACTTATAGTTTTTAAGTGCAATGACCATTGGATATAGTAAATCTATATCTTTCGTAAGTAATGCAAGCACCAACTTATACAGGCTGCAATGGCAGGCCTGTAGGTCCATTTTGAATGGTCCCTCAAGGGTGGCATAATACATGCTTCAGCCCATGGGGGACCTCCGGGGCATCTATGCCCTGGGTACATGGGTACCATATACTAGGGACTGACAAGGGTACTCCAGTATTCAATCTTGGATGTACCTAGGTACTGAATATAACAGTTTAGGGAGAAAGCAGACAGACTGGGGTCCTGAACAGCAGGATCCTGGTCAGACTAGTCAAAAACAGGGCCACATCAAGCAAACAGTGGCGGTAACCATAAGAAGCAGATCCTACTTTCCTATACATAGGATCCCTGAGAAAGATTGGGACCTAGTCTCTGGAAGCATATCTCTAGCAAGGGGAGGGATGCCTTTTAAAATGTGTTTAGATGTGTTTTCACTGAGTAATCTACAAAATCCACGGAGGTTTGGCCTTGGGGTTTCTTGGCCTCCCTGAATCTGATCCTATACTCCTTATTGCTGAATCCTAAGCCCTCAATCAGGGTGCACTTCATAAGGTGATAGGATGTAGCATCTTTCTCATCGAGTGTCAGGAGGCTATCCCTGCACTTTCCTGAGAACATTTCCCACAGGATAGCAATCCAAA
Organism: Triturus cristatus; assembly: GCF_964204655.1. Classification (NCBI taxonomy): domain Eukaryota; kingdom Metazoa; phylum Chordata; class Amphibia; order Caudata; family Salamandridae; genus Triturus; species Triturus cristatus. The sequence goes on along the minus strand of NC_140588.1, from coordinate 797,990,428 downwards.
ACTGTGGACCTGACTACCAAGAGAGGCTCTCTCAAATGCAATGAACCACTTAGTAATATTATCATCCTCAAAATATTTAGGGTCAATCCCTTTGAGTATTTTTGAGTCAATAAAGTCTACCTCCCTCTTTATTATTCTGCTGCCACCCGAGTTGGGTCGTAGGCCAATCTCAGCACTTTCTTTTTCTATGGCTAGCAGTTTAACTTCTAGAGCTATCCTCTTGACAAGTTTCTGAATGTCTGCATCTTCAGTCTCCACCTCAATTGGGACACTACTGGGGTGACTTCCACCACAGGTGTTGCTTTCTGTGGGGTAGTGATGGAGTCATTTTCCTCCCCCTCCACCTCCTCTTCTTCTTCTTCCCCATTGGGGGAAGTTTGGTTTGGAAGGGCCTTGTCATTATCTGCCATCAACTGCAGGAGATGGGCTTTTGTGGGTATAGGACCCATGGAAAGTTTCCATGTTTTGCACAAATCTTTACGTTGAGAAACTTTAAGATGTGCATAAGGACTCAGGTTGAGCTCCTGGCTGGTCCCTGTAGCTTCAGTCATGGTATTTAAAGTAAGTGGAGTCTTAATAGAGATTTAAAAATAACTCTTAGTATTTCTTCATAGTGTGTCCAGCGGGGAACAAAGATGGTGGCCAGTGGGTGGGGCCAGGTATAAGTACCTGACCCCAGCCCACTGTGCACCGGAAACGACACTGCAGAGGCACCAGACATTAGAGGGACTCCCTGAAGAGGGGGGTCCCTGTGGCAGGGTGCAAGGAGGTGCCAAATGCGGCACTAAGGGGGCTGCCCTCTTCCAAGGCCCACTGAGTGCACCACGGGCAGTCGCATAGTGCCGATATGGGCAACCCCCCGCTTAGCTATAATTAGCCATGCTGCACAAAATAAACAATCCACACAAGTTTTTGTTGGGAAAACAGATTGCTGCGGGTTTATTACATACAAGGAGCATGCCAATTTGGTGGTTTAACTTACGGGCGATCCAAGGGCAGGCAGCGGTGACTAACCTAAGCTGCCCTTCCCGCCTGATGAGCCAAACTGCACCGTGGCCAACCCAATCGGTACTACCATTTATGTGGGGGTTCTCCCCCTTACATGCCATGAACCCCTAGTCCATAACTTTTACTCACGCTTTTCTAGGGACGGAGTGTATCCAGGCAAGCCCCCGGTTGTTCAGGCTTACGACCCCCCGCAGGACTAGCAGGGCCCCGTCGTTTTCAACCAGGGTTCTGCCATAAAGAGTCCTGGGATTTTGGCATAATGCACCCCATATTGTGCCCCTCTAAGAGTACCCCTCGTACCAGTCAGCCTCCAGATCGCCCTGTAACTGCGCCAAAGCCATGAATGTGGCTGCCGCCATATCTGCCCCCCCCCACCATGGCAGGCTGCATAACCTCCTGCAACGAACAGTTACCAGTCTTTCTAGCCGGACAATTCCCATCTACCTCTGAAAGGTTACCAGTCCTTCTTGCTGGAAAATTCACATCAACCTCTGCAGGTGTACCCCGTCCCTATCAGGGGAACCACAAGGTGTTTGCACCGTAGAGACCAAGCCCTTCTTATTTTATTTGATTTAAAATTAGTGTAGAACCCAATCCTCCTGCTTGATGGGCTTGTGCATGGCTTATTTACCCCTCCGTAGGCAAGTGCAGAGGCCTCCTGGGTTTGGGAACAACTGTACACTACTTTAACCACATTACAGGGTGAAACCCTATGGTGCCCTCTGCGGCAATAAGAGCCTTATTGTTAGGTGTTGCCTAGTTGTGTATTTACACATCACCGCCTTGCCTTGATTATAGGATACACTTGTAAGCATCGTGGAGTTTGCCTCCAAAGCCAACAGTATATTTGTCAACAAGTTGTTGTTTGTGGGCCAACACCCTACCTTTATCTCTGCCAGCTGACCTCATGCTTGTTTTCCCTTCTGTAGGCAAGTTCGATTGCCTCCACTTAAATTAGGAACTACTGTTCTCTGTTTTAACCACAGCTTCATTTACCCCTCCGTAGGCATGTTCGATGGCCTCCCCAGAGTTGAAAACAACTGTTCTCTGCTTTAACCATGGTTCAGGGAGAAATCCCTACTGTGCCCTCTGTGCCAATAAGGGCCTTCTTGTTGGTTTTGCCAAGTCGTGTGTTTACCCATCACTGCCCAGTCCCTGGTTTCAGAATAAGGTGGCAAGCATAGTGGAGTTCACCTCCAAGTCCAACAGTAGATTTGTTGACAAGTCATTGTTTGTGGCCAACACCATACCCTTATTTCAGCTGGCTGACCTCCACCTGTATGGGAGTACAACGTGGGCAAGAATTCTTACTCCTTAAGCAATGCCAAAATACTGCTCTCCGTGTAACCATCTGATTAAATCCATTGTGCCCTGCGTGCATGTGTACCTTACTTTCAGGATTTGACTAAGCCTGTGTTTACCCCCCCTACATGAGTATTCCCAAAAAGGGGTTCTAACTCATAACTGTGTACCGCAACAGCAAGTGGGAAATTGACCTGCTCCTTCTATATTTGAATGCATGCTGTGTTCTGGTAATTGTCATCATTAGTGCCCTGAACCCTTCTTTCTCAACCCATTGGAGTCACTGCACACACTTTTTTTTTTTTTTGGAATGACAGCCTTGCCCCCCCCTCACCTATTTAAAACCCACTCTGTTTGCGGGTTCCTGGCTGTGCCCTTCTATCTGGGTATGGGCAAATGTAATGCCTATAGCTTTGCGCCTGCATCCCCTCATTCTTCTTCATTACATGTCCATATTGCATGCCAGCCCCTCACAGTCTGACTGCGATACATGGATGCTGTGTCATCATGCTGATGTCCCCACCCCAGCACAAGTCTTCCACTTCCCAACCTCTGCTAATGTGTACCCGGGAGTCGACAAGTGGGTGGGAACAGGAAGTGAAGAATATGTACAGATACCTGCCCTTTTTCGACTAATGGGGATGCAAGTGTTCTTAATACACTGTAGCCTATTTGTGCTCTAACCCATGTTACTCCCAACTTTAGGAACTGTAGCACACTTGTTAGATGACAACTCCACAACCCACCTAGCTGCCATGGCTATAGGATGGGTGAATTTAGGTTCGCTGAAGCAACCTGTAACATGTCCTCGTTTACAGTATGCGCCAACTTTGCTGATTTTACCAGACCTTTGAATTGGCAGTTTTATTGATAAGCTATTGCGAACAAGCTAATGGTGTCAAATCTGGTTTCAGTGAGTGTTTATCCATATGCATCTGCTAGTGAGTACCTTGCTTTGTTTTGGCTGTGTTAAAATTATTGCTTGCGTCACACTTCAGGATATGGAACTGTGCTAAATTTCTTGATTACTACTCTGCTGAGAGCTCGGTACATTCACAGATATTTCTTTACAATGAGATTGCAAGCACCAATCCCAACCAACTAAAATTTCACGTACTCTGTCAGGGGCCATGGCCTTGTCTTTGCCCTCTGAGAGGTGATCTGAGGCCCCATGACAAGCGTCATGGGGCCTCAGCAATCATGTCTACTTGTCCATCCTGTAATACACCGGCTGTAATAACTAAACTGCTCCCTATCCATGAAACGTTTTGGTAAATCACAGATGGGCACAGCAGGGCCTTTACTGGGCTGGAACCATATTGCTTAATCCAGGAATTGGACCCAGATCAAAGGTTTCTCCCTGAAATTAGTTGCCTTCCACTAGAAAGAAAGGCCTGCCTATTTACTGGTTTTTGCCACCTAGTACCCTTCTAATTAGTGATACGGAACATTCTACTCAGCGTAAGCTGACAGTCTTGCATTGCCATCACACCACCTGTGCCCCTTGTAATCACCCTCCATCCTGCTGTGCTTTTGATCATTTGGTTAAAGCCAAGGGGACCCTGGAATGCTCTTTAACCCTCATTTCCTCTGCACTAATGGCATGGATCACTCACAGTTTCACCCATATGGGCTCCCGTTAGGAAAAGTGTGAAATTGTCTTGCTGGGGTGGCCACCTCGGCTATTTTACTTTTGTATCTGTCCTCACCAAGTTACCTGCATGCCCAGCTTCTGGTGCTTATACCTGAGGGGCTTCGGAAGCTTGCATGTCTGTATACTACAATCTGTCCATTAACTTCCTATAGGAATTTTCAACATTCAGTTGAAATCTGTGTTGTTTAACTGACCCTTCTCAAAGGCCGATAAATGTAATCATATGAGTGGTGCGGGACAATATGTCTGAATATAACAATTGCAGTTTCATGTTCTGGTGCAATCCTCATGTATGCGGATCCTCTAGAACCCCTCTGCCTAATGTGCATAACCTAGGTACATGGTTCAGTTCATTTGACACCCTTGCCTGTGGCTTAAGGCAAACTAGCCCAAGCTGGGCCTGCTGCTGCTGTCAGAGTCTTGCTGTTAAGGGTGGAAGAAGCATGACAAACCATCGCTGCTCCCGATTATATAAAGTGTGTGCACCTGCCCGGACAAGTTGACCTCCCAAGACCGTTAATTGGGGGTGCCTGTCCCCACTATTATACACAACGTCACAACTTCTAGTGGGAAGGCCGTGCGTATAGGATGTTCCTGTACCCAGCTTGACTCAATTGTGCCATCCTAGGCAATTGTCTGAATTTTTCCTTGTACTTTTGTTTGACATAAGGGCACCCTGAAATGCATGTGGTCGGGACATCCACTGTATAAACTGTCTCTGGTAGTTATATGTTGAGCTATACTGATCTTCATCTATCGTAACAAACCTGGGGGTTCCTGCTTGTTACCCTCTGGGCGAGGCCATTGATGCCCCACCGGGGGTTTGTTGACCACTTTGAGGTAATGACGATGACTTTAGTATCTTTGTAATAAAATTGGGGTACATTTCCTACCAGTGCTAGGGGCGGACTGGTGGGGAACTGTGGATCCACTGACACTTGATCTGCCCAAGCTTTGTCTGGGCTTCCTAAGCACCAGTTTCACGCACCTCGTCATAACCCTTTGGATATCTCAGCTTCACGAACACAGAACACGGCAACTAACAACTTAATACAGGTGTGGGCAGGGCAGACCTGGCAGGGTGACTTAGAGGGGTTGTACCTAGCCCCACTTACACTTCAAAGGGCTTTGCTGTCTGCCCACACAAATCACTCTGGCACCATGCCTGTCCTGTCTTTTATCACCCAAGACAGTTTGGAGCCTTAACAGGGGAAGGAGTATAACTTTCCAGAACCAGATGTGATGGTAGGACAGAGAGTCCCCTCACACAAAGACTGACACCGGGTATAAATATTGACCTCCAGAGCCACTCTTCAGAACACTCCTGGACCTGTGGACATTACAGAACAAGCATTGGCATTGCCAATAGGTCTAGCTTTTGGGACCTTCTAAGTATTTAGTTATGCAGCACAATATCCTTGGTGCAACCACATCAACTGTTGAGTGGCTAAACACTTATAAGGTTCCAAAGGCAAGAGATTGGCTATGCCAACGCTTGGTGTGGTTGTGTGTGTGGTTGTGTGTGGTTGTGTGTGTGTGTGTGTGGTTGTGTGTGTGGGTTTGTGTGTGTGGTTGTGTGTGTGTGGTTGTGCATGTGTGTGGTTGTGTGTGTGTGGTTGTGTGTGTGTGTGTGTGGTTGTGTGTGTGTGTGTGGTTGTGTGTGTGTGGTTGTGTGTGGTTGTGTGTGTGGGTGTGGTTGTGGGTGTGGGTGCGGGTGCGGTTGTGGGTGCGGGTGTGGTTGTGGGTGTGTGTGGGTGTGTGGTTGGGTGTGGTTGTGTGTGTGGTTGTGTGTGTGTGGTTGTGTATGGTTGTGGTTGTGTGTGTTGTGTGTGTGGTTGTGTGTGTGCGGTTGGGTGTGGTTGCATGTGTGTGTGTGGTTGTGTGTATGGTTGTGGTTGTGTGTGGTTGTCTGTGTGTGTGTGCTTGTGTGTGTGGTTGTGTGTGTGTGGTTGTGTATGTGGTTGTGGTTGGGTGTGGTTGGGTATGGTTGTGTGTGTGGTTGTGCATGGTTGTGTGTGTGGTTGTGTGTGTGTGTGGTTGCGTGTGTGTGTGGTTCTGTGTGTGTGTGGTTGTGTGTGTGTGGTTGTATGTGTGTGGTTGTGTGTGTGGTTGTGTGTGTGGTTGTGGTTGTGTGTGTGTGGTTGTGGGTGGGGGTGTGGTTGTGGGTGTGTGTGGATGTATGGTTGTGTGTGGTTGTGTGTGTGGTTGTGGTTGTGTGTTGGGTTGGGTTGTGTGTGTGTGTGTGGTTGTGTGTGTGTGTGGCTGTGTGTGTGTGTGGTTGTGTGTGTGGTTGTGTGTGTGGTTGTGTGTGTAGTTGTGCATGTGGTGGTGGTTGTGGTTGTGTGTGTGGTTGTGTGTGTGGTTATGTGTGTGGTTGTGTGGTTGTGTGAGTGCTTGTGTGTGTGGTTGTGTGTGTGGTCGTGGTTGTGTGTGTGGTTGTGGGTGTGGTTGTGGTTGTGTGTGGATGTGGTTGTGGGTGTGTGTGTGTGTGCATGTGTTTGGGTGTGGTTGTGTGTGGTTGTATGTGGTTGTGTTTGTGGTTGTGTGTGTGTGTGTGTGTGGTTGTGTGTGTGTGTGGTTGTGTGTGTGTGGGGTTGTGTGTTTGGTTGTGTGTGTGAGTGTCTGGTTGTGTGTGCATGGTTGTGTGTGTGTGGTTGTGTGTGGTTGTGGTTGTGTGAGGTTGTGGTTGTGTGTGGGTGTGGTTGTGGGTGCAAGTGTGGTTGTGGGTGTGTGTGTGGATGTGTGGTTGTGTGTGGTTGTGTGTATGGTTGTGTGTGGTTGTGGTTGTGTGTGTGTGTGTGTGGTTGTGTGTGGTTGTGTGTGTGGTTGTGTATGTGGTTGTGGTTGTGTATGTGTGTGTGGTTGTGTGTGTATGGTTGTGTGTGTGGTTGTGTGTGTGGTTGTGTGTGTGTGGTTGTGTGTGTGGTTGTGTGTGTGTGTGTGTGTGGTTGTGTGTGTGGTTGTGTGTGGTTGAGTGTGTGGTTGTGGTTGTGCATTGTTGTGTGTGTGTGGTTGTGTTTGTGTGTGTGGGGGGGTGCTTGTGGTTGTGTATGTGTGGTTGTGTGTGTGGTTGTGTGTGTGTGTGTGTGGTTGTGTGTGTGTGGTTGTGTGTGTGGTTGTGTGTGTGTGTGTGGTTGTGTGTGTGGTTGTGTGTGGTTGTGTGTGTGGTTATGGTTGTGCGTTGTTGTGTATGTGTGGTTGTGTTTGTGTGTGTGGGGGGGTGCTTGTAGTTGTGTGTGTGTGGTTGTGTGTGTGTGGGTGGGTGTGTGGTTGTGTGTGTGTGTGGTTGTGTGTGTGTGGTTGTGTGTGTGGTTGTGTGTGTGTGGTTATATGTGTGGTTGTGTGTGGTTGTGGTTGTGTGTGTGTGTGTGGTTGTGGTTGTGTGTGGTTGTGTGTGTGTGTGTGGTTGTGGTTGTGTGTGTGGTTGTGTGTGTGGCTGTGGTTAGGTGGCAGTGTGTGTGTGTGTGTGGTGGTTGTGGTTGTGTGTGTGGTTGGGTGTGTTCGGTTGTGTGTGGTTTGTATGTGTGTGTGGTTGTGTGTATGGTTGTGGTTGTGTGTGTGGTTGTGTGTGTGGTTGTGTCGATGTGCTTGTGTGTGTGGTTGTGTGTGTGGTTGTGTGTGTGTGGTTGTGGGTGTGCTTGTGTGATTGGGTATAGTTGTGGTTGTGGGTGTGTGGTTGTGTGTGTGTGGCTGTGTGTGTGTGGTTGTGTGTGTGGTTGTGTGTGTGGTTATGTGTGTGCTTGTGTGCTTGTGTGGTTGTGTGTGTGCTTGTGTGTGTGGTCGTGGTTGTGTGTGTGGTTGTGTGGTTGTGTGTGTGGTTGTGGTTGTGTGTTGATGTGGGTGGGTGTGTGGATGTGTTTGGGTGTGGTTGTGTGTGGTTGTGTGTGTGTGGTTGTGTTTGTGGTTGTGTGTGTGTGTGTGGTTGTGTGTGTGGGGGGTTGTGTGTGTGTGTGGCTATGTGTGTGTGGTTGTGTGTGTGGTTGTGTGTATGGTTGTGTATGCAGTTGTGCATGTGGTTGTGGTTGTGTATGTGGTTGTGTGTGTGGTTATGTGTGTGGTTGTGTGGTTGTGTGTGTGCTTGTGTGTGTGGTTGTGTGTGTGGTCGTGGTTGTGTGTGTGGTTGTGGTTGTGTGTGGATGCGGATGTGGTTGTGGGTGTGTGTGGGGATGTGTTTGGGTGTGGTTGTGTGTGGTTGTGTGTGTGTGGTTGTATGTGGTTGTGTTTGTGGTTGTGTGTGTGTGTGGTTGTGTGTGGGGTTGTGTGTTTGGTTCTGTGTGTGGGTGTGTGGTTGTGTTTGCGTGGTTATGTGTGTGTGGTTGTGTGTGTGGTTGTGTGTGGTTGTGGTTGTGTGAGGTTGTGGTTGTGTGTGGGTGTGGTTGTGGTTGCGGGTGTGGTTGTGGGTGCGGGTGTGGATGTGTGGTTGTGTGTGGTTGTGTGTATGGTTTGTGTGGTTATGGTTGTGTGTGTGTGTGTGTGGTTGTGTGTGGTTGTGTGTGTGGGTGTCTGGTTGTGTGTGCATGGTTGTGTGTGTGTGGTTGTGTGTGGTTGTGGTTGTGTGAGGTTGTGGTTGTGTGTGGGTGTGGTTGTGGGTGCAAGTGTGGTTGTGGGTGTGTGTGTGGATGTGTGGTTGTGTGTATGGTTGTGTGTGGTTGTGGTTGTGTGTGTGTGTGTGTGGTTGTGTGTGGTTGTGTGTGTGGTTGTGTATGTGGTTGTGGTTGTGTATGTGTGTGTGGTTGTGTGTGTATGGTTGTGTGTGTGGTTGTGTGTGTGGTTGTGTGTGTGTGGTTGTGTGTGTGGTTGTGTGTGTGTGGTTGTGTGTGTGGTTGTGTGTGGTTGAGTGTGTGGTTGTGGTTGTGCATTGTTGTGTGTGTGGTTGTGTTTGTGTGTGTGGGGGGGTGCTTGTGGTTGTGTATGTGTGGTTGTGTTTGTGGTTGTGTGTGTGTGTGGTTGTGTGTGTGGGGGGTTGTGTGTGTGTGTGGCTATGCGTGTGTGGTTGTGTGTATGGTTGTGTATGCAGTTCTGCATGTGGTTGTGGTTGTGTATGTGGTTGTGTGTGTGGTTATGTGTGTGGTTGTGTGGTTGTGTGTGTGCTTGTGTGTGTGGTTGTGTGTGTGGTCGTGGTTGTGTGTGTGGTTGTGGTTGTGTGTGGATGCGGATGTGGTTGTGGGTGTGTGTGTGGATGTGTTTGGGTGTGGTTGTGTGTGGTTGTGTGTGTGTGGTTGTATGTGGTTGTGTTTGTGGTTGTGTGTGTGTGTGTTTGTGTGTGTGTGGGGTTGTGTCTTTGGTTGTGTGTGTGGGTGTGTGGTTGTGTGTGCGTGGTTATGTGTGTGTGGTTGTGTGTGTGGTTGTGTGTGGTTGTGGTTGTGTGAGGTTGTGGTTGTGTGTGGGTGTGGTTGTGGTTGCGGGTGTGGTTGTGGGTGTGTGTGTGGATGTGTGGTTGTGTGTGGTTGTGTGTATGGTTTGTGTGGTTATGGTTGTGTGTGTGTGTGTGTGGTTGTGTGTGGTTGTGTGTGTGGGTGTCTGGTTGTGTGTGCATGGTTGTGTGTGTGTGGTTGTGTGTGGTTGTGGTTGTGTGAGGTTGTGGTTGTGTGTGGGTGTGGTTGTGGGTGCAAGTGTGGTTGTGGGTGTGTGTGTGGATGTGTGGTTGTGTGTGGTTGTGTGTATGGTTGTGTGTGGTTGTGGTTGTGTGTGTGTGTGTGTGTGTGTGGTTGTGTGTGGTTGTGTGTGTGGTTGTGTATGTGGTTGTGGTTGTGTATGTGTGTGTGGTTGTATGTGTATGGTTGTGTGTGTGGTTGTGTGTGTGGTTGTGTGTGTGTGGTTGTGTATGTGGTTGTGTGTGTGTGTGTGGTTGTGTGTGTGGTTGTGTGTGGTTGAGTGTGTGGTTGTGCATTGTTGTGTGTGTGTGGTTGTGTTTGTGTGTGTGGGGGGGTGCTTGTGGTTGTGTATGTGTGGTTGTGTGTGTGGTTGTGTGTGTGTGTGTGGTTGTGTGTGTGTGGTTGTGTGTGGTTGTGTGTGTGTGTGGTTGTGTGTGTGGTTGTGTGTGTGGTTATGGTTGTGCGTTGTTGTGTATGTGTGGTTGTGTTTGTGTGTGTGGGGGGTGCTTGTGGTTGTGTGTGTGTGGTTGTGTGTGTGTGAGTGGGTGTGTGGTTGTGTGTGTGTGTGGTTGTGGTTGTGTGTGGTTGTGTGTGTGTGTGGTTGTGGTTGTGTGTGTGGTTGTGTGTGTGTGGTTATATGTGTTGTTGTGTGTGTGTGTGGTTGTGGTTGTGTGTGGTTGTGTGTGTGTGTGGTTGTGGTTGTGTGTGTGGTTGTGTGTGTGGCTGTGGTTAGGTGGCAGTGTGTGTGTGTGTGGTGGTTGTGTGTGTGGTTGTGTGTGTTCGGTTGTGTGTGGTTTGTATGTGTGTGTGGTTGTGTGTATGGTTGTGGTTGTGTGTGTGGTTGTGTGTGTGGTGTGTCGATGTGCTTGTGTGTGTGGTTGTGTGTGTGGTTGTATGTGTGTGGTTGTGGGTGTGCTTGTGTGATTGGGTATAGTTGTGGTTGTGTGTGGGTGTGTGGTTGTGTGTGTGTGGCTGTGTGTGTGTGGTTGTATGTGTGGTTGGGTGTGTGTTTATGTGTGTGCTTGTGTGGTTGTGTGTGTGCTTGTGTGTGTGTTCGTGGTTGTGTGTGTGGTTGTGTGTGTGGTTGTGGTTGTGTGTTGATGCGGGTGGGTGTGTGGATGTGTTTGGGTGTGGTTGTGTGTGGTTGTGTGTGTGTGGTTGTGTTTGTGGTTGTGTGTGTGTGTGGTTGTGTGTGTGGGGGGTTGTGTGTGGCTATGTGTGTGTGTGGTTGTGTGTGTGGTTGTGTGTATGGTTGTGTATGCAGTTGTGCATGTGGTTGTGGTTGTGTATGTGGTTGTGTGTGTGGTTATGTGTGTGGTTGTGTGGTTGTGTGTGTGCTTGTGTGTGTGGTTGTGTGTGTGGTCGTGGTTGTGTGTGTGGTTGTGCTTGTGTGTGGAAACGGATGTGGTTGTGGGTGTGTGTGTGGATGTGTTTGGGTGTGGTTGTGTGTGGTTGTGTGTGTGTGGTTGTATGTGGTTGTGTTTGTGGTTGTGTGTGTGTGTGTTTGTGTGTGTGTGGGGTTGTGTGTTTGGTTGTGTGTGTGGGTGTGTGGTTGTGTGTGCGTGGTTATGTGTGTGTGGTTGTGTTTGTGGTTGTGTGTGGTTGTGGTTGTGTGAGGTTGTGGTTGTGTGTGGGTGTGGTTCGGGTTGCGGGTGTGGTTGTGGGTGTGTGTGTGGATGTGTGGTTGTGTGTGGTTGTGTGTATGGTTTGTGTGGTTATGGTTGTGTGTGTGTGTGTGTGTGTGTGGTTGTGTGTGGTTGTGTGTGTGGTTGTGTGTGTGTTTGTGGTTGTGTATGTGTGTGTGGTTGTGTGTGTGGTTGTTTGTGTGTGTGGTTGTGTGTGTGTGGTTGTGTGTGTGGTTGTGTGTGTGTGTCGTTGTGTGTGTGGTTGTGTGTGGTTGTGTGTGGTTGTGGTTGTGCGTTGTTGTGTGTGTGTGGTTGTGTTTGTGTGTGTGTGGGGGGGTGCTTGTGGTTGTGTGTATGTGGTTGTGTGTGTGGTTGTGTGTGTGTTTGTGTGTGTGTGGTTGTGTGTGTGGTTGTGTGTGTGTGTGGTTGTGTGTGTGGTTGTGTGTTGTTGTTGTGTGTGGTTGTGTTTGTGTGTGGGGGGGTGCTTGTGGTTGTGTGTGTGTGGTTGTGTGTGTGTGGGTGTGCGTGTGGTTGTGTGTGTGTGTGGTTGTGTGTGTGTGGTTGTGTGTGTGGTTGTGTGTGTGTGGTTGTATGTTTGGTTGTGTGTGGTTGTGGTTGTGTGTGTGTGTGGTTGTGGTTGTGTGTGGTTGTGTGTGTGTGTGTGTGTGGTTGTGGTTGTGTGTGTGGTTGTGTGTGTGTGTGGCTGTGGTTAGGTGGCTGTGTGTGTGTGTGTGTGGTGGTTGTGGTTGTGTGTGTGGTTGTGTGTGTGTGAGACCGGCCTCACGGCGTAGGCCCTCCCGAACATCCAGCCGACCTACGACCACCCCCAAGACACGGCATCTACGACTCCGGCCGCCCCAACCACACAGATCCGAGGGCCGGACCGAGCCCCCGACAGACTCGACACCCCACCACGCATGTCCGACCGAGGGAGCGGGAACCCCCGAGCGAGACCCAGAGGCGCCAGCCCAGTCACACCTCGGGTCGCCTTCCCCCGGGAGGACTCGATCGGCCACCAGGCCCCTGGGGAGCAGGCGCCTCGCCTGCCGAGCGTCTGGGGTCCCTCCCAGACCCACCTGAAAGGACCAAAGAAACGAGCGGCAGGAAATCCCGCCGAACCCCCTCAGTCACCCAAGGCCCCTCTCTGCGAGGACTCCGGACTTCAAAGGGCCGGGGGAGTATAATAAGGGGTGCCGGAGGAACGAATGGCAGAGAAGACATGGAACCATCGAAGCCTGCTGACGCTGTCGCGGCTCCCGAATACCGAACCACCTGGGCCTGCTGAGTGACTCGCGGCCCCCAGCCATTGAACCATCTGAGCCCTGCTGATGAGATCGCGGCTCCCGAACTCTGAACCACCTGGGCCTGCTGAGTGACTCGCGGCCCCCAGCCATTGAACCATCTGAGCCCTGCTGACGAGATCGCGGCTCCCGAACTCCGAACCACCTGGGCCTGCTGAGTGACTCGCGGCCCCCAGCCATTGAACCATCTGAGCCCTGCTGACGAGATCGCGGCTCCCGAACTCCGAACCACCTGTGCCTGCTGAGTGACTCGCGGCTCTCCCCTCGAGGACGAATTAGCAAGAGATCGCCCGGAGAAACAACACCCGCCAGCTCGAGGATTGTGAGCTATCCGCGGGGTACTTTGCAGAGACACTACCTTCACAGACTGTCCCGCTACCCCCATTCCCCTACCACCGATTGGTAATCTCTTGTGCCGCTGATGTACTACTTAAACCTTGGATCATAAAGATCCCTTGAAACCTTCGATAAAAGAACCTATCGTCCTACAAAGAATACGTGTGGTGTCACTCTGTTTGTAGTGTAAGCTCAGGGTGTGCGCGCCTGGTTCGGCCTACTTGGGAGAGGTGGGTCAAAGGGGTGGGCAAGACGTGTATCGAAACCCCCTCCGGCGAACGCCTTTCCAACATTTGGTGGCAGACGACGGTATCCGAGCCGACACCGAAAGAGAGCGTGCAGTGAACGACTGACGCACTACCAAACAGAGATGGAAGGAGAAACCTCCCTGGGTGCCGCAGGTACCGAAATGAGCTCGACGTTCCGAGAGGATCAATTGGACTATTATACGCATAGAGAATTAAAACAATTTTGCAAAGACCTTGGAATCGCTACCACCGGATTAAGCACGAAGGAAGACTTCCAGAAAGTATTGAAGACCTGGGTCGAGACGGGGGCGCCCCCGACCCAAACGGAAGGAGACTCCGCCCATGAACCACAAAGCATTCCGGTGAGAAACATCGGGCCAGAGGGGAACCTGTCCCCCGAGGAACTAGCAGACCGAGAGAGAGGCCGCAACCACGAACTTGAACTGGCCAAGCTGAAAATCGAGGGAGAAATAAAACTGGCCGAGAAAAAGTTAGCCGTCGAGCAGCTACGGCTACAAGGGGAACTCGAGGAAAAGAGACGCCAAAGAGAGCACGACGAAAAAAAACTCCAGCTGGAACATGAACGCAGCCTGAAAGAGATCGAGTTGAGGGCTAAAAGCGAAGAGTCACGACCTTCCGGGAATCTACCATCCGCTCCCTCCGTGGAGGCCAAGGTCCACATCCCCAAGGGGGATGGTTGTGCGTTGTTGTGTATGTGTGGTTGTGTTTGTGTGTGTGGGGGGGTGCTTGTGGTTGTGTGTGTGTGGTTGTGTGTGTGTGGGTGGGTGTGTGGTTGTGTGTGTGTGTGGTGTGGTTGTGTGTGTGTGGTTGTGTGTGTGGTTGTGTGTGTGTGGTTATATGTGTGGTTGTGTGTGGTTGTGGTTGTGTGTGTGTGTGTGGTTGTGGTTGTGTGTGGTTGTGTGTGTGTGTGTGGCTGTGGTTAGATGGCAGTGTGTGTGTGTGTGTGGTGGTTGTGGTTGTGTGTGTGGTTGTGTGTGTTCGGTTGTGTGTGGTTTGTATGTGTGTGTGGTTGTGTGTATGGTTGTGGTTGTGTGTGTGGTTGTGTGTGTGGTTGTGTCGATGTGCTTGTGTGTGTGGTTGTGTGTGTGGTTGTGTGTGTGTGGTTGTGGGTGTGCTTGTGTGATTGGGTATAGTTGTGGTTGTGGGTGTGTGGTTGTGTGTGTGTGGCTGTGTGTGTGTGGTTGTGTGTGTGGTTGTGTGTGTGGTTATGTGTGTGCTTGTGTGCTTGTGTGGTTGTGTGTGTGCTTGTGTGTGTGGTCGTGGTTGTGTGTGTGGTTGTGTGTGTGGTTGTGGTTCTGTGTTGATGCGGGTGGGTGTGTGGATGTGTTTGGGTGTGGTTGTGTGTGGTTGTGTGTGTGTGGTTGTGTTTGTGGTTGTGTGTGTGTGTGGTTGTGTGTGTGGGGGGTTGTGTGTGTGTGTGGCTATGTGTGTGTGGTTGTGTGTGTGGTTGTGTGTATGGTTGTGTATGCAGTTGTGCATGTGGTTGTGGTTGTGTATGTGGTTGTGTGTGTGGTTATGTGTGTGGTTGTGTGGTTGTGTGTGTGCTTGTGTGTGTGGTTGTGTGTGTGGTCGTGGTTGTGTGTGTGGTTGTGGTTGTGTGTGGATGCAGAAGTGGTTGTGTGTGTGTGTGTGGATGTGTTTGGGTGTGGTTGTGTGTGGTTGTGTGTGTGTGGTTGTATGTGGTTGTGTTTGTGGTTGTGTGTGTGTGTGGTTGTGTGTGTGTGGGGTTGTGTGTTTGGTTGTGTGTGTGGGTGTGTGGTTGTGTGTGCGTGGTTATGTGTGTGTGGTTGTGTGTGTGGTTGTGTGTGGTTGTGGTTGTGTGAGGTTGTGGTTGTGTGTGGGTGTGGTTGTGGTTGCGGGTGTGGTTGTGGGTGTGTGTGTGGATGTGTGGTTGTGTGTGGTTGTGTGTATGGTTTGTGTGGTTATGGTTGTGTGTGTGTGTGTGTGGTTGTGTGTGGTTGTGTGTGTGGGTGTGTGGTTGTGTGTGCATGGTTGTGTGTGTGTGGTTGTGTGTGGTTGTGGTTGTGTGAGGTTGTGGTTGTGTGTGGGTGTGGTTGTGGGTGCAAGTGTGGTTGTGGGTGTGTGTGGATGTGTGGTTGTGTGTGGTTGTGTGTATGGTTGTGTGTGGTTGTGGTTGTGTGTGTGTGTGTGTGGTTGTGTGTGGTTGTGTGTGTGGTTGTGTATGTGGTTGTGGTTGTGTATGTGTGTGTGGTTGTGTGTGTATGGTTGTGTGTGTGGTTGTGTGTGTGGTTGTGTGTGTGTGGTTGTGTGTGTGGTTGTGTGTGTGTGTGTGGTTGTGTGTGTGGTTGTGTGTGGTTGAGTGTGTGGTTGTGCATTGTTGTGTGTGTGTGGTTGTGTTTGTGTGTGTGGGGGGGTGCTTGTGGTTGTGTATGTGTGGTTGTGTTTGTGGTTGTGTGTGTGTGTGGTTGTGTGTGTGGGGGTTGTGTGTGTGTGTGGCTATGCGTGTGTGGTTGTGTGTGTGGTTGTGTGTATGGTTGTGTATGCAGTTGTGCATGTGGTTGTGGTTGTGTATGTGGTTGTGTGTGTGGTTATGTGTGTGGTTGTGTGGTTGTGTGTGTGCTTTTGTGTGTGGTTGTGTGTGTGGTCGTGGTTGTGTGTGTGGTTGTGGTTGTGTGTGGATGCGGATGTGGTTGTGGGTGTGTGTGTGGATGTGTTTGGGTGTGGTTGTGTGTGGTTGTGTGTGTGTGGTTGTATGTGGTTGTGTTTGTGGTTGTGTGTGTGTGTGGTTGTGTGTGTGTGGGGTTGTGTGTTTGGTTGTGTGTGTGGGTGTGTGGTTGTGTGTGCGTGGTTATGTGTGTGTGGTTGTGTGTGGTTGTGGTTGTGTGAGGTTGTGGTTGTGTGTGGGTGTGGTTGTGGTTGCGGGTGTGGTTGTGGGTGTGTGTGTGGATGTGTGGTTGTGTGTGGTTGTGTGTATGGTTTGTGTGGTTATGGTTGTGTGTGTGTGTGTGTGTGTGTGGTTGTGTGTGGTTGTGTGTGTGGGTGTCTGGTTGTGTGTGCATGGTTGTGTGTGTGTGGTTGTGTGTGGTTGTGGTTGTGTGAGGTTGTGGTTGTGTGTGGGTGTGGTTGTGGGTGCAAGTGTGGTTGTGGGTGTGTGTGTGGATGTGTGGTTGTGTGTGGTTGTGTGTATGGTTGTGTGTGGTTGTGGTAGTGTATGTGTGTGTGGTTGTGTGTGTATGGTTGTGTGTGTGGTTGTGTGTGTGGTTGTGTGTGTGTGGTTGTGTGTGTGGTTGTGTGTGTGTGTGTGGTTGTGTGTGTGGTTGTGTGTGGTTGAGTGTGTGGTTGTGCATTGTTGTGTGTGTGTGGTTGTGTTTGTGTGTGTGGGGGTGCTTGTGGTTGTGTATGTGTGGTTGTGTGTGTGGTTGTGTGTGTGTGTGTGGTTGTGTGTGTGTGGTTGTGTGTGTGGTTGTGTGTGTGTGTGTGGTTGTGTGTGTGGTTGTGTGTGTGGTTATGGTTGTGCGTTATTGTGTATGTGTGGTTGTGTTTGTGTATGTGGGGGGTGCTTGTGGTTGTGTGTGTGTGGTTGTGTGTGTGTGGGTGGGTGTGTGGTTGTGTGTGTGTGTGGTTGTGTGTGTGTGGTTGTGTGTGTGGTTGTGTGTGTGTGGTTATATGTGTGGTTGTGTGTGGTTGTGGTTGTGTGTATGTGTGTGTGGTTGTGGTTGTGTGTGGTTGTGTGTGTGTGTGGTTGTGGTTGTGTGTGTGGTTGTGTGTGTGGCTGTGGTTAGGTGGCAGTGTGTGTGTGTGTGTGGTGGTTGTGTGTGTGGTTGTGTGTGTTCGGTTGTGTGTGGTTTGTATGTGTGTGTGGTTGTGTGTATGGTTGTGGTTGTGTGTGTGGTTGTGTGTGTGGTGTGTCGATGTGCTTGTGTGTGTGGTTGTGTGTGTGGTTGTATGTGTGTGGTTGTGGGTGTGCTTGTGTGATTGGGTATAGTTGTGGTTGTGTGTGGGTGTGTGGTTGTGTGTGTGTGGCTGTGTGTGTGTGGTTGTGTGTGTGGTTGTGTGTGTGGTTATGTGTGTGCTTGTGTGGTTGTGTGTGTGCTTGTGTGTGTGGTCGTGGTTGTGTGTGTGGTTGTGTGTGTGGTTGTGGTTGTGTGTTGATGCGGGTGGGTGTGTGGATGTGTTTGGGTGTGGTTGTGTGTGGTTGTGTGTGTGTGGTTGTGTTTGTGGTTGTGTGTGTGTGTGTGTGGTTGTGTGTGTGGGGGGTTGTGTGTGTGTGTGGCTATGTGTGTGTGGTTGTGTGTGTGGTTGTGTGTATGGTTGTGTATGCAGTTGTGCATGTGGTTGTGGTTGTGTATGTGGTTGTGTGTGTGGTTATGTGTGTGGTTGTGTGGTTGTGTGTGTGCTTGTGTGTGTGGTTGTGTGTGTGGTCGTGGTTGTGTGTGTGGTTGTGGTTGTGTGTGGATGCGGATGTGGTTGTGGGTGTGTGTGTGGATGTGTTTGGGTGTGGTTGTGTGTGGTTGTGTGTGTGGTTGTATGTGGTTGTGTTTGTGGTTGTGTGTGTGTGTGGTTTTGTGTGTGTGGGGTTGTGTGTTTGGTTGTGTGTGTGGGTGTGTGGTTGTGTGGTTGTGTGTGCGTGGTTATGTGTGTGTGGTTGTGTGTGTGGTTGTGTGTGGTTGTGGTTGTGTGAGGTTGTGGTTGTGTGTGGGTGTGGTTGTGGTTGCGGGTGTGGTTGTGGGTGTGTGTGTGGATGTGTGGTTGTGTGTGGTTGTGTGTATGGTTTGTGTGGTTATGGTTGTGTGTGTGTGTGTGTGTGGTTGTGTGTGGTTGTGTGTGTGGTTGTGTGTGTGTTTGTGGTTGTGTATGTGTGTGTGGTTGTGTGTGTGGTTGTGTGTGTGTGTGGTTGTGTGTGTGTGGTTGTGTGTGTGGTTGTGTGTGTGTGTCGTGTGTGTGGTTGTGTGTGGTTGTGTGTGTGGTTGTGGTTGTGCGTTGTTGTGTGTGTGTGGTTGTGTTTGTGTGTGTGTGGGGGGGTGCTTGTGGTTGTGTGTGTGTGGTTGTGTGTGTCGTTGTGTGTGTGTGTGGTTGTGTGTGTGTGGTTGTGTGTGTGGTTGTGTGTGTGTGTGGTTGTGTGTGTGGTTGTGTGTTGTTGTTGTGTGTGGTTGTGTTTGTGTGTGTGGGGGGGTGCTTGTGGTTGTGTGTGTGTGGTTGTGTGTGTGTGGGTGTGCGTGTGGTTGTGTGTGTGTGTGGTTGTGTGTGTGTGGTTGTGTGTGTGGTTGTGTGTGTGTGGTTGTATGTTTGGTTG
Source organism: Triturus cristatus (assembly GCF_964204655.1). NCBI lineage: Eukaryota > Metazoa > Chordata > Amphibia > Caudata > Salamandridae > Triturus > Triturus cristatus. The sequence continues at coordinate 797,972,085 of NC_140588.1, read as the reverse complement.
TGTGTGGTTGTGGTTGTGTGTGTGTGTGTGTGGTTGTGGTTGTGTGTGGTTGTGTGTGTGTGTGTGTGTGGTTGTGGTTGTGTGTGTGGTTGTGTGTGTGTGTGGCTGTGGTTAGGTGGCTGTGTGTGTGTGTGTGTGGTGGTTGTGGTTGTGTGTGTGGTTGTGTGTGTGTGAGACTGGCCTCACGGCGTAGGCCCTCCCGAACATCCAGCCGACCTACAACCACCCCCAAGACACGGCATCTACGACTCCGGCCGCCCCAACCACACAGATCCGAGGGCCGGACCGAGCCCCCGACAGACTCGACACCCCACCACGCATGTCCGACCGAGGGAGCGGGAACCCCCGAGCGAGACCCAGAGGCGCCAGCCCAGTCACACCTCGGGTCTCCTTCCCCCGGGAGGACTCGATCGGCCACCAGGCCCCTGGGGAGCAGGCGCCTCGCCTGCCGAGCGTCTGGGGTCCCTCCCAGACCCACCTGAAAGGACCAAAGAAACGAGCGGCAGGAAATCCCGCCGAACCCCCTCAGTCACCCAAGGCCCCTCTCTGCGAGGACTCCGGACTTCAAAGGGCCGGGGGAGTATAATAAGGGGTGCCGGAGGAACGAATGGCAGAGAAGACCTGGAACCATCGAAGCCTGCTGACGCTGTCGCGGCTCCCGAATACCGAACCACCTGGGCCTGCTGAGTGACTCGCGGCCCCCAGCCATTGAACCATCTGAGCCCTGCTGATGAGATCGCGGCTCCCGAACTCTGAACCACCTGGGCCTGCTGAGTGACTCGCGGCCCCCAGCCATTGAACCATCTGAGCCCTGCTGACGAGATCGCGGCTCCCGAACTCCGAACCACCTGGGCCTGCTGAGTGACTCGCGGCCCCCAGCCATTGAACCATCTGAGCCCTGCTGACGAGATCGCGGCTCCCGAACTCCGAACCACCTGTGCCTGCTGAGTGACTCGCGGCTCTCCCCTCGAGGACGAATTAGCAAGAGATCGCCCGGAGAAACAACACCTGCCAGCTCGAGGATTGTGAGCTATCCGCGGGGTACTTTGCAGAGACACTACCTTCACAGACTGTCCCGCTACCCCCATTCCCCTACCACCGATTGGTAATCTCTTGTGCCGCTGATGTACTACTTAAACCTTGTATCATAAAGATCCCTTGAAACCTTCGATAAAAGAACCTATCGTCCTACAAAGAATACGTGTGGTGTCACTCTGTTTGTAGTGTAAGCTCAGGGTGTGCGCGCCTGGTTCGGCCTACTTGGGAGAGGTGGGTCAAAGGGGTGGGCAAGACGTGTATCGAAACCCCCTCCGGCGAACGCCTTTCCAACATTTGGTGGCAGACGACGGTATCCGAGCCGACACCGAAAGAGAGCGTGCAGTGAACGACTGACGCACTACCAAACAGAGATGGAAGGAGAAACCTCCCTGGGTGCCGCAGGTACCGAAATGAGCTCGACGTTCCGAGAGGATCAATTGGACTATTATACGCATAGAGAATTAAAACAATTTTGCAAAGACCTTGGAATCGCTACCACCGGATTAAGCACGAAGGAAGACTTCCAGAAAGTATTGAAGACCTGGGTCGAGACGGGGGCGCCCCCGACCCAAACGGAAGGAGACTCCGTCCATGAACCACAAAGCATTCCAGTGAGAAACATCGGGCCAGAGGGGAACCTGTCCCCCGAGGAACTAGCAGACCGAGAGAGAGGCCGCAACCACGAACTTGAACTGGCCAAGCTGAAAATCGAGGGAGAAATAAAACTGGCCGAGAAAAAGTTAGCCGTCGAGCAGCTACGGCTACAAGGGGAACTCGAGGAAAAGAGACGCCAAAGAGAGCACGACGAAAAAAAACTCCAGCTGGAACATGAACGCAGCCTGAAAGAGATCGAGTTGAGGGCTAAAAGCGAAGAGTCACGACCTTCCGGGAATCTACCATCCGCTCCCTCCGTGGAGGCCAAGGTCCACATCCCCAAGGATGTGGTAAAGGAGTATTACAAGAATGGCGATATCCAGCAGTGGTTTAAGGCCTACAAAGTCGCCATGACCTCTCACCGAGTCCCACAGAAGGATTGGGGGGCTGGGCTATGGGGCAGGTTCTTAAGCGAAGGAAGAGATACCCTGCTGGATCTGCCCTCCACGGTCATGAACTCCTATAGCCACATGAAAGAAGCCCTCGTGGGCCGATACGGACTCACCCCCGAGATGTACCGGCAACGGTTCTGAGATTGCAAAAAGATACCGGGCACCACATGGGTAGAATACGTGAACTTTTACAGCCGGGCCTTGGACGGGTGGATCAAGGGCAGCAAGGTCTCCACCTTCGAGGAGCTGTTTGACCTGATCGCCTGGGAACATTTAGCGGCCAATTGCTTTGTAGAACTGCGCCAACATCTCCTGGACAGTAAACTCACCGACCCTCAAAAGCTGGCCGCCGAGGCTGACCGTTGGGTGAACACCCGGGCCACCCGAGGCCCCGTGGGAGACTACGGTCGCCACAGTCAAGGACCCCCCCGCCAGAGGGGCGGAGGAAACCACGGCCGACCGAGAGACTTCCCAGGGGGGCCCCCGCACAGCCCTTCCAGCAGCCCACCAGCAGCAGGTCCAGCCCCGTCCCCAGCCAGCACCGGAGCCCCAGGGAGGCTAGGGCCACGAACCAGGATCACCTGCTTCCGCTGCCAACAGCCCGGACACTACGCCAATGACCCCCAGTGTCCCCAGTATCAACGAACCGCAACGACCAACCCCCCGGCCCGGCAGATGGCCTCCGTGGCCCTAGGGGAAGAGATGGAGGACTCCATAGAGTGGGAACCAGCTGCCATGGCCCTGGTCTCCCTTGGTGATCGAGAAATGGTTCCCGGGACACCCTTGCCCGCCAACACGAAGAAGTACCGACAGCAGGTGACCATCAACGGCCACTGAGTCGAGGGCCTCCGCGATACCGGGGCAAGTGTCACCGCAGTCCACCGCAACCTAATCTCTGAAGACCAGATCCTACCCGGTGCCCTCTGTCCGGTCATATCCGCCGACAATTCCGAGAGCCTCTGCCAGATGGCTCTGGTGCCTTTCGAGTGGGGAGGAGTCTCCGGAGAATTGAAGGTAGCCGTCCGAACATCACAGCCCGTAGACTGCCTCCTGGGCAACGACCTTGAGAGTTCTCCGTGGGGGCAGGTGGAACGAAGAGCCCATCTCGAGATGATGGGCCTACCCGAATGGGTCTGCGCCACCACGCGCTCCATGACCGCGCGGTTGCCCCTCTCCGAGGGCGGGGAGGCCCTCCCACCGAACACGGTTCCCGAGAATCGGGACACCCTACCAGAAACAGACAACCCTCCTTCGGGAGGAGAAGAAGACGTTAACCCGGAAGAAGGGCCGGAATCTTCCGCCCCTGAGGCCCTGACTGAGCTCAGAGAACTGCCCGAGATGGCCCAGTGGCGCTGTGAGGGAGGTCCCTCCCGGGAAGAGTTCTGCCAGGAACAGGCCACCTGCCCTTCCCTCGTGGGACTCCGACAACAAGCCGAAGCACAGACCACCGGTGACCGGACCGGAAACCACTGGGTCTATTGGGACAATGGCCTCCTATACAGCGAACAAAAGTCAGCCGAGCTAGGCGCAGCCCGAGTACTGGTAGTACCCCTGCGCTTCCGAAGCCTCCTCCTGGGCCTGGCCCACGATGTACCCTTGGCAGGACACTTAGGCCAAGACAAAACATATCAGCGATTAGTTACCCACTTCTATTGGCCCAAGATGCGAGCAAATGTCGAAGTCCACTGTAAATCCTGCCTCACGTGCCAGGGCAGTGGGAAAAGTGGCGGAAAGCGCAAGGCTCCATTACAACCCTTTCCCGTTGTGAGTACCTCGTTTGAGCGGGTCGGCATCGACATCGTGGGACCCTTGGATCCGAAGACCGCCCAGGGCCACAGATTCATCCTCGTCCTGGTGGACCATGCCACCCGCTACCCCGAGGCCATTCCCCTCCGCACCGTGACGGCTCCCGTGGTGGGCCGGGCTCTCATGGGGATCTTCTCCCGTGTCGGATTCCCTCGCGAGGTTGTGAGTGATCGCAGCACGAACTTCATATCCCGCTACATGAAGTCCCTGTGGCAGCAGTGCGGAGTAACATACAAGTTCACGACCCCCTACCACCCCCAGGGCAACGGCCTGGTAGAGTGCTTCAACCGAACCCTGAAGGGGATGATCCTGGGACTCGAGGAGCCCCTGCGCCGAAGATGGGACGTCCTCCTCCCTTGCCTCCTGTTCGCGTACCAGGAAGTTCCCCAAAAGTCCCTGGGGTTCAGCCCATTCGAACTACTATACGGACACCCCGTCCGGGGGCCCCTGAGCCTGGTCAAGGAGGGCTGGGAGACAAGCCCCCGGGAGACCCCCCCAGATGTGTTCCGCTACATCCTGGCGCTCCGCAACCAGACCCGGAAGTTCAGAGAACTCGCGGAGGCTAACCTCGAGGCCAGCCAAGAAGAAATGAAGCGCTGGTATGACCAGAACGCAACCCTGGTCGAGTTCCAGCCGGGCCAGCAGGTTTGGGTCATGGCCCCGGTGAAACCCTGCGCCCTACAGGACAAATGGACTGGCCCCTTCAAGGTGATCGAGCGAAAGAGTCAGGTCACGTACCTGATCGATGTACAGTCCCCACGGAACCCCCTCCGGGTTCTCCACGTGAACCGTCTCAAGCCCCCCTTTGTGAGAACGGAGTTGAGTTTGCTACTGGCCACCGATGATGGGGCGGAAGAAGACACTGAACCCCTGCCCGACCGCCTGTGCGCTAAAGAACTGGATGGTTCCGTGGAGGGAGTGAAACTGTCGACCACCCTCACTCCCCAACAGTCCGACGACTGTCACCAGCTGCTCAGACAATTCGCGGACCTCTTCTCCCTCATCCCAAGAGTCACCGACTGGTGTGTCCACGACGTGGACACCGGCGACAGCCCACCTGTGAGACACCGAGCCTACCGGGTGCCTGACCGGGTCCGCACCTGCATCAAGACCGAAGTACAGAAGATGTTAACCCTTGGAGTGATCGAACCCTCCGATAGCCCCTGGGCCAGCCCGGTAGTCCTGGTCCCGAAAGCGGCCACCCCGGGGGTCGCCCCCGAACTAAGATTCTGTGTGGACTACCGGGGGCTCAATGCGGTCACCCGAGCGGACGCTCATCCTATCCCCCGCGCCGACGAGCTCATCGACCGCCTGGGGGCCGCTCGTTTCCTCAGCACCTTCGACCTGACCTGTGGCTACTGGCAGATTGTGCTCACGGAGGGAGCCAAGGAACGCTCCGCCTTCTCCACACCCGATGGACACTACCGCTTCAGGGTCATGCCATTCGGGATGAAAAACGCCCCGGCCACCTTCCAGCGGTTGGTAAACAAGGTCCTGGCCGGACTCGAGGAGTTCAGCGCAGCGTACCTTGACGACATAGCCGTATTCAGCTCTCAACGGCACGAGCATCTCCAGCACCTCCGGCAAGTACTGCTGGCCCTGCGCCAAGCCGGTCTAACAGTAAAGGCCAGCAAATGCCAGCTCGGGCAAGGCTCCGTGGTCTACCTGGGGCATCAGGTGGGCAGCGGGCAGGTCGCTCCCCTCCAACCAAAGATCGATGCCATCAAGTCCTGGGAGCCCCCCACCACTCAGACGGAAGTCCGGGCCTTCCTGGGTCTCACAGGATACTACCGGAGGTTCATTAAAAACTATGGTAGCCTCGCAGGGCCCCTCACGGAGTTGACCTCCAAAAAGCTCCCGAAGAAGGTGCAGTGGACCCCCCCGTGCCAGCAGGCGTTCGACGCCTTGAAAACCGCCATGTGCACCGCCCCAGTACTCAAGGCCCCCGACTACTCCCAAGAGTTTGTGGTCCAGACCGACGCATCCGAACACGGCATCGGAGCCGTCCTCTCGCAGTTCAACGACCAGGTCGTAGATCAACCCATAGCCTTCATCAGCCGAAGGCTGCTGCCTCGAGAACAGCGTTGGAGTACCATAGAACGAGAGACCTTCGCCGTAGTCTGGGCCCTCAAGAAACTACGGCCCTACTTGTTTGCAACCCACTTCCGAGTGCAGACGGACCACCGGCCCTTGCGGTGGCTGATGCAGATGAGGGGAGAAAACCCCAAGCTATTACGATGGTCAATCTCCCTCCAAGGGATGGACTTCACTGTCGAGCAACGCCCCGGGGCGGATCATGCCAACGCCGACGGCCTGTCCCGGTTCTTCCGCTTCAGCGAGGAGAACCCCCCAGTGGATGGGTAGTTCTCCTCGCCTTTCAGCTGGGGGGACGCGTGTGAGACCGGCCTCACGGCGTAGGCCCTCCCGAACATCCAGCCGACCTACAACCACCCCCAAGACACGGCATCTACGACTCCGGCCGCCCCAACCACACAGATCCGAGGGAAGGCCCGAGCCCCCGACAGACTCGACACCCCACCACGCATGTCCGACCGAGGGAGCGGGAACCCCCGAGCCAGACCCAGAGGCGCCAGCCCAGTCACACCTCGGGTCGCCTTCTCCCGGGAGGACTCGATCGGCCACCAGGCCCCTGGGGAGCAGGCGCCTCGCCTGCCGAGCGTCTGGGGTCCCTCCCAGACCCACCTGAAAGGACCAAAGAAACGAGCGGCAGGAAATCCCGCCGAACCCCCTCAGTCACCCAAGGCCCCTCTCTGCGAGGACTCCGGACTTCAAAGGGCCGGGGGAGTATAATAAGGGGTGCCGGAGGAACGAATGGCAGAGAAGACCTGGAACCATCGAAGCCTGCTGACGCTGTTGCGGCTCCCGAATACCGAACCACCTGGGCCTGCTGAGTGACTCGCGGCCCCCAGCCATTGAACCATCTGAGCCCTGCTGATGAGATCGCGGCTCCCGAACTCTGAACCACCTGGGCCTGCTGAGTGACTCGCGGCCCCCAGCCATTGAACCATCTGAGCCCTGCTGACGAGATCGCGGCTCCCGAACTCCGAACCACCTGGGCCTGCTGAGTGACTCGCGGCCCCCAGCCATTGAACCATCTGAGCCCTGCTGACGAGATCGCGGCTCCCGAACTCCGAACCACCTGTGCCTGCTGAGTGACTCGCGGCTCTCCCCTCGAGGACGAATTAGCAAGAGATCGCCCGGAGAAACAACACCCGCCAGCTCGAGGATTGTGAGCTATCCGCGGGGTACTTTGCAGAGACACTACCTTCACAGACTGTCCCGCTACCCCCATTCCCCTACCACCGATTGGTAATCTCTTGTGCCGCTGATGTACTACTTAAACCTTGGATCATAAAGATCCCTTGAAACCTTCGATAAAAGAACCTATCGTCCTACAAAGAATACGTGTGGTGTCACTCTGTTTGTAGTGTAAGCTCAGGGTGTGCGCGCCTGGTTCGGCCTACTTGGGAGAGGTGGGTCAAAGGGGTGGGCAAGACGTGTATCGAAACCCCCTCCGGCGAACGCCTTTCCAACAGTGTGTTCGGTTGGGTGTGGTTTGTGTGTGTGTGTGTGGTTGTGTGTATGGTTGTGGTTGTGTGTGTGGTTGTGTGTGTGGTTGTGTGTGTGGTGTGTCGGTGTGCTTGTGTGTGTGGTTGTGTGTGTGGTTGTGTGTGTGTGGTTGTGGGTGTGCTTGTGTGATTGGGTATAGTTATGGTTGTGTGTGGGTGTGTGGGTGTGTGTGTGTGGCTGTGTGTGTGTGGTTGTGTGTGTGGTTGTGTGTGTAGTTGTGCATGTGGTTGTGGTTGTGTGTGTGGTTGTGTGTGTGGTTATGTGTGTGCTTGGGTGGTTGTGTGTGTGCTTGTGTGTGTGGTTGTGTGTGTGGTCGTGGTTGTGTGTGTGGTTGTGTGTGTGGTTGTGGTTGTGTGTGGATGTGGGTGGGTGTGTGGATGTGTTTGGGTATGGTTGTGTGTGGTTGTGTGTGTGTGGTTGTGTTTGTGGTTGTGTGTGTGTGTGGTTGTGTGTGTGTGGGGTTGTGTGTGTGTGTGTGGCTGTGTGTGTGTGGTTGTGTGTGTGGTTGTGTGTGGTTGTGTGTGTAGTTGTGCATGTGGTTGTGGTTGTGTATGTGGCTGTGTGTGTGGTAATGTATGTGGTTGTGGGGTTGTGTGTGTGCTTGTGTGTGTGGTTGTGTGTGTGGTCATGGTTGTGTGTGTGGTTGTGTGTGTGGTTGTGGTTGTGTGTGGATGCGGATGTGGTTGTGGGTGTGTGTGTGGATGTGTTTGGGTGTGGTTGTGTGTGGTTGTGTGTGTGTGGTTGTATGTGGTTGTGTTTGTGGTTGTGTGTGTGTGTGGTTTTGTGTGTGTGGGGTTGTGTGTTTGGTTGTGTGTGTGGGTGTGTGGTTGTGTGTGCGTGGTTGTGTGTGTGTGGTTGTGTGTGTGGTTGTGTGTGTGGTTGTGTGTGGTTGTGGTTGTGGTTGTGTGAGGTTGTGGTTGTGTGTGGGTGTGGTTGTGGGTGCGGGTGTGTTTGTGGGTATGTGTGAGGATGTGTGGTTGTGTGTAGTTGTGTGTATGGTTGTGTGTGGTTGTGGTTGTGTGTGTGTGTGTGGTTGTGTGTGGTTGTGTGTGTGGTTGTGTGTGTGGTTGTGGTTGTGTATGTTTGTGTGTGTGTTTGTGTGTGTGTGGTTGTGTGTGTGGTTGTGTGTGTGTGGTTGTGTGTGTGTGGTTGTGTGTGTGGTTGTGTGTGTGGTTGAATGTGTGGTTGTGTGTGTGGTTGTGGGTGGTTGTGTGTGTGGTTGTGGTAGTGCTTTGTTGTGTGTGTGTGGTTGTCTTTGTGTGTGTGTGTGTGGGGGGCTTGTGGTTGTGTGTGTGTGGTTGTGTGTGTGGGTATGTGTGTGGTTGTGTGTGTGGTTGTGGTTATGTGTGTGTGGTTGTATGTGTGGTTGTGTGTGGTTGTGTGTGTGGTTATGTGTGTGGTTGTGTGTGTGTGTGGTTGTGGTTGTGTGTGTCGTTGTGGTTGTGTGTGGTTTTGTGTGTGTGTGTGTGTGGTTGTGTGTGTGGTTGTGTGTGTGTGGTTGTGGTTGTGTGTGTGGTTGTGTGTGTTCGGTTGGGTGTGGTTTGTGTGTGTGTTGGAAGGCGGACCCCGAGGAGTCGGCGAGACCACCAAGGGGGGCCCTCACACTGTACGAAGTAGCCGAGCGCTGCCGAGAAGTCTCCTGAGAGATCCTTCTCCTATCACGTACTAGCACAGTAACACCACCACACAGGACTCAAGGAGGTTGTCTCAAGACAAGCAATTCTTTATCAGCAATAAAAAGGTTATGAGGTCAATATTTACACGAAGGGATCGAGGGATCCACAAAAAGTCTCAGTGTCTCTTTGGATGGGTAGGGGTAGCGGGACAGTCTTTGGCAGGAGTGCGGTACGAGGGTACCTGGGGCCCAGTTCTTATTAGGCCTGGGCGAAGCACTACGCTACGCTCGCGTAGTTTGTGAAGTTCGCGCTACTTCGCGCTACGCGAACTGCACGTAGCACAGTGCGAACACGCGTAGCGTAGTGTTGCGTAGTGCTGCGGTCATTTTTTGCTTGCTCGTGGTCCTCAACGTCAAGTTGGCGACCGCGAGCAAGCAAAATGACATCCTGGCGAGACTTTTTCCTTGTTCGCGATCGCGAGCATGGAAAATAAACCTCCCGGCGAGATTCCCAACGCGAGAAGGTCAGGTTTCTCATTGCGAGGGGTCGCGTATGCTCGCGACCGCTCGCGATGAGAAACTACCAGTTCGCGTTGAGAAAGCTGCAGCTCGAGTAAAAATCTACTCGAGCAGCAGAAAACTACAGCTCGCACTGTGCAAGATGCCATTTTCAATGATTGCACAGTGCCGGTTGCTTGTCCGCACTGTGCAATCATTGAAAACAACATCTTGCACAGTGCGAACATGTTACTTCGCAGTTCGCGAAGTGCTACGCGTAGCTCGCGTAGTGCGAACTTCACTTTGCGTAGCTTCGCGAAGTGCTACTTCGCGAACTACGCCCACCCTTAGTTCTTATCCTCAAGCTGGAGGACCTCCGGATCTCGGAGGGGTCGAGCCGCGACGGCGTCAGCAGGGCTCCGGCGTGCAGTTCGTGGAGAGCCGCGATCCAATCAGCAGGGCTCTCAAGATGGTTTCTGCTCAGCTCGAGCCGCAACGTCGTCAGCAGGGCTCCGAGGGAGGTTTCAGCGAGGTTGGGCCGCGACAGCGTCAGCAGGGCTCCGATGTTCCAGGTGGCTTCAAAGTGTTCACAAGAAGGAGCCGCGACGCAGTCAGCAGGGCTCGTGATGGTTCCGACAAGAGTTCTTCTCCGTAGGGTCAGCCGCGATTCAATCAGCAGGGCTCTCGACTCCGGGATACAACTGCCGATCTGTGGCGGGGACGCCCCAGATATAGGTCTGGAGCCCTTTGATGTCCGGACCCAGGTGCCCGGGGGGGGCGGAGAGGCCGGGTGGAGGTGGCCAGACGCCCAGCAGGAGAGGCGCCAGGCCCAAGGAAGTTGCAGGGCGATCACACCTCGAGAGGGGAGGACAGTTGGGGGTCCCATCGATACTGTCCTCCGCCGGGGGCGATGAATGGTTCCTGCGGCACCCCCTGGCCAGTTTGTGGTGCCCCGATGTCGGGGCTTCGCTGGGGTCGAGGCCGGGTTGAGCGGGGTCGCGCTGGCTGGCGCACAGAGTCATGTGGATGCCAGCAAGATGGCGGAGCCACGAGAGGTAAGCGACCTCGTGCAGCTCAGGATGAAGGGCCTCGGTGCAGTTCAGAAGGGTGGCCCGTGAAGGCCGGGGCGGGGAACGGCCACAATCCCCGGGGGTAAGGACCACGCCACGAGGCCGGGTCCAACAGGCGTCCCCCCCAGCCGAAGGCATGGAGAGTCACCCATCTCCTTGGGGATTCTCCTCGTCAAGGCGGAAGAAGCGGGACAGGCCGTCGGCGTTGGCGTGGTCATTGCCGGGCCGGTGTTCAACGTCAAAGTCCATCCCTTGTAGCGAGATGGACCATCGCAGCAGCTTGGGGTTCTCGCCCCGCATTTGCATTAACCACCGCAGGGGCCGGTGGTCGGTCTGGACCCGGAAGTGGGTACCGAAGAGGTAGGGCCGGAGCTTCTTGAGGGCCCACACTACAGCGAAGGCCTCACGCTCGATGGTGCTCCATCGTTGCTCCCGGGGCAGTAGCCGTCGGCTGATGAAGGCCACTGGTCGGTCGAGCCCCTTTTCATCGGCCTGGGACAGGACGGCCCCGATCCCATACTCGGAGGCGTCCGTCTGCACCACGAACTCCTTATTGTAGTCAGGGGCCTGCAGCACCGGGGCAGTACACATGGCTGTCTTTAGGGTGTCGAAGGCTGCTTGGCAGCGGGGTGTCCAGTGCACCTTCTTGGGCTGCTTTTTGGACGTTAGCTCTGTGAGGGGGCCAACAATGCTCCCATAGTCCCGGATAAACCGCCGGTAGTATCCGGTGAGACCCAGGAAGGCCCGGACAGCGGTCTGGGTAGTGGGGGGTTCCCAGGCCTGGATGGCATCTATTTTCGGTTGGAGAGGGGCCACCTGCCCGCTCCCTACTTGATGGCCCAGGTAGGTCACAGATCCGTGGCCGATCTGGCATTTGCTGGCCTTGATTGTGAGCCCGGCCCGCTGGAGGGCGGCCAGGACGGCTTTAATGTGAAGGAGGTGCTCTGCCCAGTTGTTGCTGTACACGGCAATGTCATCTAGGTAGGCCGCGCTGAAGGCCTCAAGCCCGGCCAAAACCTTGTTCACCAGTCTTTGGAAAGTGGCCGGGGCGTTCTTCATTCCGAAGGGCATCACCCGAAAGTGGTAATGCCCATCCGGGGTCGAAAAGGCGGATCTTTCTTGGGCGCCGGGGGTGAGCTGGATCTGCCAGTACCCGGCGGTGAGGTCCAGCGTGCTCAAGTAGCGAGCGGCCCCTAAGCGGTCGATGAGTTCGTCGGCCCGGGGTATAGGGTGGGCGTCCGTCTTGGTCACTGCATTCAGGGCTCGGTAGTCCACGCAGAATCGTAACTCCGGGGGGTGGCCGGGAGCTGCGGCCTTTGGCACCAGGACGACAGGGCTGGCCCACGGGCTGTCGGAGGGTTCGATGACCCCCAGGGCCAGCATCTTCGTTACTTCGGCCTGGATGCATGCCTGCACTCGGTCGGGTACCCGGTAGGCTCTGTGTCGCACGGGGGGACTCTCCCCGGTGTCGACGTCGTGGACACACCAGTGGGTCACCCCCGGGGTGAGGGAGAAGAGGGCTGCGTAGTCCTGCAGCAGTTGCTGGCAGTCGTTGCGCTGTTCCGGAGTCAGGGAAGAGGCGAGTTGGACACCTTTGATTGATCCATCATGGACGTTGGACTGCAAGAGGTCGGGCAGGGGCTCGGAGTCGTCCTCGCCCCCCTCGTCGGTCGCCAGTAGCAGGCTCAGTTCGGTCCGGACAAAGTGGGGTTTTAGCCTGTTAGCATGTAGGACCCGGAGGGGGTTCCGGGGGGACTCCAGGTCGACCAGGTAGGTGACGGGACTTTTCCTCTCCACCACCTTGAAGGGCCTGGTCCACTTGTCCTGGAGGGCGCCGGGTTCAACCGGGGCCATGACCCATACTTTCTGACCTGGCTCGAATTCTATGGTAGAGGAGTTCCGATCGTACCACCGCTTCATGTCCTCCTGGCTGGCCTCGAGGTTGGCTTCGGCCATGGCTCGGAACTTGCGGGTCTGGTTTCGGAGGGTCAGGAGGTATCGGTAGACATCAGGAGGGGCGCCTTGGGGCTTCGTCTCCCAGCCCTCCTTGACCAGGCTGAGCGGTCCGCGGACCGGGTGTCCGTACAATAGTTCAAACGGGCTGAACCCCAGGGACTTCTGCGGGACCTCCCGATAGGCAAACAGGAGGCACGGCAGCAGGACATCCCATCTCCGCCTGAGGGGCTCTTCCAGGCCCTGGATCATTCCCTTTAGTGTTCTGTTGAACCGCTCAACCAGTCCGTTCCCCTGAGGGTGATAGGGGGTCGTGAACTTGTATGTGACCCCGCACTGCTGCCACAGGGACCGCATGTACCTGGAAATAAAGTTCGTGCCTCTGTCGCTCACCACTTCGCGGGGAAATCCCACTCGGGAGAAGATCCCCATTAAGGCCCGGCCTACCACGGGGGCCGTTATAGTTCTTAGCGGGACCGCCTCCGGGTACCTGGTGGCGTGGTCCACGAGGACCAGGATGAAGCGGTGGCCCAGGGCGGTCTGGGGGTCCAGGGGCCCCACGATATCGATTCCGACCCGTTCGAACGGGGTGCTGACGGCTGGAAAGGGTTGGAGGGGGGCCTTGACCCGATCCCCCGTCTTCCCGCTGGCTTGGCAGGTCTGGCAGGACCGGCAGTGGTTGTCCACGTCTCTCCGCATCCGGGGCCAGTAGAAGTGGGTCACCAGACGGCTGTACGTTTTGTCTTGCCCCAAGTGTCCGGCGAGGGGCACATCATGTGCCAGGTTGAGCAGGAACTCCCGGAAGCGGAGGGGAACCACCAACACTCGGCTGGCCCCGAGTTCTGCCACTTTTTGCTCACTGTATAGCAGGCCCTCGGCCCAGTAGACCCAGTGGGTGCCGGTCTGGTCCCCGTTGGTTTGGGCGGACGCTTGCTGGCGGACCCCTTCGAGAGTGGGGCAGGACTGCTGCTCTTGTTGGAACTGCTCCCGTGTGGGGCCCCCTTCGTGTCGCCATTGTGTCAGCTCTGGTAGGGCGCACGGGGAAACCATCTCCTCGGGGGAGGATTCACTAGGTCCAGGGTCGGTGTCTGTTAGACGGCGACCTCAGAGGAGCCCGGAAAGGGGTCCTGACTTTCCTGAGTCCCACCCGTGTAGTATTGTAGCCGGGCACTGGCGGGAGATTCCCCAGGGGGAGGAATCTCGCAACTAGGATCGTACTTCTGGCACCACACCACACAGAGAGACCACACTGGGTATTCTCAGAACAAGCTTTATCAAATAGGTATCACTGCAAATATGTACAAGGTGAGCCCGGGCTCAAGAGTCTCGGAAAGGTAGGGGGTAGCGGGACTGTCTCTGGTAACGGTTCAAAGCAGGGACGTATCCGGCGCACAGCTCACAATCCTCGAGCTGGGGGATACGTGGTCGGAGTTGGGGTCCGGCGGGACCGTGAGAGTCTGGGGGAGCCGCGAGTCACTCAGCAGGGCTCAGGTACCAGTTCGGAGGTCTTACGTTCTTTAGGGAGCCGCGAGTCACTCAGCAGGGCTCAGGTACAAGTTCGGAGGTCTTACGATCTTCAGGGAGCCGCGAGTCACTCAGCAGGGCTCAGGTACAAGTTCGGAGGTCTTACGATCTTCAGGGAGCCGCGAGTCACTCAGCAGGGCTCAGGTGAGTTCCAGTTCCAGGAGCCGCGACCACGTCAGCAGGCTCTCGTTGTTCCAGCGTCGAATCTGTCGGACAGCCCCAGAGCACCCCTTGTTATAGTTCGACCCCTCTTTGATGTCCGGAGTCTGTGCAGGCAGGGGTCTCGTCACCTGGGGGTCGCTTGCCGGGATTTCCTGCTATAGTCTTTTGATCCTTTCAGGGCCGGGTCGGGAGGAGTCCCAGACACCCAGCAGGCGTGGAGCCAGCCCTCAGGGAGGCCGGAGGGCCGATCGAAACCCATCGTCCCGGGGGAGTTCAGAGGTGCGATAGAAACTGCTCCTCCCTCTCTCATCCCCTGGAAGCGTGATGTCCTCCAGCCGGAGTGGCGCCTCTAGGCCCGGGTCGCGCTGGGGCCGGGCGGCCATCTTGGTGCATGAAGTGGGCACACGGGCCCGGGGTGGCCGAAAGGAGAGAGGCCAGGGACGGGGATGTCCGGGTCGGTGCGTGTGTCCTGGTGGGGAGGTTCGGCTGGGCCGGGTGCTTGGGCTGTAGGTACCAGGTTTCGGTGGTGCGGGGGCCCGGAGGGCCATTCTACGAGGCCGGGTCCAACACGCGTCCCTCCCAGCTGAAAGCCGGAGAGAACTGCCCATCAGCTTGGGGGGTTCTCTTCGCTGAGGCGGAAGAACCGGGAGAGGCCGTCAGCATTGGCGTGGTCCGTACCAGGGCGGTGTTCCACGGTGAAATCCATCCCCTGGAGGGAGATTGTTGGACAGGCCTCACAGACGGCTTGCTCCCTCCCCGCACGACAGGGCCCGAACTCCGGCCCACCTGGCATATCCCCGCAACCAGCACCTGTACCCCGTCTCCCGACGGACCCTCTGCCCTCGGACCAGCCCACCGGCTTCCCCGGCCGGGTCAAGCCGCCATCTTGGGCCCTGCACCACGCGGCCGCATGGCCTCCCCTCGACCCTAACCCCGGGCCTGGCCGGCCCCGACATCCCGGCACCACCATCCACCCAGGAGGTGAGCGGACCACTTGGCAGGTCAATGGGAGAACGAAGTGTCAAGGGCTCTCCCCCGCCAGGTGCCGATCGCCCCCCAGCTCCCCCAGGCACTGGCTCCACCCCCTGCTGAGTGTCTGGACACCTTCATCCCGGACCCTCCGACCTCCAAGTGCGAGGGTCCGGACATCAAAGGGCACCAGCCCTATAACTGAGGCAGCTCCGGAGCAGGAAGGCAGTTGTATCCTGGAGTCGAGAGACACCGAGTGAACTCAACCCTGACGGTCTACTGGCGCTGCCGTAGCCCGCTCTTGTGAACCATCGTCCTGCCTGCTGGCGCTGCCGCGGCCTTCTGCAACAGTCTTCTTCCTGGGACCTGCTGGCGCTGCCGCGGCCCGTTGTAACGACCATCCTCACCGGGACCTGCTGGCGCTGCCGCGGACCGTATATCTTCCGGGGACCTGCTGGCGCTGCCGCGGCCCGTTGTAACGACCACCCTCACCGGGACCTGCTGGCACTGCCGTGGCCTTCTGCAACAGTCATCTTCCTGGGACCTGCTGGCGCTGCCGCGGCCCGTTGTAACGACCATCCTCACCGGGACCTGCTGGCGCTGCCGCGGACCGTATATCTTCCAGGGACCTGCTGGCGCTGCCGCGGCCCATTGTATCGACCATCCGCACCGGGACCTGCTGGCGCTGCCGCGGCCCATACCACCTAACCACCAAGCTCGAGGATTGTGAGCTCATCATCATCTCATCCGAACTACCTGATTGGTAAATAGACTGTCCCGCTACCCCCTTCCCTACCTTGCGAGACTCTAATCGAGGGGACCCCTGAGTCCAGACCTCCTTGTACCATTTAACCGTACCTTAAATAAGTGCTTATAAAGAACACTGAACCTTATCCGTGTGTGATATCTGTCTGTGGGGGGGAAGTTACTTGCCTGTACGATCGCTGGAGACGGCTCTCCCCGGAGACCTCTCCTCCTGACCCCGGCCGACCCTTCCGGTCCATCTACCGTTTCTAACATTGGTGGCCAGCGGCGCGATCCGAATCAACGCGTAATCGTACAGAGAGTAGCTCACCCCACGACAAAGCACGATGTCGACCAAAGATAGCAGCTCCACCGAGAAGTTCCAAATGGAGAAATTAGAAGAATACAACCACCGCGAACTGAGACAATTTTGCATAGAACTTGGCATTGCTACCACCGGCCTGAGTACCAAGGATGATCTAAAGCGCGCTCTTGAGTCATGGACAGAAACTGGGGTCGCAGGACCCTCCGACCAAAGCAGCGTCACACCAGACCAAAACAGCATCACACCAGAGGGGAACGCCACGGCTCCCGAGGAGCGGGGAACGGGCCTCTCACAGGAGGAGACACGAGAAAGAGACAGAGTCAGATTACACGAATTAGAGATGGCGCGACTCAAGATGGATGGGGAACTCAAGTTAGCTGAACAGAAAATCAACCTCGAGCATATGCGGCTTCGAGAGGAACGAGAAGAAAAGCAGAGACAAAGAGAGCTGGAAGAGAAAAAAATAACGCTCGAGCACGAGCGCCGACTGGCGGAAATAGAACTGCGCAAACAGAATAAGGAACTGGGGGTGCCTGAGCGACCACACACCCCGGGGCCTATTGAGAAAAAAGTTCACATCCCCAAGGATGTGGTCCGTGAGTATGTCCGAGAAGACGACATACAACAGTGGTTTAAAGCCTATGAGATCGCAATGACCTCCCACCGGATCGACCGGAGTGATTGGGGAGCCGGACTTTGGGGAAGATTCATCAACGAGGGTCGCGATGCCCTGCTGCAGCTCCCCGATCACCAAATGTCGTCCTACGACCACATGAAGGCTGCCCTCCTCACCCGCTACGGCCTCACGCCCGAGATGTACCGCCAGAGGTTCAGAGATTGCACCCGGATCCCAGGTACAACTTGGGTGGAATACGTGAACTATTTCAGCCGGGCCTTCGAGGGTTGGATCAAGGGAAATCAGGTCACCACCTACGAGCAACTCTTCAACCTTATGGTATGGGAGCACCTGTCAAACAACTGTTTCGTCGAGCTCAGGCAGCACCTACTCGACAGTAAGCTGACTGACCCCCGGCAGCTCGCCGCCGAAGCTGACCGGTGGGAAAGCACCCGAGTGGGCCGGAAAGGGCCACACGACCAGAACAGAAGCAACCAAGGCCAGCACCGTCCTCGGGGAGGAGGAGGGGGCCAGGGGCGAGGGAGAGACGCCTTACCAGCAACCCCCGTGGCCAGCACCCCGCCTCCGGCCGGCCGGGGCAACCCCCCGTTGCAGCCTGGGTACCGAGCCAACGTCACGTGCCACCGGTGCCAGCGACTAGGCCACTACGCCAACGATCCGAACTGCCCGCTAAACCAACCACCCAAGCCCCGCCAGGTAGCTGCCGCTGCCCTGGGGGAAGAGCAATCATCGGAGGGACCTGAGGAGTATGAGCCGGACCAGCAAGGGTGGGAACCGGCCGCCATGGTCCTGGCATGCTTAGGGGGAAGGGACATGGTTCCGCGGGCTCCCCTACCCGCCAACACCAGAAAATACGGTCAGTGGGTGACCATTAATGGACAGAGAGCCGAGGCCTTGCGTGACACCGGCGCCAGCGTGACGGCCGTCCGCTGTCACCTGGTGAAGCCCGAGCAGATCCTGCCGAACATTCTCTGCCCCGTCCGCTCGGCAGATAATTCAGAGAGCATGTGTAAGATGGCCTGCGTCCCGTTTGAATGGGGAGGGGTCTCCGGCCTACTGAAGGTGACGGTCCGGGACGATGCCCCCGTGGACTGCCTCCTGGGGAATGACCTCGAGAGTTCCCCGTGGGCCACCGTCGAGAGAAGAGAGCACTTGGGGATGCTGGGCCTCCCGGACTGGGCCTGCATAACCACCCGATCCATGGCCGCCCGTGCCGCCCCCCGATCAGAAGAAACCGAATGGCCAGCACCTCCGCCCCCGGTTGCCCCCGTAGAGGACAACGGCGAGTCCGACCTCCCGGACCCGACTACCGAAGAAGACGCGCAACACCAGGACCTCCCGGATCTGGCTCAGTGGCGTCAAGAGGGGGGGCCCACCCAAGAACAGTTCCGCCAGGAACAAAAGACCTGTCCCTCCCTCGAGGGACTCCGCCAACAAGCCAGCACCCAAACCGCCGGGGACACCACCGGAACCCACTGGGTCTACTGGGATAACGACCTGCTCTACAGCGAGCAAAGAATCGCCGAGCTGGGGGCCGGTCGAGTTCTGGTGGTACCACTCCGCTTCCGAGACTTTCTGCTCAACCTAGCCCACGATGTCCCCCTGGCTGGACACCTGGGCCAGGACAAAACGTACAGTCGCCTGGTGACCCACTTTTTCTGGCCGAAAATGAGGAATGACGTCCTGAACCACTGCCGATCGTGCCCCACATGCCAAGCCAGCGGGAAGAGTGGCCGGAAGCTGAAGGCCCCTCTACAACCCTTCCCGGTGGTCACCACCCCGTTCGAGAGGGTGGGGATAGACATTGTGGGACCCCTGGACCCCCGCACGGCACAAGGACACAGGTTCATCTTGGTACTAGTGGACCATGCCACCCGCTACCCCGAGGCGGTGCCCCTACGGACAGTGACCGCCCCAGTGGTTGGCCGGGCCCTGATGGGGATCTTCTCCCGGGTAGGCTTCCCCCGAGAAGTCGTCAGCGACCGAGGCACGAATTTCATATCAAAATACATGAAGTCCCTCTGGCAACAATGCGGGGTCACCTACAGATTCACGACCCCCTATCACCCCCAAGGGAACGGACTAGTGGAGCGGTTTAACCGCACTCTCAAAGGGATGATTGGGGGATTGGAAGAGCCTCTCCGTCGCCAGTGGGATGTACTGCTCCCGTGCCTCCTCTTCGCCTACCGGGAAGTTCCCCAGAAGTCCCTCGGTTTTAGCCCCTTTGAACTCCTATACGGACACCCTGTGCGAGGGCCCCTCAGCCTAGTCAAGGAAGGTTGGGAGATGGCCCCCCTAACGACCCCTCCAGACGTCTTCAAATACATCCTGGCCTTACGAAACCAGACCCGGCGCTTCCGGGAGATGGCCAAGGCGAACCTCGAGGCCAGCCAGGAGGACATGAAGAGGTGGTATGATCACAATGCCTCCTCCGTGGAATTCGAGCCTGGGCAGCAAGTATGGGTGATGTCCCCCACCGAACCATGTGCCCTACAAGATAAGTGGACGGGGCCCTTCAAAGTGGTCGAGCGCAAAAGCCCCGTCACTTACCTCATCGACATGGGGTCCTCCCGGAACCCCCTTCGGGTCCTCCACACCAACCGGCTCAAACCGCACTTTGTGCGCTCCGAACTAAGCCTCTTGATGGCTACAGACAGTGGCACAGAAGAAGACTCCGAGCCCCTCCCGGATCTCCTGAAGACTCAGGAGAAGGACGGCTCCGTGGACGGGGTCCGGCTCTCTGACGTCCTCACTCCGGAGCAACGCCAGGACTGCCGGGACCTCCTGCTGCAGTTCGCTGCCCTGTTCTCCCTCACCCCCGGGATCACCCCCTGGTGTTTGCACGACGTAGACACCGGGGACAGTCCCCCTGTCCGGCACCGGACCTACCTTGGGCACCAAGTGGGGAGCGGGCTGGTGGCCCCACTACAACTTAAGATTGCTGCCATCCAGCCCTGGCAGCCCCCCGTCACCCAGACCGAGGTCCGAGCCTTCTTGGGGCTCACCGGCTACTACCGGCGGTTCGTGAAGGACTACGGCAGCATCGTGGGGCCCCTCACGGGTCTCACATCCAAGAACCAGCCGAAGCGGGTCAACTGGACTCCTGATTGTCAAGCGGCCTTCGAGGAGCTGAAGGCCGCCCTGTGCACCGCCCCGGTGCTCCAGGCCCCCGATTACAGTCGGGAATTTGTGGTGCAGACCGACGCCTCTGACCACGGCATCGGGGCCGTCCTCTCTCAGTTGAACCCCGAAGGTCATGACCAGCCGGTGGCCTTCATCAGTCGACGTCTCCTGGCCCGAGAACAGCGTTGGAGCACCATCGAGAGGGAGGCATTTGCAGTAGTGTGGGCCCTCAAGAAGCTCCGACCCTATCTCTTCGGTACCCACTTCCGGGTACAAACCGACCATCGACCCCTGCAATGGCTGATGCAGATGCGGGGGGAGAACCCAAAACTCTTGCGCTGGTCCATTTCCCTGCAGGGAATGGACTTCACCGTGGAGCACCGACCAGGCCAAGACCACGCCAACGCAGATGGCCTGTCCCGCTTTTTCCGCCTCGACGAAGAGAGTCCCCAAGGAGATGGGTGACTCTCCCCGCCTTCAGCTGGGGGGGACGCATGTTGGACAGGCCTCACAGACGGCTTGCTCCCTCCCCGCACGACAGGGCCCGAACTCCGGCCCACCTGGCATATCCCCGCAACCAGCACCTGTACCCCGTCTCCCGACGGACCCTCTGCCCTCGGACCAGCCCACCGGCTTCCCCGGCCGGGTCAAGCCGCCATCTTGGGCCCTGCACCACGCGGCCGCATGGCCTCCCCTCGACCCTAACCCCGGGCCTGGCCGGCCCCGACATCCCGGCACCACCATCCACCCAGGAGGTGAGCGGACCACTTGGCAGGTCAATGGGAGAACGAAGTGTCAAGGGCTCTCCCCCGCCAGGTGCCGATCGCCCCCCAGCTCCCCCAGGCACTGGCTCCACCCCCTGCTGAGTGTCTGGACACCTTCATCCCGGACCCTCCGACCTCCAAGTGCGAGGGTCCGGACATCAAAGGGCACCAGCCCTATAACTGAGGCAGCTCCGGAGCAGGAAGGCAGTTGTATCCTGGAGTCGAGAGACACCGAGTGAACTCAACCCTGACGGTCTACTGGCGCTGCCGTAGCCCGCTCTTGTGAACCATCGTCCTGCCTGCTGGCGCTGCCGCGGCCTTCTGCAACAGTCTTCTTCCTGGGACCTGCTGGCGCTGCCGCGGCCCGTTGTAACGACCATCCTCACCGGGACCTGCTGGCGCTGCCGCGGACCGTATATCTTCCGGGGACCTGCTGGCGCTGCCGCGGCCCGTTGTAACGACCACCCTCACCGGGACCTGCTGGCACTGCCGCGGCCTTCTGCAACAGTCATCTTCCTGGGACCTGCTGGCGCTGCCGCGGCCCGTTGTAACGACCATCCTCACCGGGACCTGCTGGCGCTGCCGCGGACCGTATATCTTCCAGGGACCTGCTGGCGCTGCCGCGGCCCATTGTATCGACCATCCGCACCGGGACCTGCTGGCGCTGCCGCGGCCCATACCACCTAACCACCAAGCTCGAGGATTGTGAGCTCATCATCATCTCATCCGAACTACCTGATTGGTAAATAGACTGTCCCGCTACCCCCTTCCCTACCTTGCGAGACTCTAATCGAGGGGACCCCTGAGTCCAGACCTCCTTGTACCATTTAACCGTACCTTAAATAAGTGCTTATAAAGAACACTGAACCTTATCCGTGTGTGATATCTGTCTGTGGGGGGGAAGTTACTTGCCTGTACGATCGCTGGAGACGGCTCTCCCCGGAGACCTCTCCTCCTGACCCCGGCCGACCCTTCCGGTCCATCTACCGTTTCTAACAGAGATTGACCACCGCAGTAGCTTGGGGTTTTCTCCTCGCATCTGCATGAGCCAACGTAAGGGCCGATGGTCAGTTTGGACTCTGAAATGGGTGCCAAACAGGTAGGGTCGTAGCTTTTTGAGTGCCCAGACCACGGCAAAGGCTTCGCGCTCTATGGTGCTCCATCTTTGTTCTCGGGGCAACAGCCGCCGACTGAGGAAGGCGACGGGCTGGTCTAGGCCTTGGTCATTTACTTGGGACAGGACGGCCCCAATGCCATGCTCGGAGGCATCGGTCTGGACTATGAACTCCTTGGCGTAGTCGGGAGCCTGGAGGACGGGGGCAGTACACATGGCCCTTTTTAGGGCATCGAAAGCTTCCTGGCAGGCAGCCGTCCACTGCACTTTCTTTGGCTGTTTTTTAGACGTGAGTTCTGTGAGAGGGCCGACAAGGCTGCCATACCCCCGAATGAATCTTCGGTAGTAGCCCGTGAGTCCCAGAAAGGCTCGGACCTCCGTCTGGGTGATGGGTGGTTCCCAGGCCAGGATGGCGTCGATCTTTGGCTGCAGAGGGGCGACCTGGCCACTCCCGACCTGGTGCCCCAAGTAGACCACGGATCCTTGCCCGATCTGGCACTTGCTGGCTTTTACTGTGAGGCCTGCCTGGCGCAGGGCGGTTAGCACCCTTCGGAGGTGCTGGAGGTGCTCACTCCACTCTGAACTGAAGACAGCGATGTCGTCCAGATATGCCGCGCTGAACTGTTCTAGCCCGGCCAGGACCCTATTCACCAGTCGCTGGAAAGTGGCCGGGGCATTTTTCATCCCGAAGGGTGTTAGAAAGGGTAGATGGACCGGGAGGGTCGGCCGGGGTCAGGAGGAGAGGTCTCCGGGGAGAGCCGTCTCCAGCGATCGTACAGACAAGTAACTTCCCCCCCACAGACAGATACCACACACGGATAAGGTTCAGTGTTCTTTATAAGCACTTCTTAAGGTACGGTTGAATGGTACAAGGAGGTCTGGACCCAGGGGTCCCCTCGATTCAAGTCTCTCAAAGCAGGGTAAGGGGTAGCGGGACAGTCTGTCTACCAGTCAGGTAGTTCGGATGAGATGATGACTAGCTCACAATCCTCGAGCTTGGTGGTCTAGTTGGTACGGGCCGCGGCAGCGCCAGCAGGTCCCGGTTGAGATGGTCGGTACACGGTCCGCGGCAGCGCCAGCAGGTCCCGGAAAGATGGTCGATGTACGGTCCGCGGCAGCGCCAGCAGGTCCCGGTGAGGATGGTCGTTACAACGGGCCGCGGCAGCGCCAGCAGGTCCCGACGAGGATGGTCGTTACAACGGGCCGCGGCAGCGCCAGCAGGTCCCGACGAGGATGGTCGTTACAACGGGCCGCGGCAGCGCCAGCAGGTCCCGACGAGGATGGATGTTGCAGAAGGCCGCGGCAGCGCCAGCAGGCAGGACGATGGTTCACAAGAGCGGGCTACGGCAGCGCCAGTAGTCCGTCAAGGCTGAGTTCTCTCGGTGTCTCTCGACTCCAGGATACAACTGCCTTCCTGCTCCGGAGTTGCCCCAGTTATAGGGCAGGCGCCCTTTGATGTCCGGACCCTCGCACTTGGAGGTCGGAGGGCCCGGGATGAAGGTGTCCAGACACCCAGCAGGGGGTGGAGCCAGCGCCTGGGGGGAGCTGGAGGCGATCGGCACCTGGCGGGGGGGAAGAGCTCTTGACACTTCGTTCTCCCATTGACCTGCCAAGTGGTCCGCTCACCTCCTGGGTGGAGGGTGGTGCCGGGATGTCGGGGCCGGCCAGGCCCGGGGTTAGGGTCGGGCCGAGGCCACGCGGCCTCGTGGTGCAGGGCCCAAGATGGCGGCTTGAACCGGCCGGGGGAGCCGGTGGGGCTGGGCCCCGTGATGAGTAGAGGTCCGAGGGCAGAAGATCCGTCGGGAGACGGGGTACAGGTGCTTTTCGTGGGTTATGCCTGGTGGGCCGGAGCTCGGGCCCTGTCGTGCGGGGAGGGAGCAAGCCCTTCGTGTGGCCTGTCCAACATGCGTCCCCCCCAGCTGAAGGTGGGGAGAGTCACCCATCTCCTTGGGGACTCTCTTCGTCGAGGCGGAAAAAGCGGGACAGGCCGTCCGCGTTGGCGTGGTCTTGGCCTGGTCGGTGCTCCACAGTGAAGTCCATTCCCTGCAGGGAAATGGACCAGCGCAAGAGTTTTGGGTTCTCCCCCCGCATCTGCATCAGCCACTGCAGGGGTCGATGGTCGGTTTGTACCCGGAAGTGGGTACCGAAGAGATAGGGCCGGAGCTTTTTGAGGGCCCACACCACTGCGAAGGCCTCCCTCTCGATGGTGCTCCAGCGCTGTTCTCGGGCCAGGAGACGTCGACTGATGAAGGCCACCGGCTGGTCATGACCCTCGGGGTTTAACTGAGAAAGGACGGCCCCGATGCCGTGGTCGGAGGCGTCGGTCTGTACCACGAATTCCTGACTGTAATCGGGGGCCTGGAGCACAGGGGCGGTGCACAGGGCGGCCTTCAGCTTCTCGAAGGCCGCTTGACAATCGGGGGTCCAGTTAATCCGCTTCGGCTGGTTCTTGGACGTGAGACCCGTGAGGGGCCCCACGATGCTGCCGTAGTCTTTCACGAACCGCCGGTAGTAGCCGGTGAGCCCCAAGAAGGCTCGGACCTCGGTCTGGGTGACGGGGGGCTGCCAGGACTGGATGGCAGCAATCTTAAGTTGTAGCGGGGCCACCAGCCCGCTTCCCACTTGGTGCCCAAGGTAGGTCACAGACCCTTGGCCAATTTGGCACTTGCCGGCCTTAATTGTGAGACCGGCCCGCTGGAGGGCCTGTAGGACCTCTTGGAGGTGACGGAGGTGGTCGGGCCAGTGGCGGCTGTATACAGCGATATCGTCCAGGTAGGCAGCGCTGAACTCTTCGAGCCCCGCCAAGACCTGGTTCACGAGGCGTTGAAACGTGGCGGGGGCATTCTTCATGCCGAAGGGCATGACCTTGAATTGGTAGTGGCCATCGGGGGTAGAGAAGGCTGACCGTTCCTGAGCCCTGGGTGTGAGGCCGATCTGCCAGTAGCCCGCTGTTAGGTCGAAGATACTGAGGCAGCGGGCGGCCCCCAGCCGGTCGATCAGCTCGTCTGCTCGGGGAATCGGATGAGCGTCGGTCCGGGTGACAGCGTTCAAGCCCCGGTAGTCGACGCAGAATCTCAGTTCAGGTGCGGTGCCGGGGGCAGCGGCTTTGGGAACCAATACAACCGGACTGGCCCAGGGACTGTCTGAGGGCTCGATGACCCCGATTGTGAGCATCTTGGCCACTTCCTCCTGTATGCAGGCCCGTACCCGATCTGGTACGCGGTAGGCCCGGTGTCGGACAGGGGGACTGTCCCCGGTGTCCACGTCGTGCAAACACCAAGGAGTGACCCCGGGGGTGAGGGAGAACAGGGTAGCGAACTGCAGCAGGAGGTTCCGGCAGCCCTGGCGTTGCTCCGAAGTGAGGGCGTCAGAGAGCCGGACCCCGTCCACGGAGCCGTCATTCTCCTGAGTTTTCAGAAGATCCGGGAGGGGTTCGGAGTCTTCCTCTGCCCCACTGTCCGTAGCCATCAGGAGGCTGAGTTCTGAGCGCACAAAGTGTGGTTTGAGTCGGTTGGTGTGGAGGACCCGGAGGGGGTTCTGGGAGGTCCCCAGGTCGATGAGGTAAGTGACGGGGCTTTTGCGCTCGACCACTTTGAAGGGCCCCGTCCACTTATCTTGCAAGGCACATGGTTCGGTGGGGGACATCACCCATACTTGTTGTCCAGGCTCGAACTCAACGGAGGAGGCATTGTGATCATACCACCTCTTCATGTCCTCCTGGCTGGCCTCGAGGTTCGCCTTGGCCATCTCTCTGAAGCGCCGGGTCTGATTGCGTAGGGCCAGGATGTATTTGAAGACGTCTGGAGGGGTCTTTAGGGGGGCCATCTCCCAACCTTCTTTTACTAGGCTGAGGGGCCCTCGCACAGGGTGCCCGTACAGGAGTTCGAAAGGGCTAAAACCGAGGGACTTCTGGGGAACTTCTCGGTAAGCGAAGAGGAGGCACGGGAGTAGCACATCCCACTGGCGACGGAGGGGCTCTTCCAATCCCCCAATCATCCCCTTGAGAGTGCGGTTAAACCGCTCCACTAGTCCGTTCCCTTGGGGGTGATAGGGGGTCGTGAATCTGTAGGTGACCCCGCATTGTTGCCAGAGGGACTTCATGTATTTGGATATAAAGTTCGTGCCTCGGTCGCTGACGACTTCTCGGGGGAAGCCTACCCGGGAGAAGATCCCCATTAGGGCCCGGCCAACCACCGGAGCTGTCACGGTCCGTAGGGGCACCGCCTCGGGGTAGCGGGTGGCATGGTCCACCAGTACTAAGATGAACCTGTGTCCTTGTGCCGTGCGGGGGTCCAGAGGCCCCACAATGTCTATCCCCACCCTCTCGAACGGGGTGGTGACCACAGGGAAGGGTTGCAGAGGGGCTTTCAGCTTCCGACCACTCTTCCCGCTGGCTTGGCATGTGGGGCAAGATCGGCAGTGGTTCAGGACATCGTTCCTCATTTTCGGCCAGAAAAAGTGGGTCACTAGGCGGCTGTACGTTTTGTCCTGGCCCAGGTGTCCAGCCAGGGGGACATCGTGTGCCAGGTTGAGCAGAAAGTCTCTGAAGCGGAGAGGTACCACCAGTACTCGACCGGCCCCCAGCTCGGCGATTCTTTGCTCGCTGTATAGCAGGTCGTTATCCCAGTAGACCCAGTGAGTTCCGGTGGAGTCCCCTGCGTTCTGGGCGCTGGCTTGTTGGCGGAGTCCCTCGAGGGAGGGACAGGTCTTTTGTTCCTGGCGGAACTGTTCTTGGGTGGGCCCCCCTTCTTGACGCCACTGAGCCAGGTCAGGAAGGTCCTGGGATTGCGCGTCCCCTTCGGTCGTCGGGTCTGGGAGGCTGGCCTTGTCGTTGTCTTCTACTGGGGCGACCGGGGGCGGAGGTGCCGGCCATTCCGGTTCTTCTGATCGAGGGACGGCACGGGCGGTCATGGACCGGGTGGTTATGCAGGCCCAGCATCCCCAGGTGCTCTCTTCTCTCAACGGTGGCCCACGGGGAACTCTCGAGGTCATTCCCCAGGAGGCAGTCCACGGGGGCATCGTCCCGGACCGTCACCTTCAACAGGCCGGAGACCCCTCCCCATTCGAATGGGACGCAGGCCATTTGACACATACTTTCAGAGTTGTCTGCCGAGCGGAAGGGGCAGAGAATGTTCGGCAGGATCTGCTCGGGCTTCACCAGGTGACAGCGGACGGCCGTCACACTGGCGCCTGTGTCACGCAAGGCCTCGGCTCGCTGTCCATTAATGGTCACCCACTGACCGTATTTCCTGGTGTTAGCGGGTAGGGGAGCCCGCGGGACCATGTCTCTTCCCCCTAAGCACGCCAGGACCATGGCGGCCGGCTCCCACTCTTGCTGGGCCGGCTCATACTCTTCTGGTTCCTCCGATGATCGCTCTTCCCCCAGGGCGGCGGCAGCTACCTGGCGGGGCTTGGGTGTTTGGTTCTGCGGGCAGCTCGGGTCATTGGCGTAGTGGCCGACTCGCTGGCATCGGTGGCACGTGACGTTGGCTCGGGCCCCAGGACGCCACGGGAGGTTGCCCCGGCCGGCCGGAGGCGGGGTGCTGGCCACGGGTGTTGCTGGCAAGGCGTCTCTCCCTCGCCCCTGGCCCCCTCCTCCTCCCCGAGGCCGGTGCTGGCCTGGGTTGCTTCTGTTCTGTTCGTGTGGCCCCCTCCGGCCCACTCGGGTGCTTTCCCATCGGTCAGCTTCGGCGGCGAGCTGCCGGGGGTCAGTCAGCTTACTGTCGAGGAGGTGCTGCCTGAGCTCGACGAAACAGTTGTTCGACAGGTGCTCCCATACCATAACGTTAAAGAGTTGTTCGTAAGTGGTGACATGGCTCCCCTTTATCCAACCCTCGAAGGCACGGCTGAAATAGTTCACGTATTCTACCCAAGTTGTACCTGGGATCCGGGTGCAATCTCTGAATCTCTGGCGGTACATCTCGGGTGTGAGGCCGTAGCGGGTGAGGAGGGCAGCCTTCATGTGGTCGTAGGACGACATTTGGTGATCTGGGAGCTGCAGTAGGGCATCGCGACCCTCGTTGATAAACCTCCCCCAAAGTCCGGCTCCCCAATCACTCCGGTCGATCCGGTGGGTGGTCATGGTGATCTCGTAGGCTTTAAACCACTGTTGTATGTCGTCTTCTCGGACATACTCGCGGACAACATCCTTGGGGATGTGGACTTTTTTCTCGATTGGCCCCGGGGTGTGTGGTCGCTCAGGCACCCCCAGTTCTTTATTTTGTTTCCGAAGTTCTATCTCCGCTAGTTGGCGCTCGTGCTCGAGCGTTATTTTTTTCTCCTCCAGCTCTCTCTGTCTCTGCTTCTCTTCTCGTTCATCTCGGAGCCGCATATGCTCGAGGTTGAGTTTCTGTTCAGCTAACTTGAGTTCCCCATCCATCTTGAGTCGTGCCATTTCCAACTCGTGCAATCTGGTTCTTTCTCTTTCTCGGATCTCCTCCTGCGAGAGGCCCGTTCCCCGCTCCTCGGGAGCCGTGGCGTTCCCCTCTGGTGTGATGCTGCTTTGGTCGGAGGGTCCGGCGACCCCAGTTTCTGTCCACGACTCTAGGGCGTGCTTTAGATCATCCTTGGTACTCAGGCCGGTGGTAGCAATGCCAAGTTCTATGCAGAATTGTCTCAGTTCGCGGTGGTTGTATTCTTCTAATTTATCCATTTGGAAATTCTCGGTGGAGCTGCTATCTTTGGCTGACATCGTGTTTTTGTCGTGGGGTGAGCTACTCTCTGTACGATTACGCGTTGATTCGGATCGCGCCGCTGGCCACCAATGTTAGAAAGGGTAGATGGACCGGGAGGGTCGGCCGGGGTCAGGAGGAGAGGTCTCCGGGGAGAGCCGTCTCCAGCGATCGTACAGACAAGTAACTTCCCCCCCACAGACATATACCACACACGGATAAGGTTCAGGGTTCTTTATAAGCACTTCTTAAGGTACGGTTGAATGGTACAAGGAGGTCTGGACCCAGGGGTCCCCTCGATTCAAGTCTCTCAAAGCAGGGTAAGGGGTAGCGGGACAGTCTGTCTACCAGTCAGGTAGTTCGGATGAGATGATGACTAGCTCACAATCCTCGAGCTTGGTGGTCTAGTTGGTACGGGCCGCGGCAGCGCCAGCAGGTCCCGGTTGAGATGGTCGGTACACGGTCCGCGGCAGCGCCAGCAGGTCCCGGAAAGATGGTCGATGTACGGTCCGCGGCAGCGCCAGCAGGTCCCGGTGAGGATGGTCGTTACAACGGGCCGCGGCAGCGCCAGCAGGTCCCGACGAGGATGGTCGTTACAACGGGCCACGGCAGCGCCAGCAGGTCCCGACGAGGATGGTCGTTACAACGGGCCGCGGCAGCGCCAGCAGGTCCCGACGAGGATGGATGTTGCAGAAGGCCGCGGCAGCGCCAGCAGGCAGGACGATGGTTCACAAGAGCGGGCTACGGCAGCGCCAGTAGTCCGTCAAGGCTGAGTTCTCTCGGTGTCTCTCGACTCCAGGATACAACTGCCTTCCTGCTCCGGAGTTGCCCCAGTTATAGGGCAGGCGCCCTTTGATGTCCGGACCCTCGCACTTGGAGGTCGGAGGGCCCGGGATGAAGGTGTCCAGACACCCAGCAGGGGGTGGAGCCAGGCCCGGGGTTAGGGTCGGGCCGAGGCCACGCGGCCTCGTGGTGCAGGGCCCAAGATGGCGGCTTGAACCGGCCGGGGGAGCCGGTGGGGCTGGGCCCCGTGATGAGTAGAGGTCCGAGGGCAGAAGATCCGTCGGGAGACGGGGTACAGGTGCTTTTCGTGGGTTATGCCTGGTGGGCCGGAGCTCGGGCCCTGTCGTGCGGGGAGGGAGCAAGCCCTTCGTGTGGCCTGTCCAACAAAGGGCATTACGCGGAAGCGGTAGTGCCCATCGGGGGTGGAGAAAGCGGACCGCTCTTTGGCCCCTTCGGTGAGCGCAATCTGCCAGTATCCGCAGGTGAGGTCGAATGTGCTGAGGAACCGGGCTGCCCCTAGTCGGTCAATGAGTTCGTCGGCTCGTGGAATGGGGTGGGCATCGGCTCGGGTAACGTCATTGAGCCCCCGGTAGTCCACGCAGAATCGGAGCTCGGGGGCGACACCGGGGGCCGCGGCCTTCGGGACCAGGA
Organism: Triturus cristatus; assembly: GCF_964204655.1. Classification (NCBI taxonomy): domain Eukaryota; kingdom Metazoa; phylum Chordata; class Amphibia; order Caudata; family Salamandridae; genus Triturus; species Triturus cristatus. The sequence continues at coordinate 797,942,001 of NC_140588.1, read as the reverse complement.
CCACGGGGCTGGCCCAGGGACTGTCAGAGGGCTCGATCACCCCCAGGGTCAACATCTTCGAGACTTCCGCTTGAATGCAGGACCGGACCCGGTCAGGAACCCGGTAGGCTCGGTGTCTCACCGGCGGGCTGTCCCCGGTGTCCACATCATGAACACACCAGTTGGTGACCCGGGGGGTCAGGGAGAAGAGGTCAGAAAATTGTCTTAGGAGCTGGCGGCAGTCCGCTTGTTGCTGGGCAGTGAGGGCTGGGGAGAGGTTCACTCCTTCCACGGAGCCATCCTGCTCCTTGACACACAGGAGGTCCGGGAGGGGATCCGACTCATCTTCGGCCCCGTCATCGGTGGCCAGCAGGAGGCTCAGTTCTGTCCGCTGGAAGTGAGGCTTGAGGCGGTTCACGTGCAGGACCCGGAGGGGATCCCGAGGCGACTGGACGTCCACCAAGTAGGTGACTTGGCTCTTCCTCTCGACCACTTTGTAGGGCCCAGTCCATCGGTCCTGGAGAGCGCCAGGCTTCACGGGGGCCATGACCCACACCTGCTGGCCCGGCTGGAACTCGACCAGAGTGGCATTCTGGTCGTACCAGCGCTTCATTTCTTCTTGACTCGCCTCCAGGTTGGCCTCGGCCAGTTCTCGGAACCTCCTGGTCTGGTTCCGGAGGGCCAGGACATATTGGAACACATCTCGGGGGGTGGTCTGGGGTGCTGCCTCCCACCCTTCCTTAACCAAACTGAGGGGACCTCGGACGGGGTGCCCATAGAGTAATTCAAACGGGCTGAACCCTAAGGACTTCTGGGGGACCTCCCGGTAAGCGAACAAGAGGCAGGGGAGCAGGACGTCCCACTTACGCCGGAGGGGCTCTTCTAGGCCAGCGATCATCCCTTTCAAAGTCCTATTAAACCTCTCTACTAGGCCGTTCCCTTGGGGATGGTACGGGGTGGTGAACTTATAGGACACTCCACATTGTTGCCATAGGGACGTCATATACCTGGATATAAAATTAGTGCCGCGATCGCTCACGACCTCGCGGGGGAAACCCACCCTGGAGAAGATCCCCATCAGGGCCCGGCCCACCACGGGGGCCGTAATGGTGCGCAGGGGAATAGCCTCTGGGTAGCGGGTGGCGTGGTCCACTAGGACCAAGATGAAACGGTGACCTTGGGAGGTGGGGGGGTCCAGTGGCCCCACGATGTCGATCCCGACTCGTTCGAAGGGGGTACTGACGACCGGGAAGGGTTGGAGGGGAGCCTTGCGCTTCCCCCCACTCTTCCCACTGGCTTGGCACGTGGGGCAGGACTTGCAGTGTGCCTCTACCGCTGCTTTCATCTTAGGCCAATAAAAATGGGTCACGAGACGGCTGTAGGTCTTGTCCTGACCCAGGTGACCGGCGAGGGGGACATCGTGGGCTAAGCCCAGGAGGAAATCCCGGAAGCGGAGAGGTACCACCAGTACCCGTCCGGATCCCAGCTCCACTGATTTCTGCTCACTATACAGGACGTTATTCTCCCAATAGATTCGGTGCGTTCCGGTCTGGTCACCTGCGGCTTGGCCCTCGGCCTGGTGCCGCAGCCCGACCAGGGAAGGACAGGTGGCTTGCTCCCGAGAGGGAGGTTCTTACGGCCACCTTGAGTTTGCCTATCACCCCTCCCCACTCAAATGGCACCAGGGCTACCTGACACATACTTTCCCTATTGTCTGCAGATATTACGGGGCAAAAGACATTGGGGAGGATCTGCTCCTCGGGAACTAGGTGCCTGAGGACACCGGTGATACTGGCCCCGGTGTCCCGCAGGGCCTCTACCTGATGGCCATTGATCTTGACGAGCTGCCCATATTTCTGTGTGTTGGAGGGTAGGAGGCTACCAGGGATCATTTCCCTATCTCCCAGGGATACTAGGGCAATAGCGGCGGGTTCCCACTCCTCGGCTTCCTCAACCTCCTCCCCCAGGGCTACGTTGGCTATCTGTCTCGCAGGGGGGACTTGGGTGGCCATGGGGCACTCTGGGTCATTGGCGTAGTGCCCGGGTTTCTGGCAACGAAAACATGTGACGGTCACCCGGTGTCCCCGTCTCCCAGGGGGCCCTGTTACTGGTGGGGGGGGCGCCGGGAAAGGTGGAGGTGGTGTCTTCGGGGGGCTAGGCTGGGACTCCCTCGGCCCTCCCTGGTTCCCTCCCCCTCTCTGGCGGGGTGGTCCCTGACTGGTTCGGGGGTACTCTCCTACCATGCCCCGGGAGACCCGGGTGTTGGTCCAGCGGTCGGCCTCCACGGCCAGCTTCCGGGGATCTGTGAGCTTGCTATCCAGCAGATGTTGACGTAGCTCTACGAAGCAGTTCGCAGCCAGATGTTCCCATAACATGAGGTCAGTGAGTTCGGCAAGGGTGGTGACCTTGCTGCCCTTGACCCACCCATCGAAGGCCCGACTAAAAAAGTTTACATACTCCACCCAGGTGGTGCCCGGGATCTTCCTGCAGTCCCGGAACCGTTGGCGGTACATTTCTGGGGTGAGGCCGTATCTTGTGAGGAGAGCCTCTTTCATGTGGCTGTAGGAGGTCTGCAGGGAGAGGGGTAGGTCGAGCAGGGTGTCCCTTCCTTCGCTCAGAAACCGCCCCCACAACCCCGCCCCCCAGTCCTTCTGTGGAATCCGATGGGAGGTCATGGCGACCTCGTAGGCCCGAAACCATTGCTGAATGTCATCGTTTTTATAATATTCTTTGACCACATCCTTGGGGATGTGGACCTTCTGTTCCGCTGGGGGGGCCGTCTCTCGGTTCCCCGAGGGCCTCCCGTCCTCATTTCGGGCCTTGAGCTCGAGTTCCTTTAAGCTCCGTTCGTGCTCCAGTTGGAGCTTTCTTCCTTCGTGCTCCCGTTGGAGCTTCTTTTCTTCCAGTTCGCCTTGTACACGCATTTGCTCTACCGCTAGCTTTTTCTCCGCTAACTTCAATTCGCCCTCGATTTTGAGTTTGGCTAACTCGAGTTCATGACTGCGGCTTCTCTCTCTGTCCGCGAGCTCTTCCGGGGATAGGCCCCCGTCTGGTACGATGCCTCGCACCTGATTGCTACTGTTTTCACTTTGGGGGGGTTCGGCTTCGTCGGGGTGCTCCCCCGTGCCTTCCGGACGGGAGGCCCCGGTCTCCACCCAAGGTTTCAGGGCTTTCTGCAAGTCTTCCTTAGTGTTGAGGCCAGTGGTAGCGATTTTAAGTTCTTTGCAAAATTGTTTTAGCTCTTTGTGTGTGTATTCTTCCAGATGCTCCACCTGGAACACTCTGTTGGCGTTGGTTTCTGCGGAGCTCGTGGCGCTTCCTTCTGCCATCTTTGTTGGTCGTGCGTCCGTTGTTCACTGTACGATCTCTAGGTGATGGGCCCGAATCCCACCGCTGCCACCAATGTTAGACGGCGACCTCAGAGGAGCCCGGAAAGGGGTCCTGACTTCCCTGAGTCCCACCCGTGTAGTATTGTAGCCGGGCACTGGCGGGAGATTCCCCAGGGGGAGGAATCTCGCAACTAGGATCGTACTTCTGGCACCACACGACACAGAGAGACCACACTGGGTATTCTCAGAACAAGCTTTATCAAATAGGTATCACTGCAAATATGTACAAGGTGAGCCCGGGCTCAAGAGTCTCGGAAAGGTAGGGGGTAGCGGGACTGTCTCTGGTAACGGTTCAAAGCAGGGACGTATCCGGCGCACAGCTCACAATCCTCGAGCTGGGGGATACGTGGTCGGAGTTGGGGTCCGGCGGGACCGTGAGAGTCTGGGGGAGCCGCGAGTCACTCAGCAGGGCTCAGGTACCAGTTCGGAGGTCTTACGTTCTTTAGGGAGCCGCGAGTCACTCAGCAGGGCTCAGGTACAAGTTCGGAGGTCTTACGATCTTCAGGGAGCCGCGAGTCACTCAGCAGGGCTCAGGTACAAGTTCGGAGGTCTTACGATCTTCAGGGAGCTGCGAGTCACTCAGCAGGGCTCAGGTGAGTTCCAGTTCCAGGAGCCGCGACCACGTCAGCAGGCTCTCGTTGTTCCAGCGTCGAATCTGTCGGACAGCCCCAGAGCACCCCTTGTTATAGTTCGACCCCTCTTTGATGTCCGGAGTCTGTGCAGGCAGGGGTCTCGTCACCTGGGGGTCGCTTGTCGGGATTTCCTGCTATAGTCTTTTGATCCTTTCAGGGCCGGGTCGGGAGGAGTCCCAGACACCCAGCAGGCGTGGAGCCAGCCCTCAGGGAGGCCGGAGGGCCGATCGAAACCCATCGTCCCGGGGGAGTTCAGAGGTGCGATAGAAACTGCTCCTCCCTCTCTCATCCCCTGGAAGCGTGATGTCCTCCAGCCGGAGTGGCGCCTCTAGGCCCGGGTCGCGCTGGGGCCGGGCGGCCATCTTGGTGCATGAAGTGGGCACGCGGGCCCGGGGTGGCCGAAAGGAGAGAGGCCAGGGACAGGGATGTCCGGGTCGGTGCGTGTGTCCTGGTGGGGAGGTTCGGCTGGGCCGGGTGCTTGGGCTGTAGGTACCAGGTTTCGGTGGTGCGGGGGCCCGGAGGGCCATTCTACGAGGCCGGGTCCAACAGTGTCCGCCTCCCCCTCGCTGCTGGCGGGAGGGGGTGCGAGCCCCTCGGGCTGGGCGGCCCCGGAGGCCGAGGATGAGCGGGGGGCCCGGGCGGTCATGGACCGGGTGATGGCGCAGGCCCAGTCAGATAGTCCCAGCATTCGGAGGTGCTCTCGTCGCTCTACTTGAGCCCAGGGGGAACTCTCCAAGTCGTTCCCCAGGAGGCAGTCGACGGGGGCGTTGTCGCGTACCGTCACCTTCAGCAGGCCCGTCACCCCTCCCCACTCGAAGGGGACCAGGGCCATCTGGCACAGGCTTTCGCTGTTGTCGGCCGTCCGGACGGGGCACAGCACATTCGGTAGGATCTGTTCGGGGGTCACCAGGTGGCAGCGGACAGCGGTGACACTGGCGCCGGTGTCACGAAGGGCTTCGGCCCGTTGTCCATTGACCGTGACCTGCTGCCGGTACTTCTGGGTGTTGCTTGGGATGGGGGTGCAGGGCACCATTTCTCGGCTACCCAGGCAGACCAGGGACATGGCTGCCGGCTCCCATTCAGTGGTCCCTCGGTCGAGGGTCTCCTCTTCCTCTTCTTCTCCTCCCAGGGCGGCGGCCGCCAGCTGTCGGGGCAGGGGCCCGCCGGCCCCGTTTCTTCGGTTCAGGGGGCAGACCGGATCGCTGGCATAGTGTCCGGTTTGTTGGCAGCCGTAGCACGTTACTGGTGGCCGTGGTCTGGATCTGGCCGGGGGCGCCCCCCTTCGGGCTAGGCTCGGGGAGAGTTGTAGCTGCGGTGGCCCTCGAGGGGGGCTCCTGGGGGCCCCGGCGGGAGGGTCTCGGTTCCTGTTCGGCCCTCCCCCTCCACCGCGTTGGCGGGGGGCCCGGTGGGGTTCCTCTGGTACTCCCCCATTGAGTTCCGGGGGACCCGGGAGTTGACCCATCGATCGGCCTCGATGGCGAGTTTTCGCGGGTCGGTCATTTTGCTGTCGAGGAGGTGCTGTCTCAGTTCCACGAAGCAATTGTTGGAGAGATGTTCCCACACGATGTGGTCGACCAGCTGCCCGTAGGTGGTTACTTTGCTACCTTTGATCCACCCTTCTAGGGCCTGACTGAAAAAGTCCACATACTCCAACCAGGTGGTACCCGGGATTTTCTTGCAGTCTCTGAACCGCTGGCGGTACATTTCCGCGGTTAGCCCGTAGCGGGTGAGCAGGGCCTCCTTCATGTGATCGTAGGAGGTCATCACCTCCTCCGGCAGCTGGAGCAGTGTGTCTCGACCCTCACTCAGGAACCGCCCCCACAGGCCCGCGCCCCAGTCTTTTCGGGGCACCCGATGAGAGGTCATGGCCACCTCGTAGGCCTTGAACCATTGTTGGATGTCGTCATTCTTGTAGTACTCCTTGACGACCTCTTTCGGGATATGTACCTTGGTCTCGGAAGGCGGTAGAGGGTCTCTAGTACTGGGGGCGTTGGTCCCTCCCTTCTTGGCCTTGATTTCGAGCTCCTTGAGACTGCGCTCGTGCTCAAGGGTCAGTTTCTTTTCCTCCAACTCCCGGTGTCGTCTCTTCTCCTCTATCTCCTCTTGAAGCCGTAGCTGCTCTAGGGCCAGTTTCTTTTCCGCCAGCTGGAGTTCGCCGTCCAGCCGCAGTCGTGCGAGCTCTAGCTCGTGGTTCCGGACCTTCTCCCGCTCTCGTATTTCTTCTTCGGAGAGGCCGGTTTCTAGGCTCTTTCTTCCTCCGGTTGCCGGGGTCAGTGCGGTTGATGTGGTCTCAGTCAGGGGCAAGGGACCCTCTTCCTGGGAGGGGCCCGCCCCGGCCTCCAGCCATGTCCTCAGAGCTTTCTGCATGTCCTCTTTGGTACCTAGGCCGGTGGTTGCAATGCCTTTGTCTTTGCAGAACTGTTTTAACTCTTTGTGCGTATATTCTTCCAGCCGTTCGGGCTGGAACTCCATTGTCGCGTTGTTTTCCTGGCTGCTCATGATTACTGTACGTTTGGATGGGTAGCTAGTGGGTACTGGCTGGTACGTACTGCGTTCGGCTCGGATCCCGTCGCTGGCCACCAAATGTTGGAAGGCGGACCCCGAGGAGTCGGCGAGACCACCAAGGGGGGCCCTCACACTGTACGAAGTAGCCGAGCGCTGCCGAGAAGTCTCCTGAGAGATCCTTCTCCTATCATGTACTAGCACAGTAACACCACCACACAGGACTCAAGGAGGTTGTCTCAAGACAAGCAATTCTTTATCAGCAATAAAAAGGTTACGAGGTCAATATTTACACGAAGGGATCGAGGGATCCACAAAAAGTCTCAGTGTCTCTTTGGAAGGGTAGGGGTAGCGGGACAGTCTTTGGCAGGAGTGCGGTACGAGGATACCTGGGGCCCAGTTCTTATCCTCAAGCTGGAGGACCTCCGGATCTCGGAGGGGTCGAGCCGCGACGGCGTCAGCAGGGCTCCGGCGTACAGTTCGTGGAGAGCCGCGATCCAATCAGCAGGGCTCTCAAGATGGTTTCTGCTCAGCTCGAGCCGCGACGTCGTCAGCAGGGCTCCGAGGGAGGTTTCAGCGAGGTTGGGCCGCGACAGCGTCAGCAGGGCTCCGATATTCCAGGTGGCTTCAAAGTGTTCACAAGAAGGAGCCGCGACGCAGTCAGCAGGGCTCGTGATGGTTCCGACAAGAGTTCTTCTCCGTAGGGTCAGCCGCGATTCAATCAGCAGGGCTCTCGACTCCGGGATACAACTGCCGATCTGTGGCGGGGTCGCCCCAGATATAGGTCTGGAGCCCTTTGATGTCCGGACCCAGGCGCCCGGGGGGGGCGGAGAGGCCGGGTGGAGGTGGCCAGACGCCCAGCAGGAGAGGCGCCAGGCCCAAGGGAGTTGCAGGGCGATCACACCTCGAGAGGGGAGGACAGTTGGGGGTCCCATCGATACTGTCCTCCGCCGGGGGCGATGAATGGTTCCTGCGGCACCCCCTGGCCAGTTCGTGGTGCCCCGCTGTCGAGGCTTCGCTGGGGTCGAGGCCGGGTTGAGCGGGGTCGCGCTGGCTGGTGCACAGAGTCACGTGGATGCCAACAAGATGGCGGAGCCACGAGAGGTATGCGACCTCGTGCAGCTCAGGATGAAGGGCCTCGGTGCAGTTCAGAAGGGTGGCCCGTGAAGGCCGGGGCGGGGAACGGCCACAATCCCCGGGGGTAAGGACCACGCCACGAGGACGGGTCCAACAGTGTGTGTGTGGTTGTGTGTATGGTTGTGGTTGTGTGTGTGGTGTGTCGGTGTGCTTGTGTGTGTGATTGTGTGTGTGTGGTTGTGGGTGTGCTTGTGTGATTGGGTACAGTTGTGGTTGTGTGTGGGTGTGGTTGTGGGTGTGGTTGTGTGGGTGTGATTGTGTGTGTGGTTGGGTGTGTGGTTGTGTGTGGTTGTGTTTGTGGTTGTGGTTGTGTGTGGTTGTGTGGTTGTGTGTGGTTTTGTATGTGTGTGTGTGTGTGGTTGGGTGTGTGGTTGTGTGTGGTTGTGTGTGGTTATGTGTGTGGTTGTGTGTGTGGTTGAGTGTGTGGCTGTGGGTGTGGTTGTGTGTGGTTGTGGTTGTGTGTGTGTGGTTGTGGTTGTGTGTGTGTGGTTGTGTGTGTTGTTGTGGTTGTGTGTGTGGTTGTGGTTGTGTGTGTGGTTGTGTGTGTGTGTGTGGCTGTGGTTGTGTATGTGTGGGTATGGTTGTGTGTGTGTGGTTGTGGGTGTGGTTGGGTGTAGTTGTGGTTGTGTGTGTGTGGTTGTGTGTGTGGTTGTGGGTGTGGCTGTGTGTGGTTGTTTGTGTGGTTGTGTGTGAGGTTGTGTGTGTGGTTGTGTGTGGTTGGGTGTGGTTGTGTGTGGTTGTATGTGTGGTTGTGTGTGTGTGGTTGTGTGTGTGGTTGTGGTTGTGTGTGTGATTTTGTGGTTGTGTGTGGTTGTGTGTGTGTGGTTGTGTGTGTGTGGTTGTGTGTGGGTGTGTGGTTGTGTGTGTGGGTGTGGGTGTGGTTGTGTGTGTGGTTGTGTATGTGTGTGGTTGTGGTTGTGTATGTTTGTGGTTGTGTGTGTGGTTGTGGTTGTGTGTGTGTGTGTGTGTGTGTGTGTGGATGTGGTTGTGTGTGTGGTTGTGTGTTGTGTGTGTGGTTGTGTGTGTGGTTGTGTGTGTGGTTGTGTCAGTGTGGTTGTGTGTGTGGTTGTGTGTGTGGTTGTGTGTGTGTGGTTGTGGGTATGCTTGTGTGGGTGTGGTTGTGTGTGTGGTTGGGTGTGTGGTTGGGTGTGGTTTAGGGCTGGGCGGAATTTGCGGAATACCTCTTCGTGGAATTTTGAAAAAAATTGTGGAAAACGAGCGCACAACCTGAGGGACCGTGTGCCCGTGACTGGGGTCCCTCGTGCTTGGGCAGGCTCCCCGATCTCCCCGGCCTGGCTGCGTTGAGAAGCAGGGACCGGCCCCGGGTCTCCTGATTTTTGGTCAGTGCCTGGGATCCCACGTCCTGCGGCCTGTCAAGTGTCCATCTGCCTGGGACAAGAGACCCTGGTGCAGAGCCCCGGAGCCCTGCAAGGGCAGGCGGGAGCCCTACCGCTATGGCTCGGAGTGGGCAGCTGGTAGTCCTTTCGGTCCTGGCCATCTGGTCGCACCTCTCCCCTCGGCCATCTGGTCGCGCGCAATGCTTTCCAATGGGGCAACCAGATGGCCGGGCCAGCCTGGAAGTCCCGGTCGGGGCTCATTTGACTCCTGGATCCCATTCAGGGCTCCAGGAGGTCGGGCGCATCCGCACCTAGGATACCCTCCGTCACTCGGAGCGCCAGGGTTACAAGAAAGGTGGGTAGCCTTCCTCCGGATTAGTAGGGGCAGGGTATGCTGGGACACCCCTCCTGGGGATGGCGGCTCTCAGGCGGGGACCAGATGGACCAAGCCCGGACGACACTTCCCCGGGGCGTCCGGTGCTCCCTCCTCCAGCCCGCGGCGAGGCAAAGTGCCCAGGACAGGCTCCATGGGTCCCCTGGGCGTCCGGGCCCCGGGAGCTCCGCTGGGCCTCCCATGCTTGAGGCCCAGCGTGGGGTCTACGAGCCCCCCCGAGGCCTGCAGCCCCAAAGCCCTGCAGCCCTGGAGCCCTTCAGCCCAGAGCCCTGGAGCCCTGCAGGCCCTGGAGCCCTGCAGGGCCGGAGCCCTGCAGCCCCGGAGCCCTGCAGCCCTGGAGCCCTGCAGCCCCAAGCCCTGCAGCCCCGGAGCCATGCAGCCCTGGAGCCCTGCAGCCCCGGAGCCCTGCAGCCCCGGAGCCCTGCAGCCCCGGAGCCCTGCAGCCCTGGAGCCCTGCAGCCCCGGAGCCCTGCAGCCCTGGAGCCCTGCAGCCCCGGAGCCCTGCAGCCCCGGAGCCCTGCAGCCCTGGAGCCCTGCAGCCCTGGAGCCCTGCAGCCCCGGAGCCCTGCGTGGGGGCAGCCCTGGAGCCCTGCAGCCCTGGAGCCCTGCAGCCCCGGAGCCCTGCAGCCACGGAGCCCTGCGTTGGCAGGCGGGAACCCTAGCACGAAGGCTCTGGGTTGGACAGATGGGAGTCCTTTCGGTCCCGGCCATCTGGTCGCACCTCTCCCCTCGGCCATCTGGTCGTGCGCAATGCTTTCCAATGGGGCGACCAGATGGCCGGGCCAGCCTGGAAGTCCCGATGAGGGCTCATTTGACTCTTGGATCCCAGTCAGGGCTCCAGGAGGTTGGGCGCATCCGCGCCTAGGATCCCCTCCGTCACTTGGAGCGCGAGGGTTACAAGAAAGGTGGGTAGCCTTCCTCCGGATTAGTAGGGGCAGGGTATGCCGGGACACCCCTCCTGGGGATGGCGGTTCTCAGGCGGGGACCAGATGGACCAAGCCCGGATGACACTTCCCCGGGGCGTCCAGTGCTCCCTCCTCCAGCCCGCGGCGAGGCAAAGTGCCCAGGACGGGCTCCATGGGTCCCCCGGGCCCCGGGAGCACCGCCGGGCCTTCCATGCCTGAGGCCCAGCGTGGGGTCTACGAGCCCCCCCCGAGGCCTGCAGCCCCAAAGCCCTGAAGCCCTGGAGCCCTTCAGCCCAGAGCCCTGGAGCCCTGCAGGCCCTGAAGCCCTGCAGGCCCGGAGCCGTTAAGGGCCGGAGCCCTGCAGCCCCGGAGCCCTGCAGCCCTGGAGCCCTGCAGCCCCGGAGGCCTGCAGCCCTGGAGCCCTGCAGCCCTGGAGCCCTGCAGCCCCGGAGCCCTGCAGCCCTGGAGCCCTGCAGCCCCGGAGCCCTGCAGCCCCGGAGCCCTGCAGCCCTGGATCCCTGCAGCCCTGGAGCCCTGCAGCCCCGGAGCCCTGCGTGGGGGCAGCCCTGGAGCCCTGCAGCCCCGGAGCCCTGCAGCCACGGAGCCCTGCGTGGGCAGGCGGGAACCCTAGCGCGAAGGCTCTGGGTTGGACAGATGGGAGTCCTTTCAGTCCCGGCCATCTGGTCGCACCTCTCCCCTTGGCCATCTGGTCGCGCGCAATGCTTTCCAATGGGGCGACCAGATGGCCGGGCCAGCCTGAAAGTCCCGATGAGGGCTCATTTGACTCCCGGATCCCAGTCAGGGCTCCAGGAGGTCGGGTGCATCCGCGCCTAGGATCCCCTCCGTCACTCGGAGCGCGAGGGTTACAAGAAAGGTGGGTAGCCTTCCTCCGGATTAGTAGGGGCAGGGTATGCCGGGACACCCCTCCTGGGGATAGCGGTTCTCAGGCGGGGACCAGATGGGCCAAGCCCGGACGACACTTCCCCGGGGCATCCGGTGCTCCCTCCTCCAGCCCGCGGCGAGGCAAAGTGCCCAGGGACAGGCTCCACGGGTCCTGGGCAGTCATTCCCCCGGGGCGCCCGGGCCCGAGAGCTCCGTCGGTCCTCCCCGTGCCTGAGGCCCAGCCGCTGTCCCCGAGCCCCCCCCCGGGAAGCAGAGCCCACCGAGCCCTTGGATCAGGCGGGAGCCCTACCGCTATGGCCCGGCTCAAGGGTCCCCTCCATCACTCGGAGCGCACGGGTTTCAAGGAAGGGGGGTAGCCTTCCTCTGGATTACTAGGGACAGGGTACTCTGGGACCCCTCTCGGTCCTCAGCCGGCAGTTGGACGGGCCCAGATGCTGCCCTGGTTCTGTCCCGGGGCCTGCCGCGTGGCAGGGTGCCCGGGACAAGGGGTCCGGAGGGTCTGGGGAGGCTTCCCCTGCGCCTGTGGTCCTGGGAGCCCCGGCTGGGTCCAGGGGCCCGGCCGGGCCCCGGGTCAGGGGCTCCGGCCCCGGGCCCCGTGTCAGGGGCTCCGGCCCCGGGCCCCGTCCCCCGGCCTGCGGCACTCCCAAAGTCCCGGCACAGGGTTCCGTTGTGGTCGGGGAGCCTCCCCTCGCTCGGCTGGGTTCAGGAGCTCTGGCCGGGCCCTCAGGGGGCCCCGGAGAGGGCGCCCCTCCCCCCCACCCCG